>NW_024423344.1:26327457-26786155 GCF_017311325.1 Ursus maritimus | reverse complement strand
AAGCAGGAATGGGAGATGGAGGGGCTGGGTGTGCGGACTACCTCCAACCCTGCAAGGGGTGGCTTAATATGAGCTGCAGGTGGATTCACTGACAGGGATACATTTGGAACCAATAGTTGACTTATGGCAACTGATTGCATGATAATAGCTGGCTTGGCCAGAACTCTTGTGCAATTAGCACTACTACTACTACTACTACTAATTTACACAACAAACATTTCACACCTACTTAATGAGGGAAGTTTTATTCCAAATCCAACCCTTGTAGTCACTAAATGTATCTGCTTCCTATGTTTACTTTTGCGTGAAGCACCATACTCGGCATTTGAAAGAGGCTAACAGAAATGGCATGGTCTCTACTTCAAAGGTGTTTATGTCCTGGTGGAGAGCCAGACAGCATTGTAAAAGATTTTTGAAAGGCCAACTTCAGCAAATTTGGCCATTCTGCAAACATCAGGGTTTTCTGGTAGCTATTGGTAGGCTCTTGAGGTTAGGTGTGCATGGGGAACTATAAATCCCCTCTCCTACAACCTCAAAAGTGTTGGACTGAACCCCACCAGACATACACACATGAATTGGCCAGGAAGCACAAAAACCACCATTCAATTCATTCAGTAGTTTGGGGAGGCCCCCAGCAGTCGGGCGACCATGGTGCGTGAAAGGCTGGCGCGGGGACAGACGCTGGGCAGTTCTGGGTTGGATTAGGCAACAGGGTCCTCTGTGAAGGGAAGGACAAAGGTCCAAGGTGCTGGTGGCAGGCACAGATCTGCCACCTTCTTACATCTTATGGAAGGAGGCAGAGCCTCTACAACATACCTGACCGGTCACCAGCCTTGACCTTATTCATTGTACCAAAGAATTGATTTCACTAAGGATGTAGGGAGTACTAGATATCCCCCTCTGATATCCCCCCTCTGAAGATGCTGATTCACAGTCAGACACCTCCTGTGCTGGTTAACCATCTGGATTACTGCTTCCTGATTCAGCGCTCAGGCCTCCTCCTTCCCGGATTCCATCAAACGACCTTTATGTGTCCCAAACCAGCATTCACGGAGTCATTTTGGTCTAGTGTGTTTTCCAAATGGTATGTTGTCTTTTACATATAAAATAACTGAGAGAACATTCCACAATATAAGAAACATTGTAAGAACCTGAATGTAAGGCAAAAGTCTCTACATCCAGGGGGTAATTTGGAGGGAAACATGCCTTATATTTGTGTATTTACTATCACATAAAAGAACCTAGTTTGCATATGGCGCACAGCAGGTAAACTCCATACATTTGACTCCATACTTCCCTACGTCACTATCTCATTTAATTTTCATTAAAAAAGCACAATGAGGAAGTTGTTATCTTTTTTATTTTATAGATGGAGAAACAGAAGTTTAAGGAAATTTGTCAAGTTCACGTGACTGCAGGTGGTCATTCTGGGTTCACAGCAGAATGCCATGCCTCTCCAGCATCAACACGGCCTCTCTAACGCACATGACTGGGCCTTGCAGAAATCTCATTCACAAAGCACTTCCACATACCCCATTTCAAAGGATCCTCTGAAAACCCCTGTAACATGACGATTATTGTTTTCTTCATTTCCAAGGAGGGGACACAGCTAGAGGATTTACAGCACTTTGCCCAGGTTTTCTGAAATGACGAATGGGTCTGTCAGAATTTAATCCCATGCCCTATGGTGTCCAAGCCTTTGCTCTGGGCGCCATACCATGTGATGTCTCAGCACGGAGCCCGAGGATTGCCAAAGCGCTGAATGTGCACTGCACGCCAGAGGCCCCGCTCACGAGCAAGGAGGATCCAGTTGGCTCTTTGGTGTTCCAGAGCTGCCCTTAAATCCCAGCTCAGCTGCGTGGAGAGGCCACTTGTAATGACAGTGGTAACATTTTCATAGATTTTTATAGTTTCTGAAGTACCTCTCTCATATGTTCTAATTTTGGGTGCAGCCCCTGCATTCAACGCTGCATTAAAGAAACAGAACAGCAAGGTGGCTCTATTTTTCAGACTGACTAGGCCCAGCCTTGACAGTGTTCTTAGGTGCTGGAATCAACTTCCACATCCTGTGGAGGCCACTTTCCGAAATGACACTCTGCATTTTCCTTGCCTCACTTAATCCCCTTGAGGCTTCCTTGATCTTCCAAGTATAATTTTCTTAGGACCTTTTTGAATAGATTTGCTGTATTTTGATTATAAGGATAGTATATGCCTTTTGAAAATAAAAAATAAACATTAGCAAATTATTCATTTACCAAGATATGCTAATATTTTGCTATACGCGCTTAACATTTCATCACATGTACATGGTTGTAGGTGTCATTATTTAAGTATTAATGAAGATTTGCTATTTGGATTGTTTCCAACAGGTATACATTTAAGTGAAAAATCCTTGAGCATATATCTTTGTATATGTGTCTAATTTTCTAGAAATGGAATTGCTGTTCATGAGAATATACTTTTTAAAAGTTTTTAACAATATTGATCAGTTACTCTCCAGAAAACTTGAATCAATTTATGCTCTCACCAACAAAACATAAGATACACATTTTCCACACCTTTGCCACCAGTGAGAATTAACAGTTTTATTCTTTAACAAGTTGGTAGGAGAAAGCAATAACTTGTTCTTCACATTTCTCTTACTACTTACGAAGGTGAACATCTTTTTATCAGTTTATTGTCCAGTCTGGAGTGTGTTAAAAGTGAAAAGGGGCACTAACCAGAAGGGAAGAAAATGAAACTCATGGTCACACTACTTACTGGCCATTTGCATTTCTTAGTTTGAGAGTTACTTGTTGGCAGCTTTTATTTTTCTATCTACTTGACTATTCTTAATGATTACATAAAGATCATGTTACAATAATAATATTAAACTTTTTTAACTTACGTTAAATATATTTCCTCGTAGGTTATTTTTATTTTTAATTTAAAAAGTACTACAAAAATATAGCATTTTTTTTAGTTTGTTGCAGATTTTTTAATTAAACTCTTTGAGGCAGTTGTTGATTTACATGCAATTCTAAAAAATAATATAGAAAGGTCCTGTTAACACTTCACCTAGTTTCCTCTAATGCTAACCTCTTGGAACACTGCAGTCCAGTATCAGAATCAGGATACTGACATGGGTGCAGTTAAGATGCAGGGCATTGCTATTGTCACAAGGATCCTTCATGTTGTTCTTTTATAGCCATACCCACCTCTGTCCCACCCTCCCCTTAACCCCTGGCAATCATTATTATATTCTCCATTTCTATAATTTTGTCATTTCAAGAATGTTATATAAATGTAGTCATAAAGTCTATAACCTTTGGGATTGGCTTTTCTCATTCAGCACAATTCTCTGGAGATTCTTCCAGGTCATTGAGTGTACTGATAGTTTGTTCCTTTTTATTGCTAAATAGTGTCCCAGGATATGGAGGCATCACCATTGGTTCCACTAATCATGTACAACAGGACATTGGGGTTGCTTCCAGTAGTTACAGTTTGGCTACTGAAAGTAAAGCTGCTATAAGCATTCATGTACAGGTTTTTGTGTGCACAAAGTCTTCATTTCTCTCAGATAAATCCCTAGGAGTGCAATTGCTGCATCATATAGTACTTGCATGTTTGACTTTTTAAAAAAATGCAAACTGCTTTCCAGAATGGCTGTACCATTTTACATTCTCACCAGTAATGTAAGAATCATCTAGTTTCTCAGCATCCTCACCATCATTTGGTTTTGTCACTATTTTTTATTTTAGTCATTCTGATAGGTGTGTAGTAATATCTTATTGTAGTTACAGTTTTCATTTCCCTTCTGGCTAATGATGTTGAGCTTTTTTTTTTTTTTTTTTTTTTTTTAAGAGCGAGTGAGCAGTGGTGGGGGGGGTTGGACAAAGGGAGAGGGAGAGAGAGAATCTTAAACAGACTCCACACTGAGCCAGGAGCCCAATGTGGGGCTCGATCCCACAACCCTGAGATCATGACCTGAGCTGACATCAAGAGTCAGACACTTCTTAACTGACTGAGACACTTAAATGATGTCAAGCCTTTTTTCATGTGTTTATTGCTATTTGTATATTCTTGGTGAAATGTCTTTTCATGTCTTTTGTCGATTTTCTAACTGGATTGTTTGGTTTTTTTACTATTCAGTTTTGGGTGATCCTTGTATATACTAGATACCACTCCTTTGTCAGGTATGTGGTTTGTAAATATTTTCTCCCAATACATAGTTTGTCTTTTCTTTCTCTTAACAGGGTCTCTTCACAGAGCAAATTTTTTGAGGGTTCTGATTTATCCATTTTTCCTTTTATATATACATTATACTTTTGGTATCAAGTCTAATACCTTTTTGTTTTGGATCCTGAAGATATTTTCCTACCTTTTCCTAGTAGTTTTATAGTTACCCATTTTATAGTTAAATTCATGATCCATTTTGAGTTAATTTTGTAAAGAATGTGAGACTTAGGTTGAGTTTCATATGTTTGCCTACGGATGTCTAATATCTCCAGAATGATCTCTTCCTTTTTCTTTTTCCTTTTTTTTTCTTTTCACCTTTGTCAAAAACCAGTAGGGCATGTTTGTGAGAGTCTATTTCTAGGTTCTCTGGGGTTTTTTTTTTAGATTTATTTATTTATTTATTTGACAGAGACAGCCAGCGAGAGAGGGAACACAAGCAGGGGGAGTGGGAGAGGAAGAAGCAGGCTCCTAGCAGAGGAGCCTGATGGGGGGTCGATCCCAGAACACCGTGATCACGCCCTGAGCCGCAGGCAGACGCTTAACGATTGCGCCACCCAGGCGCCCCAGTTCTCTGTTGTATTTTATTGACCCTCTTGTCTATCCCTCCACCAATATCACACAATCTTGATTACTGAGCTGTATAATAAGTCTTGAAATCCAGTAGACTGATTCTTCTCATTTCATTCTTCTTTTTCAAAATTGCTTCAGCTATTTTAAATTCTTGGCCTTTCCATATAAATTTTAGGGTAATCTTGTCTACGTCTACAAAAATCTTGCTGAGATTTTGATAGAACTGAGCTAAACCTTATAGTGGGTTGGGTACTGGTCCCCCAAAAGATATGCCGATGTCCTGATCACTGGAATGAATCAATGTGACCTTATAAGGAGAAAGGGTCTTTGCAGATGTCATGAAGTTAAGGATCCTCAGGTGAGGAGATCATCCTGAATTATCCAGGTGGTATCTAAATTCAATGACAAGTGTCCTTATAAGAGATACACAGAGGAGAGAGAGAGAAAAGGAGGGCGCATTGTAACCATGGAGGCAGAGATGGGAGTGAAGTGGCCACAAGTCAGAAAAATGTGATTGCCACCAGACACTGGAAGAGGCAAAGAACAGATTATCCCCTAAAGCTTCCAGAGGGAAAGTGCCCTGCCAGCACCTTTATTTCAGACTTCTGGCCTTCGGAAATGTGAGAGAATAACTTTCTGTTGTTTTAAGGCACCCAGTTGTGCTCCTTGGTTGTAGCAGCCACAGGAAACCAATAGAAAACTGTATATCAAAATAGGCTCTGGGACAAAAAATAAAATAAGGAGACTCTGAATCTGGTTGAAACTTCTGTTTTTAAGTGGCTTTTTCTGATACTGTTCTTGCAGGAGGTGGCAGGGTTGTGGGGGATGGAGAACCACCTTGTTACTGCCAAGGGGCAGGTGGAAATCCAGGTTCCCCATGTGGCCTCTGTTGACACTTGTAGGAAGGGGCCCCTTGTTACTGCTGGATGAGAATGGGAGTTTCAGCTCCCCATGTAATCTCCGCCGATCCTGCGAGGTGGGGATGGGGGGATGCTTTTACAGTCCAGTGGGGATGAAAGTCCTGGCCCCCTACTTGGCCTTCTCCGCCTATCCCCCAGTGAGGGATTTGGGAGCACCTCAATACAGGCTTACAAGAGTTGAAAGTATTGGCTCTTCACCTGGTCTTCACTGGCACGGGTGGGAATGAGACCACAATTCTTTCTATGGTGCTTCTCCCTCTGCCTGCTGCTCCCCCTACTTGTGCTCTCTCTCTCTCTCTGTCAAATAAATAAATAAAATCTTTTAAAAATAAATAAAAACCAATCTCAGAAGTTATGTCATCACTTCTCTAGTATTATATTGGTCACAGAGACCAACGCTGGCACCATGTGGGAGAGGAGTACACAAGGGTGTGCATACTATGAGCCAAGGATCATTGGGGGCCATCTTGGAGCCTGGCAGCCACAGCCAGAGACGTGATTGTTGCCTCAATATAACCCATCAAAAGCTAAACCGATACATTTATATGTCTTTATTTATTAGGTTTTAACAGGTGTTTTTGTTTTGTTTTGTTTACTTCCTGCTCTGAAAGATGAAGAATGAATACCTCTTACACTCTCTTTGGCTTGCTTTCTTTTCTTTTCTTTTCAGCTTTTGTTTATTTATTTGACAGAGAGAGCCAGAGAGCACAAGTAGCTGGGGGTGGGTGGGGGGGAGTGGTAGAGGGAGAAGGAGAAGCAGGCTCCCCACTGAGCAGGGAGCCCATGTGGGGCTCGATCCCAAGACCCTGGGATCTCGACCTGAGCTGAAGGCAGATGGTGCTTAACCGACTGAGCCACCCAGGTGCCCCTGGCTTTCTTAACCTCCTGCTCGTTTCTTGAGTGTGGTTAGGTTTAGTTTGGTTTTGTTTCTTTTATAATGAAATCTTTTTTTAAAGATTTCATTTATCCATTTGAGAGAGAGAGAGAGAGCATGAGCAGAGGGAGGGGCAGACTCCCCCACTGAGCAGGGAGCCCCATGCGGGGTTCCATCCTGGGACCCTGAGATCATGACCTGAGCCTAAGGCAGACACTTAACCGACTAAGCGACCCAGGTGCCCTGAGTATGGTTAGTTGTTTTTTTTTTTAAGTTTTTCTATTGGTTATGTGTATAACTCTAAATTACATGCTTGAATCTTGGTCCATCAGCTTTAGACAACATTGGCTTACTCCTTACGATATAAGATTAAGAAATTGGTGCTTTAAAATTCTAACATCATCTCCTTTTAAACTTCTGTCAGTGCTACCATTTATTTTTATATTTTTAATGTTCTCTTTGCCGCCTCATATCCTTCTCTTCAAACCATGTTGTTATCCTAAGAATTTACTAAGGGGCATTACCACAGAGTAGAGGATTAGTGAAAGGTCCCTGTGCCCATCAGGGAAACATAAAAACAGTGGGTGCTGAGAGTAGCAGTGGATTTGATGCTATAAGACTTGACTGAAGTCAAGTCAAGACCTGAAGCAGAGGACTGACTGGAATCTAGAGGAACTCCTGACCTATGGTCACATGTACTTTCTTTCAGATCCTTATCCAGGGCAGGCAGCATTTTCCCCCTGGGGTCAAAGTTCCCCAGCTGCCCCCAGTGCAAGGGCATCAATCCTGGTGCTTATGGTAGGAGAACCCCTGATCCAAACAGTAGAGCTGAGGAGAGGGCAACTGATAGAGATATTTCAACAGACACCCTTTGTATCCCTCCACCTTGCCCTTGCTATGTTTCCTGAATCAATCCAACCTCCCAGGTTGTAGTTAATCCCTCTCAACTACATGTCAGTATGGAGTATGCTGTCGAGTTCTGCCCTTAGTCCCTTATAAGTTGGGGTGCTAGGGTAGGATCTCCAAATACTGTGCAGGACACTCAGTCTGATTTCAGTCTGATAAACACTGAATTTTTTAAAATATAAACACATCCCCAATATTGCATAAGACATACTAAACAATTATTCATTGTTTATTTGAAATTCTAATTTAACCGTGAATTCTGTATTTTTACTTGCTAAATCTTGCAACTCTACAAGGGTGGGGCTGAGCTCCCTCTTTATCAGCAGGGACAGAAGCAGAGCCAAGAGCCCCACACAGAAGCCCTGACCTATCCAAGACCATCATGAAGAACCCAAAAAGCCTGTCTATGTTAAAGAGATATGTATTGTAGAGAGGCATCACATGGAAGTTTCTCAGAGTTTCCTTGGGTAGCTTTATCTGCCGGCCCACAAATTACCTTCTTATGCCAAATAATTCCACACCTATTTCTCAGCCTGTATAGAAGCAGTGTGCATTCAGTGTTTTTGTACTTGTTTATACTTTTGTTCATGCTGTCTCTTTTTCTAATAGATCCAGATCCAATATTTATTGGATGCCAGCTATGTGACAGCACATTATATTAGGTGCTTGGTCATATCCCCCCCTCCTTATCTGCACAACAACCCCAAGAAGGAAGCATCGTTTATTATTGTTGTTGTTCCTGTTTTCCAGATGTGGAAACGGAGCTTCAAACTATCCCTGAAGGCCGAAGGACTCACCAAAATAGTGTTGCCTAAGGCCCCACTACTAAGAAGTGACACAGCTAAGATTTAAACTCCTTCTTAAAGATGACCTGCTCCCTGAATGTCCTGGAGGCCTCCCTGCTTTTCCATCTCCACCTAAGGCACCGACCACTCACTGCTCCCACCAATAGCCAGGTACCATGTCCTCACCCTCACTGGAAAAAGCAGTGATTCAGTCAGTGAAGTGTCCGACTCTTGATTTTGGCTCAGGTCATGATCTCATGGCGCAGGTCATGATCTCAGCCCTGAGTCCGTCTTCACACTCAGCGGGGAATCTGCTTGAAGATTCTCTCTCTTCCTCTCCCTGTGCTCCTCCCCCTGCTCACTTTCTCTCTCTCTCTCTCTCTCTCTCTCTCTCTCTCATTAATAAATCTTAAAAGAAAAAAAGAGCAGAAGCTCAGTTAAAGGAGAGAGGAGGGGACATTTCCTTCCAACAGGATGGTGACACAGAGCTTCTGTGATTTACTGTGAGGACCATGGGGATCAATTCATTAGTCCATAGAAACAAAGTTGCCAAAGATGGATAAACCCTACAGTTGTCTGAAGAAGTAAATGGGCTGTGGTTTGCCAGCCAGAGAACTTATTCAACCTGTAGGGTATAATTTACATTGGCAAATACAATCTAAATTCAAGCCATTGATTTAGAAATGAACTTGCGCAATGCTCACCTTGGAGTCTGTGCCGATCTTCCGCAGGTATATGCATGTGTGTGACTGTGGGCACGCTGCCTTTGCTTTCTCTAGTAATTTCAGTGAGGGCAGGGATCAATCACGCCTTTGGTGACTCATGGTTTCCCTGCAGCACTAGAACACTGCTTCAGCCAGAACTGAGCTCCGTCCATGCTTTGCACTGATGGAAACAGCATGGGAACCTCACTTACTTCTGTCGGCAGCATTTGTGCATTTGTGCAGCTCAAGAGATTTGCAACCCTTGCCATCATTATTAACTGCTAGCTAACTGCGACCATTATTTTTCTTAATGGCGTAAATTCCCATTAGCTTTCAGTTTTCCCTGTTGAGAAAGCACGGAGGCTTACTTTACATCCTCCCAGTTCTCTGAAAGAACCCAGAAAAGTGTGAAGAAAGGAAAACCATTTAGGGAGGTATCAGCCCAGGGGCTAAAAAAATATCAGCTGGGTTGGTTCCAGCTTCGGAACTTAGTTTCTGCTGTGAGATACGGAAATACGCAGGTATTATACCCCTCGGACTGAGGCAATATTCAGGTTCAACCTGGTGGTTAGGAAAGAGGAGCGTCTTAGTCTGAAATCCTACCCATGAAAAGACTGAAGAGAAGTTCCTCCAAAACAAAATAAAATGTGTATTGTTTAGGCAAGTGTTATGGTCAAATGGCATTTCAATTCGAGTCCGCTCTGCTTAATGCTTTCGTTTCCTACTGTGAAGGATGAAATCAGCTCTCCCATCCCACAGGTTCAGAAGAAAGCTCCCCTTTGCAGGCTGAGATGCCATTTTCGGCTTTGGAAGGGAAACAAATCATGTTATTGTCAAGGCTGTTATTGAGAACATCGTGCTCTCAGCCCTACTGGCTTGGCCATAGTCAAAAGACTCAAACAAAGCTGTTTGCCATGAATTTCATCACTCTGACTTGCCCAGCTGGGATCTCCCCCACCCCTACCTAATTCCATCCCATTTCGAATGCCCCAGAATTTGTTCCAGGAGCAAGTTAAAATTCTTGCTACTTTCAGACTTACAAACAATGCAAATCTTTTCTTTCCTTTCCCTTCCTTGTTTTAAGAAAAGAAAATCTGTTTGCTGGATGATCCTGGTTAGCGAGCTCCAGAGGATAAAGCCCCTGAAGAGAAGCGGGAGGTGGAGTGATCAGTGTGCAGGACTGGAGGATACACACAAAGTATAGGCCACTGAGCAGATACCTAATTGCCTTCCAGGGCACAGAGGCCCGAGGGCCCCGTGCTTGGCTCTGACACCTGTCACCGTTGCTGAGTGGACCCAAGAGAGTTTGTCTACTCAATAAAAGCATTGGAGTCCTACCTGTTAATCTCTTGCCTTAGGGCCTGTACATAGGTCCCTTATCCATTACGCTGTCAACTTCTTCACCTCTGAGGCAGAATAGGAATGCAGTGGTTGTCCTGAGG
Source organism: Ursus maritimus (assembly GCF_017311325.1). Lineage (NCBI taxonomy): Eukaryota > Metazoa > Chordata > Mammalia > Carnivora > Ursidae > Ursus > Ursus maritimus. The sequence goes on along the minus strand of NW_024423344.1, from coordinate 26,775,736 downwards.
AATTGGGAAAATACAAAGAATAATGCGTTCCCCCAATGTTATTTAAGAGCCCACTGGATGGGGGAGAAAATGCCCTGGCAGCTTTCATTACTTTTGTTTTGAGCATTTGTGTATTTGAGTTGGGAAGGGGGCGGGAGGGAGACCTCTTCTCTTTTTTCCTTTTGGAGTTTGTTTTGTCACTAAATTTTCTTGCAAAATACTGTTGGCTAGAACCTTCTTTCTAAAAACCTCCAGAATAAAACACAAGAGTCAGTATAGGGTAAAAGAGACTGTTAAAAAACACCTTTGGGGGCAAAAATTATAAGATTTTAATTCTTGCCCAGACTCGGACTCTGTGATTTGAGGCAAGTGAGCTCGGATCTCTGAGCCTTTCTTTTGGCCCCGCCTCTGGGAGAGGAGTATACTGTAATAAAGCCTACTTACCAGGGTGGTCGTGAGCACAAAATATAACCGAATATATAAAGCGCACAGCACAGAAGCTGACATGCAGTGGACGCTTAAGAACAACAAGAGTCAACGTTTATTAAGGTTTTCTATACCAGTTATACCATCATCTGGGCCTTACCTAAAAGATGTCATTTAAACCTCACCGCTACCCCAAGAGGTAAAAATGCTAGAATTGTCCCCATTATATAGAAGGGTGAGGCTTAGATGGGCCCTTCTGCTCAAGTGGCAGAACAGGATCTGAGCCCCACCCCTGCTCTCACGCACTGTGTCCCATGCAGAGGCTGCAAGCTGAGTCCCATGAGCCAGATCTGGCCAGGGAGTGCGTATGACTCGGCTTACAGTATTTATTGAAAAAAAAAAAAAAAGTAACTTCACTGTCAACACTTAAAAATTGAGAAAGATTTCACAATTCTGAATCTTCAGCTTGTCTTTTGAAATCTGGAGCTCTGACCACTATGCCTTTATGTTCCCACATAACCGTGTACAGTGGAAGCTGTACAGTGGCTGTCACCTGTGAACAGTCCAGAGCTTGTGACAGTCCCCACCACATCTCACCCTCACACATTCTGGTGCCCAGAAGTATGGCAGGCTTCGTCCTCTCTCCCACCTCCTTTTGCATCCGTCTCCCTCACTCAAGTCAGGAGGTGATTAGGTACAGCCTGACGTCTCTGTATGGTTCCTTTGTGGAGTAACATGGCCAGTCCTGCCTGATACAGCTCCCGGTATAATGTCAACGACACACTCATGTTCCCCAATTCCTCTGGGGCTCCCTATGCTTCCTCTGCTGTGAGAAATCTGGAGGGACCCTGAAGCATCCCTGACTGTGAGCACATATCATCACTTATGTCTCAGATTTGCCATTTTCCTTCTTCCCACTCCTATGAAACCACTGGAACCCAGAGCCTCATCACCTCCGTCTTCCTGGTTTCTTGCAGTAACCTCTTACCTCATCCCCCTGGGGTACCCCCGACCTGTTCAACCCATTTCACACAATGACTTCATATCCATCTTCAGCAAATCTTTCATGGTCAGCATTGGCTTCATGAGTGTGAGATCTGGCAATTACACCAGACCCCACATTTAGAAAGGCTCTATACTGGTTTAATGCTCTGCTATCACCATCTTGAAATTGTTGATGATTCTTAAACCAGAGGCCCACATTTTTATTTTGTGTTGGGGCTCTCAAATTATGTAGCCAGCCCTAGTCATGTTTCAGTTCAAAATGCTTCAATGACTCCTTAACTTAGAAGTATCTCCTTGTCTTTTCTGGGCATAGCACCAAAGAACATGATAATATATTGTGCTCTAGTGAGCTGCTCTGAAGCCCCAGACCCTGACCAGCCATAATGGGGGGAGGGGTACTGATGTCATGGCAAACTGTGACCCTCTTCCCAGCACACAAAGATGCTGAGCACACCTGCTAGGGAAGTTCTGGCAGGAGTAGGTCCTGTTAGTCTATTCTGTGTGTATCAGATTCACACATCTAATGATTATTGGTTGCTTAATCTGTACCAGGTCCTGAGCAAGTGTTGGGAATACAATTATAAACAAACCCACGCCTTATGAAGCTTATTGCAAGTTAGGAAGGCAGGCAGTCAAGTAAAGAGGCCGCTTTGAAGCACTGTGAAAAGAGGTGTCGTGGAAGTGAGGGAAGTATGTATTCACTCCGAGGGCTGCTACAACAAGTTACCACAAACCTGGTGGCTTATAGCAACAGAAATTTGTTCTGCCATCATTCTGGACGGCAGAAGACTGAAATCAAGGTGTCAGTGGCACCACACTTCCTCTGAAGGCTCTAGAGAAGAATTTTTCCTTGCCTCTTCCAGTTTCTGGTAGCTCCGGGCATTCCTTGGCTAGTGGCTGCATCACTCGATCTTCGTCTCCTTCTTCACATGTCCTCCTCTGTTTTTCTGTTTCTTATAATGACATTTGTCATTGTATTTAGGGCCCGCCTGGATAATCCAAGATGATCTCATCTCAAGATCCTTAATTAATTACATCTGCAAAGAAGCTTTTTCCAATTAAAGTAACTTTCACCAGTTCTGGGAATTCAGATGTGGACATTGGTGGGCGCATCATTAAACCCACTTCAGAGGGTATATGACGGGGCAGCTAACCCCACACTGAGGAATTGGGGGATGTCTCCTTGAAAAAAAAAAATAACATTGAAGCTGAATAAGCCAGAAAAAGAGGGGAAGAAGGGGGATGGTGGTGGTAAAAAGTATTTCTGGAAATAAAGTGTTCAAAGATCCCAATCCAAAGTTAAGCATGTTGCGTTCCTGAAACTAAATGAAGCTAAGTGTTTTTACAGAATAATGTACATGGGAGAAAGGTTAAGAGACGCAGCTGGAGGAGTGAACAGAGTCAAATCAAGATGAGCCTTGTAACCATAGAAAGGCCTTTTGACCAATGTAATGGGGAGACAATGAAGGCTTTCAAACAATGGAAGGACGTTATCAGATTTCAAAAGATTGCTATGGCTGTAGAGAGGAGCATGATTGGAGGGGGACAAGACTGGACCATGGAGACCAGTTAGGAAATGGTTACATAGTTCAGACAGTGAATAATAAACTAGAATAGTACAGAAGGGAAGGGAGACAAGCCAATAAATTCAAGAAGATATTTAAGAGGCAGAATCAGTAGGACTTGGTGGCCGATGGGATTTCAGTGTGGAACTCAAAGATGGGGCCCAGACTTCTGGCTTCTGGTTTACAGAATGTTGCCATTGTTGAAGTAGGGAACCGAGAAGGAGGTACAGTCTAGGCAGACACCAGAGGGATGAGTTTGAAGTGTCTGTGGAACAACCAACTGGAGATGATCAGCGGGCATTTGAATTTAGAAGTCTGAAGCAGAGGAGAGTGCTGCCACTAGAAATACAGACTTGGGATCTGTCAGAGTATGGATCTTATGTTCAGTCAGGGAGTGAATGGTAACACTCAGGGGAACAGACAGAGTGAAAAGAGAATAGGGCCCAGGACAGGACTCTCAGGAGCACCAAGACTTAATGGGCAGAGAACAGAGGCTGCTGCAAGTGGCAGATGACGCAGAGAGTAGCAACTGCCAGTATTTAGTTATGTGTGGTTTTTAAGATACAATTTGAAATTTATTGTCACTTGCCCTATTCTGTGTCACTCATTTTATATTTTGCTGAACAATTCAAGTACAATAGTGTTCTCCATTATGCTGTCTTGTCACAATTTCACATACCCAGGCACCAAGGCAAAGGTCCAGAACAGAGTGCCCCATGTGGGAATGAGCGCTGAACAATTGGCTGGGTATTATCTGTCCGAGCCTGAGTCAGAAAACCTGGGGAGGGGACATTTCCCATCTCATCAGATCCTTCACCAAAACCAACCATCCAACATCAACATCAAATGAACATTCTAAAAACCTTATTTCTCTTAGATTATAAAGTTTCACTAAATTAAGAGGTATCTTTTTTTAGCTCAAGATATTTTCCCCCCTCCCTTGGCCCCTTTCTAGCTACTTAAATTCTATGTAACGGCACTGCCCAATGGAACTTTCTACAATGATGGAAACATTCTATATCTGTATTCTATAATATGGTAGCCCCTTGCTGAAGGTGGCTGTTGAGCATTGGAATGTAGCTAGTTCACCTGAAGAACTGAACTATTTTATTTAATTTTGATCCACTTAAGTTTAATTACCCACATGTGGCAACCATATTGGACAGAACAACCATAAGGAGCTCAAAATTCACTTTCTCAAGGAACATTCCCTGAATCCTCTTCCCAAAGCCAGGCCTATCTCCCCGCTATCTGCCGTCTAGAATCTTGTACTTTCATACGGCTAATGAGGATTATAATTTTGAGTAATTATATGTGTACTTACTAGTTGAATACCTATTTCCCCTGATAAAACAAGCTCTGGGGGCAGGGGGAACTATGTCTGTCTTATTTACTACTATATTTCTAGCACTTCACAGGGGGTATGGTACTTACTACATGCTCGATAAATATTTACTGAAAGAATGAATGAATGAATGAATAAAATGACCCACTACAACATATTATGGGATTATGTACAAATATATGTTTATTAAAGAGTTGGCTATAGATTGTAACCATATGGTAGATAATTCTGGGAGGCTAATAGCTCTAATCTATAGACATTGGGACTGTCAAGAGGGACAAATTTGACATACTCAGTTTTTGATATGTAAAATTTGAGGGGCCAGATCATGTGCTTTATATTCCCTTCATCTCACTGTCCACTAAAATCCCGAAGGCTCTTGCAGCTCATGATGGTATGTTGCCTGTCCTCTTATGCACGATGCGGTTAATAGAAAAACCATTCACACTTCTCATTAACATTTCTCCCTGACATTACATCACCACTCCGCCCCTCGAAGTCGTTCTAAATCTTGAGTTTGCCACAGCGTACTGGTCTCCGCTGCCAGCTTTGCATTCTCTCTGTGTTTATTTAACATCTTCTCAAATCTCCTAATCCAATTAATTTTTAAATGGTGACTATGTCTGGGACGGTGGCACACCACTGCAGACCTCCCTCCAGATACCAAAATGCACAAGTCAGCACTCACTGGCTATAGCCTTTCGGTAGTTTGGAAGCCCAGGCCTGGGCTGAAATTCGAGCCAGGTCAGGAGCTCCAGCCTCACCAGAGCATTTGAGAGCTACCTCGCAAGATCTTCAGTCACCCTCAGTCCTGGCTCCCTCCCCTCACCGTGGCTTCCACATTCTCCTAACAAATACGTGGAATCTGGAAGGTTCTGCAAGCCCAGCTGAATCCAGTTCCTGCACCCTGGGATGGCAGAGGGCCAGGGCCCTTTAGCCAAGTTTCATTGCAAGTCCATGAAGGGCAGTGTTTTATAGGCCCTCCGTGTCAGAGCCAAGGTAAACAGGCTGAGTCCCGCTTGTCAGTCCCACTGGGGTTAGGCAGAGTGGAGAGACTAGGGAAGCCACAGAGAAGGGAGGTTGAAAGAGATGGTCGGGAGGAAAACTTTGGAAGTTCTTGATTCCGTGCCACCCTTGTGGTAGCTTCTGGAAGCCTTGAGAGGGACTGTAAAGGCTGTGCTATGATAAAGATGAGTGCTGAGAAGGTGGCCCCCAGTGGATGGATTTGATTCCAAATGGGCGAAAGAGCACTCACCTTTACTTCCAAGCCGTCTTCTCAAACATGGTGAATGTGCTCTGCATAAAGCTGAAGGAAATGTAGGCATCACAGGGTCCCCAGTGGAGGACAGCTCGCTATGCACCCTGAGGCAGCTCTGTGGGGCAGCCACCACCAGCTCCTCAGCATAGAGAGAAGAAGCTGCATTCCCATCTGCTGTGCCCTCCCTGGCCCACCTCCCTGCATGTACAAGAGTCGTGCAGACAGGAACATTCCTCGTTTCCCCTTCATGTTACCTCACTGCTGCCTTTTAAATTTTCTTCATAGGGGAGCCTGGGTGGCTCAGTCGGTGAAGTGTCCGACTCTTGATTTCGGCTCAGGTCATGATCTCAGGGTCGTGAGATCAAGCTCTCATTGAACTCTGTGCTGAGCATGGACCTACTTAGGAATCTCTCTCTCTCTCTCCCTCTGCCCCTCCCCCTGTTTGTGCTCTCTCTCTCAAAAAACAAACAAAAAATTAAAATTTCTTCATAATCCTAAAAGCTACTAACAGAAGTGAAACTAACAGCTACATGTTGGAAAATCCATAGGTGGTCTGATCTTCCTGTGAACTAGAGTCACAAACGGGGAGCAAGTGGTCATCACTCAAGGGGCTTGGTAGCAAACAGGTGATTTGCAGAAGGGAGCCAAGCCAGAGGGCAAAGGCAGCTGGTGACGTAGTCAGTGGGTTCAGATTGGCTGGAGCTGAGAAGCAAGGGAGCAGTTGAAGTCAGTGCATAGAACCCTGCGCAGGTCCGAGAAGCCCGTGGCCTGTACTATCCTGTTGTTATACTTGTACACAATTCATGGAGTTATTCAGCCCAGTCATTGGAGCCCCGCCAAGGAGCAGCCTGTGCTGTCCCCTCACAGCCCACTGGTTAGGTTTACTCTCTCCAGTTTCACCTCAAAGAAAAAAAAAAAACATTGATTTTACAGATATCAAACCTCGGGCCACTGAGAAATCTCAGCAATCCAGTTCTGAGGCCTCTGGGAAGCTTTTGCAATGCCAAGCTGCCAAACCATTCCAATTGCTGAGTTTTAGTAACGGCCCTTTCATCAGTCACCTACAGCACACCAGGTGCCTACATGTAAACTATTTCACTTAATCCTGTCTCCAAAACCTCTCTCCCTCCTTTCATTTTCACAGGCAACTGCTCTCATTCGAGGCCTCCTGATTTCCGTCTTTAACTTCGATTAAAAGACTCTGACCCGATTTCCCAGCCTCATCCACACAAAAGCCTGAATGAACTTGCAAATGTATGAATCTGATCAAATCATTGCTTCTTCTTTTTTTTTAATGTTTTTTTATTATATTATGTTAGTCACCATACAGTACATCCCTGGTTTCTGATGCAAAGTTCGATGATTCATTAGTTGCGTATAACACCCAGTGCACCATGCAATACGTGCCCTCCTTACTACCCATCACCGGTCTATCCCATTCCCCCATCCCCCTGCCCTCTGAAGCCCTCAGTTTGTTTCTCAGAGTCCATAGTCTGTCATGCTTCATTCCCCCTTCTGATTACCCCCCTTTCTTTATCCCTTTCTTCCCCTACCAATCTTCCTAGTTCTTATGTTCCATAGATGAGAGAAATCATATGATAATTGTCTTTCTCGGCTTGACTTATTTCACTTAGCATTATCTCCTCCAGTGCCGTCCATGTTGCAGCAAATGTTGAGAACTCGTTCTTTCTGATAGCTGAGTAATATTCCATTGTATATATGGACCACAGCTTCTTAATCCAGTCATCTGTTGAAGGACATCTCGGTTCCTTCCACGATTTAGCTATTGTGGACAATGCTGCTATGAACATTGGGGTGCACATGGCCCTTCTCTTCACTACGTCTGTATCTTTGGGGTAAATACCCAGAAGTGCAATGGCTGGGTCATAGGGTAGCTCAATTTGTAACTTTTTAAGGGACTTCCACACTGTTTTCCAGAGTGGCTATACCAACTTGCATTTCCACCAACAATGTAGGAGGGATCCCCTTTCTCCACATCCTCTCCAGCAATTGTTGTTTCTTGCCTTGTCAATTTTTGCCATTCTAACTGGCATAAGGTGGTATCTTAGTGTGGTTTTGATTTGAATTTCCCTGATGGCTAATGATTTTGAACATTTTTTCATGTGTCTGTTAGCCATTTGTATGTCATCATTGGAAAAGTGTCTGTTCATATCTTCTGCCCATTTTATGATTTGTTTATATGTTTCTCGTGTATTGAGTTTGAGAAGTTCTTTGTAGATCTTGGATACCTGTCTTTTATCTGTAGCATCATTTGCAAATATATTCTCCCATTCCGTGGGCTGCCTCTTAGTTTTTTTGACTGTTTCCTTGGCTGTGCAGAAGCCTTTTATCTTAATGAAGTCCCACAAGTTCATTTTATCTTTTGTTTCTCTTGCCTTTGGAGATGTGTCATGAAAAAGGTTGCTTTGGCCGATGTCCTAGAGGTTGCTGCCTATGTTCTCCTCTAGGATTTTGATGGATTCCTGTCTCACATTGAGGTCTTTCATCCATTTGGAGTTTATCTTTGTGTATGGTGTGAGAGAGTGGTCAAGTTTCATTCTTTTGCATGTAGCTGTCCAATTTTCCCAGCACCATTTATTGAAGAGACTGTCTTTTTTCCAACGGATGTTTTTTCCTGCTTTACCAAATATTAGTTGCCCAAAGAGCCGAGGGTCCATTTCTGGGTTCTCTATTCTGTTCCATTGGTCTATGTGTCTGTTTTTGTGCCAGTACCATGCTGTCTTTGTGATCACAGCTTTGTAGTATAGCTTGAAATCTGGCAACATGATGCCCCCAGCTTTGTTTTTCCTTTTCAGCAATTCCTTGGCGATGCGGGGCCTTTTCTGGTTCCACACAAATTTAAGGACTATTTGTTCCAGTTTTTGAAAAATGTCCTCGGTATTTTGATCGAGATAGCATTGAAAGTGTAGATTGCTCTGGGTAGCATGGACATTTTAACTATGTTAATTCTTCCGATCCATGAGCATGGAATATTTTTCCATATTTTTGTGTCTTCTTCAATGTCCTTCAAGAGTGATTTATAGTTTCTAGAATATAGGTCCTTTACGTCTCTGGTTAAGTTAATTCCAAGGTAACGTATGGTTTTTGGTGCTATTGTAAATGGGATGGATTCCCTAATTTCTCTTTCTTCAGTCTCATTATTCGTGTATAGAAATGCAACTGATTTCTGAGCATTGATTTTGTATCCCACCACATTACTGAATTGCTCTATAACTTCTAATAGTTTGGGAGTGGCTTCTTTTGGGTTTTCCATATACAGTATCATGTCATCTGCAAAGAGAGACATTTTGACTTCTTCTTTGCCGATTTGGATACATTTTATCCCTTTTTGTTGTCTGATTGCTGTTGCAAGGACTTCTAGTACTATGTTGAATAATAGTGGCGAGAGTGGGCATCCTTGTCGGGTTCCTGATCTTAAGGGAAAGGCTTCCAGCTTTTCCCCATTGAGAATAATATTTGCTGTAGGCTTTTCATAGATGGTTTTTATGAGATTGAGGAATGTACCCTCTATCCCTACACTCTGAAGGGTTTTAATCAGGAAAGGATGCTGTATTTTGTCAAATGCTTTTTCTGCATCTATTGAGAGAATCATATGATTTTTGAATTTTTCTTTCTGGATAAAATCTAAGACACTGATCGATTTGCGAATGTTGAACCACCCTTGCATCCCAGGGATGAATCCCACTTGGTCATGATGGATAATCCTTTTAATGTACTGTTGGATTCTATTAGCCAGGATCTTGTTGAGGATTTTGGTGTCCATATTCATTAGGGAAATCAGTCTGTAATTCTCCTTTTTGATGGGGTCTTTGCCTGGTTTGGGGATCAAGGTAATATTGGCCTCATAGAATGAGTTTGGTAGCTTTCCTTCTGTTTCTATTTGTTGAAATAGCTTTAGAATAGGTATTATTTCTTCTTTGAATGTTTGGTAGAATTCCCCAGGAAAACCGTCCGGGCCTGGAGTTTTGTTATTTGGAAGGTTGTTTATCACTGTTTCAATCTCTTCATAATTAATTGGCCTGTTTAAAATATCAATTTCTTCCTGTTTCGGTCTTGGTAGTTTATAGGTTTCCAGGAAGTCCTCCATCTCTTCCAGATTGCTTAATTTATTGGCATAAATCTGTTGATAAAAGCTTCTAATAATCCTTCCAATTTCATTGGTGTTGGTTGTGACCTCTCCTTTTTCATTCATAATTTTATTAATTTGGGTCCTTTCTCTATTCTTTTGGATAAGTCTTGCCAGTGGTCTGTCAATTTTATTGATTCTCTCAAAGAACCAGCTTCTAGTCCTGTTGATCTGCTCTACTGTACTCCTGGTTTCTAATTCATTGATTTCTGCTCTAATCTTGGTCAACTACTTCCTCGTGCATGGATTAGGCCTGTCCCCTGTTGCTGTTCCAGCTTCTTGAGGTGAGAATATAAAAACTGAATTTTAGATTTTTCTATTCTTTTGAGTGAGGCTTGGATGGCTATGTATTTTCCCCTTAGGACTGCCTTTGCAGTATCCCATAGGTTTTGGACCATTGTGTTTTCATTCTCATTGGTCTCCATAAATTGTTTAAATTGATTTTTGATTTCCTGGTTTATCAAATCATTCCTGAGCAGGATGGTTCTTAGTTTCCAAGTGTTTGAGTTTCTTCCAAATTTTTCCTTGTGGTTGAGTTCCAATTTCAAAGCGTCGTGGTCTGAGAATATGCAGGGAATAATTTCAGTCTCTTGGTATCGGTTGAGACCTGTTTTGTGACCCAGAACATGGTCTATTCTTGAGAATGTTCCATGGGCATTAGAATAGAATGAGTATTCTTTGGTTCTGGGATGTAGTGTTCTATATATATCTATGAGGTCCAACTCGTCGAGTATGGCATTCAAAGCCCTTGTTTCTTTGTCAATTTTCTGCATGGGTGCTCTGTCTATTTCTGATAGTGGAGTGTTGAGGTCCCCTACTATTAATGTATTTTTATCTATATGTCTCTTTATTCTGGTTAAGAGTTGGCTTGTGTATCTTGCTGCTCCCCTGTTGGGGGCATATATATTTATAATTGTCATATCCACTTGTTGGGTACAACCTTTAAAAATAATAATAGTGCCCTTCTGTGTCTCTAACTATAGTCTTTAGTTTAAAATCCAGTCTGTCTGATATGAGAATTGCTACCCCAGCTTTCTTTTGAGGTCCATTGGCATGAAAGATGGTATTCCATCCCTTTACTTTCAGTCTGGATATATCTTTAGGTTCAAAATGAGTCTCTTGTAGACAGCAAATGGATGGGTCATGTCTTTTTATCCAATCTGCAACGCTGTGGCGTTATGGGAGCATTTAGGCCATTTACATTGAGACTGATTATTGAGAGAGATGATTTTAATGATGTCATGTTGCCAGTAAAGTCTTTGTTTCTATAGATTGTGACTTTCTGTTCTGTATCACTCTTGGGGCCGTTTTACTTTTATAGAACCCCCGTTAATATCTCCTGTAGGGCTGGTTTCGTGGTTACGAAATTGGTCAATGACTGGCGATTGTGGAAGGTCTTTATCTCTCCATCAATTCTGAATGACAGCCTTGCTGGATAAAGGATCCTTGGCTGCATGTTTTTCTCTGAAAGAGCTTTAAAAATGCTCCCCGCGCCCTTTCTCTCATTCCAGGTCTGTGTAGACAGGTCTGACATAATTCTATTACCTTTGCCTTGGTACATGAGAGATTTCTTTGCCCTGGCCGCTTTCAATACTGTATCCTCGGATCTAATATTTGCGAATTGCCCTATGACGTGACGTGGCGTAGGTTTGTTGTGGTTGAGCTTGGGAGGGGGTCCTCTCTGCCTCTTGGACACGAATGTTTGTTTCCCTTGCTAGATTAGGGAAGTTTTCAGCTACAATTTGTTCAAATATCTCTTCTAGACCTCTGTTTTTCTCCACCCCCTCGGGGATGCTAATGATTCTGACATTGGATTGTTTCATTGAGTCAGTGATCTCCCATAACCTACATTCGTGGGCGTGGATTTTTTTGAGTCCAGATTCTATTTTCGCTTTTTCTTCTACTAACCCATCCTCCAATTCACTAATACGTTCTTCTGCCTCAGTGACCCTGGCCATCAGAGCCTCTAGTTTTGCCTGCATTTGGCTCATAGAATTTTTAATTTCTGCCAGATTCGCTCTCATTTCCGCCCTTAGAGATTCTATATTCTCATTAACACTTTCGTTAATACTTTTTTCAAGTCTACACATCATCTTGACCATTGTTACTCTGAATTCCATTTCTGATAATTTGGTTATATCCATATCCATTAGTTCTGTGGCAGAGGCCACAGACTCATTGTCTTTTCGTTGCTGGGGGGGATTTCTCCTTCTCGTCATTCTGATAAGGAGAGGTTGCGGGGTTGTCCAGAGCCCAAATTATTGTCCTGGACCCAGGCCGTGCGCCCTTGTTTTATAGGGATCTTAGGGATGTGGGCTTCTTGATTTTTCAGCCTGCCTTCTGGGGGAGGGGCCTGCCGCGCTGATACTCAGGCAACCCTGTTTGGGTAGAGCCTCTGTGTCCCCTGCGAGGGGGGATAGGGATGGGTACACTGCGAGCCGGTGTTTCCAGGCTTTTGTTCTCTGGCGGCATTCCCTGGCGGTTTGCTGTGCCTCTTCTGAGCGTCAGAGCAGCAGTGGCCGAACCTCAGCCTCTGTCTCAGAACAGAGGGATCGCGGACCATTCTCCACTGATGTTCTGGCCAACTCTGTTTCTGTTGGTGCTGCTCAACCCTGCAGTGTCCCGGGATGTGCGCCCCACACCTGGCGTCCCAGCCCTCACTTCCAGGGCCGGCACGTCTCTGTTCTTTGTGTTTCTAACACCGCCAGCCACCAGCCGCCCCGTGCGCTCCCGGAGCTCCCGGTCTCAGTCTGGATCCAGTGAGCACACCGGAGTTCCGTGAGAAGTCTGGTGGCACGCACTCCCCGCTCACGGTCTCAGTCTGCTCTCTCGTGGGTGCCATCTGCGAGTCCGCCCGCTCCCCCATGCAGGTGGCTACCACTCCTTGTGCCCGATTGCGGCGGCTCCCTCCCCCTTCCATTTATCTTCCGATATCTGTGCGCGGTTTCACGGCTCCCCGCTTCATACCTCAATACTCAGCGCTGGAGATGTTCATTTGTAGAGATCCAGATGCATCTTCCTGCATCTCAGGCTGATTCCGTGGATGTTCAGGCTGGTCTGGTACCTATCCAACTCAACTCAGGGGATCAGCTGAAAAAGGGGTCCCCTACTCCTCCGCCATCTTCCCAACCCAAATCATTGCTTCTTAAAGACTTTTTTGTGTCCCCATGCCTTTGGGGTAAGGTCTGCTGTTTGGCTTGGCATTCAAGGCCCTCCATTGCTGCATTAGCCCCCCTTTATGCCTTTCTGGGGGAACTTCCCCTCCGTGTACCTGCCAGGCATCCTGATTTGTCCTTTGTGATCTCCAGTGTCTCCCTTTTCTCCTTGGTCTTTCCAGACAACGCCCACCACAGTGGGTCTCCCCCACCCATGGGTGGTGAAGTGACTCTACAGCTTGTGCCACTTTCTTCTGTTGCATTCACCACACTCCCCTGAAATCGTTTGTCTCCTTCATTTTCAGGGGAGGAGATACCTCCCTCAAGGGGGAGAGAAGTAGTTCTTGGAGGAGGGGGCTAGAAAAATCTTATTCTTTTTATTATAGAACACAGATCTGAATACAATTCATAAATATATACACAGGGTACCTTTGGTATTAAAATTTCATCAGAGAGCAGGGGAAGATAAGGGAAAAAATGTCTAAGAAGGCTCTTTAGAGGCCAATAATGAAAAATAGGTTGAGAAGTACAGAACTGATTTGTTCATACATCTTACTCACCAACTGGACTGTGAACCTTTTGTGAGTCCCCAGAGCTAATAGAATGTTTTGAATAAATGTCTAATGTTGAAAGCTGAATTCATGTGTACTTGAATGAATTCTCCCAGTAATCCTGTGGGGTGGCATTACTGTCCCATTGGGGGAAGATAAGGAAACAGGTGCTAAGTGCCCCTCCGTCACCTCCACTACCAAAGTTTCAGAGTTAGTAAGGGCTAATCTGGAAACATTTTAAATTCAGGACTTCTAGAGTCCAAATCTAATGTTCTTTTATATGTTAGTATAATTGATGTAATTCACACAAAAACAGAACAATATGTTTCCCAATTTACCTTCAACATTCAAAAATGCTCTGGTTGGAATAACCTAAACCAGTTTGAGTTCCCAAGAACTACCTTGGAAAATCAAGGCTATGGTCTTGCAGACTCAAGCAAAGATGCCCCAGCACTTGGCTGGGTTTTGGTGAGGATGGTGGCCTTCTACCCGACTCAGGAGAATCCAAAGTATAACCAGGTGTAGCCGACACCACCCACTTGGTTTGCAATCCTGAGCCTTGTAGTTAATCCAATTAAATTAATTTTTTAAAAAAATCCAGGCTTGAGCCTCTCCTATGTATTGAACTGAGCAGCATAGGGCTACTTTGCCCTCAGGAGATGAAGGTGGTGGAATAAGAAAAAAATACCTACAGTCATAATGCAAGATTCAACAAGATGACAGTCACGAGAGAGATTTAGGCAGCTCTGAGCCAGGAGTTGAGCTATAATGGGAAATAATGAGGACGGGAATGTTATTAATAAAGATGCTTTGCTTGTTGAAAGCAAAGCAAAGCAACATCTATAAAATGGTTTTATGAGTAAATTTGTTGAAGCAGGAGGAGCTGAGGAGCTCAAACCACTGTTTTATTCTTTCCAAGGTCAAGATGAGGTTTGAAATTGGATTTATGGGTCTGTTTGTTCAATCAAACTCCTCACTTTCCACTTCTGAGCTTATGAGCAGTGGGTAAAAATCCCTGCTGAATGACAAGTTCGTCTGCCTAGGATGAAACCTTTTGCTTTTAAACATAAATACTTCATACACACAGAAAAAAATGCACTAATCATTAGTGTACAGTTAGTGAATTTGCACACACACACAAAAAACCCTTTTAACAACCACCTAGATGAAGAAATAGAACATTCTTGCATCCAGAAAACATCCTGGTTATAACATAGATTAGTTTTTGCCTTTTTTGAACTTTAAAGAAATGGAATCATACCACATATACTCCGCATGTCTGATTTCTTTTGCTCAATAGTATTATCTGTGAGATTCATCCAGATTGTTGCAAGTAGCAGTAATTTTCTCATTCTCATTGCTGAAAGCACTTCATTGTGTGGATATACCACATTTATTTGCCTACTCTACTGTTGATGAACATTTGGGTTGTTTCCACTTTTTGGTCATTAAGTACAGTGCTACTATGAATGTTTTTCCTACATGTCTTTTGATAAGTGTATGTGCCCATATCTACCTAGGAGTAGAAGTACTAGTTCATACGGTATATGGACATTCAGATATAGTAGGTTTTGCTAAAGACATTTGAAAATGGTATGGCTGTACCGACTGTATAACAATAGTGTGCAAGAGTTCCAAATATTCCAAATCCTCTCCAATGCTTGGTACTGAATGTCTTTACATTTTAGTCATTCTGGTGTCTGTTTTTGAAGCTCATGATTTTAATCTGCATTTTCCTGATGACTAAGGAAGTAAGGCATCTATTCATATGTTTGCTGGCCACTTGGATTTTCTCTTTGTAAACTACCTTTTCAAATCTGCTGCACATTTTTCTATTTAGATGTCTATCTTTTTCTTACTAATTTGTAGGAGATCTTTATATATTTTGGATACAAGTCCTTTGTCTTGTATATAATTTGGTAATATTTTCTTCCAATCCATGACTTCATTTTTCACTCTTTTAATGGTATCTTTTGATTAACAGGAGTTTTTCTTTTCTTTCTTTTTTTTTTTTTTAAGATTTATTTATTTAGAGAAAGTGGGGAGGGGCAAAGGGAGAGTGAGAGAGAGTCCCAAGCAGATTCTGTGCTGAGCATAGAGCCCAATGCGGGGCTCAATCTCACGACCCTGAGGTTATGACCTGAGCCGAAATCAAGAGTTGGATGCTTAACCAACTGCACCATCCAGGCACACTGAAATTTTTCTTTTTTAATGCCCTGTAACATCAGTTTTATGTTTAGTACATCATAAAATTTATAAATGCTATTAATGAAATCTTTGCCTTTCCCCTGCTCATGAAAATAATCGTCTGATTATAATACTGAGTCTTCCAATCCATGAGCAAGATCTATACCTTCATTTTTTCAGGTCTTCTTCAATTTATCTCAGGAATGTTCTGTATGCTTTAGTCTAAAGATTTTGCTCTCTTTTGTTAGATTTATATTCAATTTTGGTCAAACTCCAAGTACCTATCTTTCCAGTTTCAAGAGACATAAAAAAGAAAGTCTAAAATATGTGCCCTGAATTCAGAGTGC
The DNA here is from genome assembly GCF_017311325.1 of Ursus maritimus. Taxonomy (NCBI): domain Eukaryota; kingdom Metazoa; phylum Chordata; class Mammalia; order Carnivora; family Ursidae; genus Ursus; species Ursus maritimus. Next base: position 26,759,771 of record NW_024423344.1, on the reverse strand, counting down.
TTTGGTGCAAATGCAGAAAGATAAAAGACAGAATATTAATGAAGTAGTAATTGTGTGATGAATGAAATTGTGTGATGAATGAAAAAAAGAGAGAGGCAAGCAACCAAAATGGGTTGAAATTGTTGGCAGAGATGCCTGACACAGGATGTAAGAAGGTGTGAAATGGGCTTGAGGCATTGAATGACATTTGCAGAGTGGAGTGGAAGGAAGTGTTCCAAGAGAGAAACTGGAATGAGCTGAAGTCTAGAGATTAGAATGAACATAGCATATTAGGGGGCTAATAGGACACTGGTTGATGAAAGTGTTTACGCTCTGATTCATGAGTAATGGGAGATAAGATGAGATCTTGAGCTGAGAGGCCCTATGAACAACAGAAGGAAGATTTTCTGGTCCATTTTGGTGATGGAGTTTGGCATCCTGGCTCCTGGAGGGGAGCTCAGCAAGTATTTACCCTTGCTTGACACTAATTGGCAGCCAAGTAAGAATTTCCTGATAGGAACTCCCACACTCTCACCCTTAAACCAGACTACCTATCCAAGGAGGCCTCCAATATAGAAATGAACGATTTCTTATAGAATGTATAATCCAGAGCCACTTTCATAGTAACCCAGAGCTCATGTCCCAGCCGGAAGGCTTAGATTCAGCACCTACCACAAATGCTTTTGAGAGGGCTATAGCCGTAAAACCCAGTAGTGATGACTACTCAATGCACACATTCTGTAGCTTCCCAGAAGAAATGGGGCTAGAAGTAAGTATGCAAGTCTTAGATCACTAGTTGGGTTTTTGATGCCCCATTTCCTTCCTAACTTAGGCTAAGTTAAATCCAGCCGACTTAGGGCAGCTTCAGAACTCATGGAGGCAGGTCCTCAGGCCTCCTGGGAGCTACTGGAATGAATAAGGCATGGAGTAGCCAGTAATGAGTTCAAATGATAAGATTCCTAAATGGGACACGAGTATGCATTTTGCCAAGATTTATTCTAATTTTGGAACCCAATTGGAAACTTCTGAACGTCATGTTCTATTTGGCTCTGACAAAACACAGCTCTGCATTGCTTTGTGTTTATTTTATCCTTCAAGATCAGAGCATAATTTATTTGTAGTTAGATTTTTGTGTTTAGCACAAACCTCCATTTAGATAGAAAAACAAGCTCATATTTTTTTTTCTTATATGTCCTTAGGGGAAAAAAGGATGTACAATGGAGAAAGGTTCCACTAGAAAAACATGCATACCCAATATAGAAAATTTACGCAAACAGAAGCACCCAGAGGAGAAATATTTTATAAAGCCTAAAGTATAATGAGTCTTCAAACTTGGCACAAAACAGTAGAGATTAGATCCAGAAAATCTTCAGGACTTTCCTACATTTAGGCAGGACTGCATCTTCTCTAGCACCTCCTCCTTGTTAAAATTTCTTACCATATTTAAACAAATATTTTGAGAAGAAATATTATAACTTCCCTTGGAACTATGTTCTCTAACACTCCAACACTATGTCTCAAACATGAGGATGTTCCCTATCAGTACCCATCTCACCCTCTTTATCTCATTTTTCATATAATCTCAAATGAATTTTTTGGTATTTATTGGTACAAAACCAAATTCTGTAGCTAAAGTGTACTGGGGCCTACAATAAAACAAGAATTGAGAAGAGTTGGGGGTAAGGTTACATCATCAGGACTCTTTCAGAAGCTCAATATAAAATAAGACTCCCCCCAAAAAAGGAGATTTATTGGCTCAGGTGGCAAGAGTCTTCTCACCACCTCCAGTCAGAAAGGTCTCAGCGAAGGACTCTGATTGACCACACTGAATCATGCGCCCAAGTCTGGACTAATCACTGTGGCTGGACCTGGGTGATATGCCTAAGTGGCATGTGCTCATAGAAAGTGGATTTATTTCCAGGAGAAAGAGAGATTATAGATGATCACTTAGGGACAATTACAAACCGACAAATTTGAAAGAGGCAAAAAAATGTTTTCACAGTGTATCAGATCTAGCACGTTAGGATTTTGGAGAAAGCATTATTTCTTAAAGAAAGACAAAGGTTTTAACAAAAGACCACTGATTACCCTTGAGACCTGCTCTAGAAAGTATTCACTGTGGGCTTCTTATGGGCATCCAGAAGGCAGTATAGCATAATGACTACGAACATGAACTTTGGACACTAACTGACTCAAATTCAAATCCTCGCAGTGCCAATAGCTAGCTTTGGTATTTGGGCAAGTTGAATGAGTAATAGTAAAATTTACCTCTTGGGTTATTGTGAGGATTAAATGAAATAATACACGTAAAATCCTTGGTATAGTGTCCACCACCTAGAGATCACTAAATGTTTAGTACAACTATTATTGTTTTCATTATAAGCAACATAATTATTATTAATAATTATCAATTATTATTATATACAATATATTATATTATAATACAACAATATTTAAGTATTGATTGCAATTATTATTAAATATTGGTTATTGTTATTAATTATTATTAATAAGAGTACCCAGGAATTTCAAGGCTAGAGAGTTCCAGGATGGGTGATAGTGATAATGTTCCATTCTATCATCTTTCTGGAATAAGAAACATCTCTCTATACATCCTCTCCATTTATTTATTTATTTTTTCTTCTTTTTTTAATTATGATATGTTAGAGACCATACAGTACATCATTAGTTTTTGATGTAGTGTTCCATGATTCATTGTTTGCGTATAACACCCAGTGCTCCATGCAATATGTGCCCTCCTTGATACCCATCACCGGGCTAGCCCATCCCCCCATCTCCCTCCCCTCTAAAACCCTCAGATTGTTTCCCGGAGTCCATAGTCTCTTGTGGTTCATTCCCCCTTCTGTTTACCCCCCCTTCATTTTTCCCTTCCTTCTCCTACGGATCTCCCTGCTATTCCTTATGTTCTACAAGTGAGTGAAACCATATGACAATTGTCTTTCTCTGCTTGACTTATTTCACTTAGCATAATCTCCTCCAGTGCTGTCCATGTTGATGCAAATGTTGGGTGATCATTCTTTCTGATGGCTGAGTAATATTCCATTGTATATATGGCCCACATCTTCTTTATCCATTTGTCTGTTGAAGGGCATCTTGTCTCCTTCCACAGTTTGGCTATTGTGGACAATGCTGCTATGAACATTGGGGTGCATATAGCCCTTCTCTTCACTATGTCTGTATCTTTGGGGTAAATACCCAGTAGTGCAATTGCTGGGTCATAGGGTAGCTCAATTTTTAACTTTTTGAGGGACCTCCACACTGTTTTCCAAAGTGGCTGTACCAACTTGCATTCCCACCATCCTCTCCATTTATATCCAACCCCATCCTTTGCCTTAAAGTTATTTAAAACCTCTTTCTTGTCCCTTCCATAATTTCTCTTTTGATCCACTGAGGCATGGAACACTAATAGATCTGGGTAGGAAAAGCAAGATGGTGGTGCCCTTGATACTTGTTTTAATCTTTCCAAAAGAGACTTCACAGGTCACTGAAGTCCAAGAAATTACAGTCTTAGGAAGTGTCCATGCCATGAGCAACAAAAGATAACTCCTCAGAGAGATATCAAAACAGTTGACCAACTTCTGGAACCAACTGGCAAAGTTATGTGTAACCGCACAAGATTACATTGCAAAGGAAAAGCTGTGAGGTTCTCTAGGAAAAATTGGAGTCTTCAAGACTGCACTTCTACCTTCTCATTAACTCTATTATATCTTACTTTTCATAAAACTTTCCATTGAAAGCTCCAGAAAGGGAGATGTCTCAAGAGAAACAGGTTCCTTTACTTCTTCTGCAGCTGTCGGGGATCCCTGTTGCCTGTAGATTTAGGACCAAGAATTTTTTTAATCAGGGAAAAGAGTGTGAGACAGGAAAATACATTACCATATGAGTTTGACTTTCATGCTCTATTGAATGTCCATGGTAGCAATTACTCAGGATTCAGTCTTATTTTTTTTTTTAAAGAAAACGTTTCATAATGTTTTTTTCTTTCTAATTATGAAAGGCAGAATAACACCTTATATTTATATAGAACTGGTCCTTGGAAAGTGCTATAAATAATGTAACTCTTTCTCTCTCCAGAATTCCTTGTGGAAGCAACATATTTTCCTCACACCACTTTTATAGATTATATGGTCTGTCAGAAGTATTGTGGGGGCCAGAACCTGGGTTTTCTTTGGATTTGAAATGAGGTATTAAGTTTCCTTTCTATTAGAAAAACAACATGTCTATGCAAAAAAAGGGGGGGGGCTTTTATCCATAGTGCTCAAGGTAATTGCCATGGGAAGGAGCTCAGTTAAACTTCTTACTTTTCAACATGATCAAATCATCATTTTCCCATTTTCTTACAAACCTGTTACAGTCATAACGTTAATGGTATAGATCATATACAAATATACTGTCTATGTCATAGTCATGTGCTCGTAGTAATGCTAAGTCTTGTTCTGTGAAACTCATGTGTATCCGAGGTCACAATATATTTCTTCCTGTGAGTTGCAGTGGTTTTTAATTTTTTTCTAATTGAATTGTAATTGATATATAACATTTTATTGGTTCAGGTGTACAGCATAATGTTTCAATATTTGTATATGTTGAGAAATGATGGCCGCAGTAAGTCTAGTTAACATCTGTCACCTTACATAGTTATAAATTTTTTTTTGTGATGAGAATGTTTAAGATCTACTTACTGTGTCTTAATACAATAAACATTTATTTATCATTCATGTGACAGTACAATGTGGGTTCTCCTACTCAGCAGGTGATGGCTCTCCTCCATCTAGTGATTCAGGGACACGGACCTCTTCCCATTTTGTGGCTTCACTATCCTCTAGGGTAACGGTTCTCAACCAGTTCTAAGTAGAGGCCAGGAATATGCAACGCACAGGACAGATCCTGCAACAAAGGATTTTCTGGCCCAAAATGTCAGTAGTGCCAAGGTTGAGAAATGTGCCCAAGGGACACATTATTTTCTGCATCCAGCCAGCTAAACAGGGAAATGGAGGAACCAATTAAGATATAACTGCTTTGTAAATGCCTTAACCTAGAAACGCTAGTTACATGATTCCCACCTAAATGCAAGAGGGACTTAAGATATGAGTCCTGGTGGGTAGCTACGTCCAGCTACAGCTCTTTTTGGGGGGAGCAAGAATTTTTAGTGAACAACAAGCTAACTTGTCACAGGGGTCAACGGCAAGATTTGAATTGTATATTTGCCTGGCTACTCACAACACTGTTGAAGCATCGATATGAGCTTAACAAAACCAGTAATATATAAATGCAACCCTGACCTCCTCCCTGGGCTCCAGATCTTCTGTCTAATGTCCTGTTTAATATATTATGAGGTGTTACAAACAACACAGTCAAAGAGAATTTTTGATCTTCCCACCAAAATTTTATTTCTCTGTCATCTTTCCTATCTCAGTGAGTGATGACACCATGCTCCTCCCCTCTGTCCTACATCCTCTGCAGTTGTTCTGCAAGTCTTTGCAGCTCTATCCCTACGATATGTGCCTGCAAGTACTACCATGGACCACCATTTCTGGCCTGAACAACCACAATAACCTTCTAACTGCACTCTGTAACCTCTCTTTTCCCACTACAGCCTGTTCTTCATATAACCAAAGTGTTCTTTATAAACTATGAAGATTATTTCTGTATACCTGGTGCCCGATTACTCTCTTGAGTGCCTTAGAACATACCCCAGTGAGGATCATGGGAGACCCATTTACTTCACTCCATTGTTCCTCTGGGGTCTGTACACCCTCCCTTCACCCTCACAGTTCCCTGAACTTGCTACTGGCACTGGTTTGGTGGTTTCTAGATTCACCATGGCCACCTTCTTTGTATCCTTCTAGGAACAGGGCATAGTACTGTAAAATGGAGGGTCAACTTGTCAACCTGGAGAAGCTAATTTGTCCAAATCCATGAACCTCACTACAGCCTACAAAACTCATCAGCATCTGGCCCGTGTCCCTCTCATCTCCTCCCCTGCCGTTCTCCACCTCTTCGCTTCACTGCAGACACACTGGCCCTCTAATGTGCCAGCAATTCTTGGCCTCAGAGCCTTCATGTGCCCTTTCTCCTGGGAGCACGCTTGCCCGGATGCTTGCACACCCGCCTCCTTCTCATCATTCCAGCCCCACGTGTTATCTCCACAAAAGTGAAACGCTCCTAAAATTGCTCTTACCACCCCTCTCCACCTCTCCAAACCCATATCCCACCCCCCTGTTTCAGTGTCTCCAGCATACTTATCACAGTCTGGAGCTGATACATATCATTCGTGTGCTTGTATACTATTGGTCTCCCCGCCCCCCCGCCCCAGAATGGAAGATCCATGAGGGCAAGGACTTTACCAGTCTTGTCTATCACTGTACCACCAGTCCTAGAACAGTACCTGACATGTAGGAGGGATCAATACATACACATAATCCTTGAATCAGTGAGCCAGCAGGAGGATAGTGGAGCCCTGGAAGAGTAGTAAGTAGCCAATATCAGGTCTTGCTCCAGCTCTGCAATGGATCTCATAGGTTCACAAAGTCTCACAGTCCCTCCCCTGTAAACCTGTTGTCTTACCCAGGAAAAGAGCTAACCACAAAGGCCTCCTAGAAACACAGACAGGAATATCCTCAGACTTGGCAAAGGATTCTCTCTAGGGCCCGTAGACTGGCTATCATTGGTGGGTCACTTCAGAAACCTTTGTGTACTTGCCCATAAGTGACTTCTGACCTGCTGTCCTTCTAGGCCACACACGCAATCGGCGTTACTAGGGGAGAGTTGGAGGCCTAGTGAGGAAAATCATTATAATTATTATTGTCCTTCCCTTTCCACACTCGACCTAACTGCTTTTTTTTTTTTTCCTCTGGCATGTTCGGGCTGCCCTCTCACCTTCTCTAACAGCCAAGACTGTTCTGTGCTTCTGAAAAATGTCAAGGTCCAAAAGCCAGATCCTCAGTCTGATGCATCCCTGGAAGTTTCCCTTGGCTGGCCACCTGGCTGCTTCTGGGGCCCATGTCAGGCTGAGATGCTGCTTGGAGTGCACACATGGGTAGCAGCAACCTCACCTTTGATGTCCTCTTTCATCTCTCTGCGTTGTCCTTTACAGACCGAATTCCCCATTCCTTCAATTAACAGCTATTTACTGAGCACTGAACTGGGGGCTTTAAAATGGATACAAGCAGAGGTACACTTACTGTGAAGTTAATAAAACTTATACTACAAGACCCATGGTCACATGGGTTTTGCAAAATTTGCAAAAGTGAAATATTTTAACAGAAATCAGGTAAAACTATCCTTCTGCTCTGAGTTCCCCTTCACCACACTAACTCCTGTGCAGGGTTGCCACAGCATTTTTGGAATTCTGCTGAAGTGAAGGTGAATTGGAGATATATTTGGTTTGGATTTAATGGGATATATTTATATGGTTCATAGTCACGTCTGCATATAATAGTTTTGTATTGCTATTCAACTCGGTGTAGGATTACTTTTAAGAAATACTCCAGGAACCCACTGCGCCAACTCATCCAGTGTCATTATATGAAGACACGCAGGCAGATGTCATACATGATATAAATGTGTTTGCAGAATCTGGACCTGTAAATACATGGGAAAGGGAGGATCACCCAGGTTTGAGGTTACAAAGGCAGAAGCTGGACTGTGGGAATTCCTCCAGTCATCAGACATGTAAAATCGCATGTAGAGATTTCAATTCTCATGGACATTTAGTAAAAAAGGAAGTTCTCTCTGTGTTTGTAGGTACAAACTCTTATAGGAGTAGTACTATAAATAACAAATATGTCCTTGTGTGAGTCATTTATGCATCCCAACTATTTAATTTAAAATTTTTTTAAAAATTGGTTCTCATCAACCATGTTAGAGGAAAGACTTCATTATCCTTCTGTTGTTTTTTATATAAAATTACTGTCATATAAAGAGGATCAAAGAGTATGTAGCCAAAAAGGTGTGGGGAAAACTGTATTATAGAGGTATGTCCGGCAGTTTGTTAATAGAAACAGTGTGCTATTGGTGGGGGGGAGGGTAGAGGGTTGTGATGTTTGTAGTGTTTGTCAGCATTTAAAAGTTTTAAATTTATTTCTATTTTTATCCTTAATCTGAAAAAATATTTAATTTTCTTAAATGTTCCCATGGTTGTTAAGCTAGCTGGGTCCTCTCCTGGATACAGGACCAGATGATGTGCTTCTGGTTATTAAGGAGTTTCCAATAGACCTTGAATGAGTCCTAGGTAGGAAAAATGGTGAAGAAATGATCAGAATGCATTTGATACTCCATCTACCAGTCCGTCATTCCCCTCGTCTCCAAAACATAATCCCCAACAAATTGGACTCTTAACAATTGTGCTCTTGAGGGAAAGGAAGGGGCTAAACTGTGGTGTGTGTTAAAGGCCAAATTCGGCAACTCTCCTCTTTCCCCTTGGTCATCGACGTCAAAGGAAAGCCAGCAAGCATGACAGGGCTAAGTGCTACTTTTGACTCAAGTGTCCTAAGACAGGCCCTAAGAAGGGTCTTCTGGTCTTCCTGGGTCAGTCACTCTGAGGGCTGAGGCCAGCAATTTGGTCTCTGGAAGACCTGGAATGCAGTCACATCGCGGTGTCAATGAATGTTCTCTCTAGAATCCTGCATCTTTTCTTCCCTCTGTGTTTAGACCACAATGATTATTCAGCTGATTTCCAATCATTCAGTGAATGTTTGACTTGGGTGAGCCACTTTCGGCAGAATTAGAACTGCAAATTGAGTAGGATTCTGCCCAACCTTACCCTTCAATCCTACACAGAGCTATTTGCAAAAGATCCGTGAAATGGAGCCAGCTCACCAATTGACTGACGACTGTGGTTACCATTTCTTAAAAGAAAATGAAGCACGTCATGGTTTTCCTACAAAAATTAACCAGAAATGTAAAGGGATTAGAATCGGAACAGTTTGTGAAGCAGCCAACAATTAATCATTTACTACGGGGTGGGTGACCTTTTCATTGAGGGTAACAGGTATAATTAAACAGCCTCTTGCTGAGTGGGTGTTGAAACTGAAATTCTCTAGGCTTGACTCATGGCTTTTCCACCTGGTTCCTGGCTCCTTTGGACTTGGTTGGGAGGCAGGTTGCCTCTCATAACAAACTCTGGGAAATCCCCGCCTCAGGCCTGCCTTGGAAAATACTGCCAGTGTTTTCCTTTGTCATTTAAAGTTTGTTTGTGTGCTGGGCCAAGAGAAGCCTGCAAGCAGGTACTTGAACTGGCTGGAATGAAAGCCTAGGGATCAAATAGCTCCCTATACCCATTGCCAAGGCCAAGGGAGGGACAGAGGTCTAATCACAGAAAGTGGCTGCAGCTGCACTCCAAAGCTGTCATTATTGTCTTGCCGTAACCCCTGAAACTTTGTTTATTTCCTGTTTCAAACTTCTGGAGGTGTACCACACAGGACAGTTATGAAGAGCAGTAGTATCACAGCCCAGTGAGGTGCGCTAGCCTTTTGTGTTTCATTTGGGTGGTACCACCTTCAATATTAGAAAGTACAAAGCCAGTTTGGTGTGGCAATCTCCTTTTGATCTGTAGATATCTTCTGATCCCTGCCTCAGGGACCCTTTGCCCCCACATCTCCCCATCCTGGGCTTCCCCCGTGAAACCAGAGACAGGATCAAGCTGATGACGCTTAGTTCAATTCAATGTTTCTCTTAAGTCTGAAATTCTCTGAATCTGATGGGAGAGGAGAGGGAAGTGAAACTGGATAGTCTGAATAATTTGTAGTTAAAGCCGAGATTTATAAGGGGAATTACTGCACAGAGCTTGGTTTTGCGTGTCTTTGGACCTGGGAGCCAGATTCTCCCCTTTGCCCACATGTGTCTCTCGTGGCTCTGTGGCACGACCCTTCCAGGGTGGGGGAAAGCTACAACTGTCCCACAGCCGGGAGCCTTGGTCCTAAAAGCCGGAGGAGAGTTGGGACGCTGGTGTGTTCGGTAATTAGCATGTGGCTCTTCAAGATGAAAAAAGAAAGACTTTGTGGCAGCAGGGGAGGAAGAGAAAAGAAGGAAAGAAGGAACCACAGACTGTGAGAAACACTCCCAGGGAGACCAGGCCTGGGGGAAGGCAGGATGCGCCTTAGACCTTTGAGTCTTATCTGCCCACCCCCCTTGCCCAAGAGGTAGGCATTCAAGTGGGACCATTTTCATGGAGCCACAAGGCAGAATCAGATTCTACTTAGGTCAGGCCCTGCTAAAATTCATTTTGAGAAGTTCGAAGACTAGAGCAGAAGAAAACTGAAATTCTAGCATCCTTACGCACACATACGTACACACACACACACACACACACGGCTATATGAAGATATAGGGCAAAGTGAATTAATATAACACATTTGAAACAGTACCTAACACATAGTAGATGCTATAGAAGCATTATTTGATTTCCTGCTTTAACTGTGAATAACTATTATTATTACTCTGACTGTGTTTTGACATTGCTTTCAAAGAACTGATTTGGGACATAAACATGTAGGTAGGAAATCCCAGCCATATTCTTGTTTTTCTCAGTAAGCACACATGAGTAGTCAAAGCAGTGAGCTGAAGGAGATAGTGTACCTGGTGTAGAGCCCAGGAGCAGCTGTGGGAAGGCAGGGCAGTGGGAGGCACGCTGAAGATGGGAATAAGCCTGGCGGACTGCCTGCGTAAAGCGTGGCTGTTGGCCTGACTCCCCACTGTAGGGGAAAGAGCCAGAGAAAGAGGCCAGGAGCTGAACCCTCACCTGTGAATTACTAGCTGTGAGAATCACGGAGTACCTCTGAGCCACCAGTTCCTCTTTTACAAATGGATATGATTAAATCACCTCCCAGAGGAGGAGCAGAAGACTAAGTGACTACGTGGGGATCAGCTGGCTTCTGCCTCTCAAAGTATCGAGAGGGTTTTAGTACCTGGAGTTTATAATAGAGCAAAAGTAATTAGGAAAGAAAGGCAAAATCCATACTGTGGAATGACATCTAACCAATCTACTCAACAGGTAACCTGAGCATAAATGAACACGTACAATCAGTTACAATTCATATCCACACCTAACCAGAGGGTAAATGATCCTGGTAGGCTTTTTGACTCTCTCTCTGTAAAGGATCTCAGGACTTAATCCAGGTGGGCCTCACCTAAAGGAACACCTGACTTGGTCCTTTGCCTGCTGAGATCCTTTTAGGACATTCCCCCATGTGTATTGCTTGGCTAGTTGTGGTGTCTGGTCTCCCCCCATGTGCTCCACCATTATCCAGCCCATGTTGCTCTGCCTGGAACCATCTCTTCCATCTAGGACAAGTTTGCAATTATAGCCAATTGTTACTACTTTTAGTCCAAGATTTAAGAATCATCACCTTTATTGTTATAACCATTGCTGGTCTCAAACTCATTGTTTTCTCAGTAAAATGGGAATAATAGAGTTGTTAAAAAGATGATGTTTTTTATTCAGTTAGCACAATGTTTGCCACCTGTATGTAAAACTATTTTTAATGTTATTTACAATCATCACCATCACCGTCTTCATGACGCAATCATGCTACTCTTTAAATTGGCTTCCAGAGATGCCCTTCAAAATCACCTCTAGCAGTTTCTCTTTACATCAGAAGTTGGTTTTATGAATCACCCTGATGTCTGGCAAGGAGAAGACAACTTTCAAGTGGAAGGTTACAAACAAAACAAAATGAAACAAAAAACGAATTCCCGAATGAAGCAAAAGTCATTTACTTTAGGACTTCCTCAGTTCCACTTGAAACCTACTTGAAACCTACTCGAGTGTAGTCTCATTGTTGAATTATTTAATGCCACTTAGGTAAGAGCCTTTAGGGAGTTACCTTACCTCCCAGGGACCAGCTGGCATATTTATCTTAAATTTGTGGTGGAACTAACATAATCTCATTTTAACATATTACCATTCTATTCCTCTTTAGAGCTATTTAAATGCCAAGTTTAGGCAACATATAGAGGCCCAGATTCAGTTCACCCAAGGAAATGGAAACTGGTAGAAATCAACGGGCCTTCCATGAATTGCGCATCCTCAGAGTTGGTTTGTAAATAAGTTACTGCTGGGATCATGACACTTGGGATCAAATCCCAGATCAGAACACAACAATGCAAAGAAAGGGCCAAGCCATTCAGTTGTGACTGTCCTGGCATGAGGTGGCCTGGACGGCACTTCACGCCAGAGAGAGACCCTGTGCTCAGCAGACAGGAGCACTCCATCCACCGGGAAGAAGGGCATTAGGCCCAAGGAGGATGATTTCCCAGATGTTGTGTTAGTCTGCACGACAGCTCCCCTGAGATTAGACAATTAGCTTTGTTTTGATTCTGCACTCACTGAGAAACCTTCTAATTCTTCTTTGGTCACTCCAGGCACCTAATTCCCAAGAGGATGCTCTGGGTTATGGGAATGAGTATTTCAGTTACTGGAATGGTAACACCCATCTTTGAGTAGGAATACATTGGTTTTGTGGCATAGACATCCATAGTGCATGAGTTTAGCATGATGGAGCCCCTTCAGGACTAGTCAGCTCCAGGTAGACTTGCAAAATAGAGATTCAGCATCAGAAAGCTGAGAATCGAACAGTCAATGCTTTCTTAGGTTTGGTTGTGCCTCAGCGTCCTCATCTGTAAAGCAGTGGAAAACAACAGTGCCTGTTTTGTATGGTTGTTGTGAAGATTTATGATTTAGTAGATGTAGATTATTTATATGTACGTGTGTATATGAAATGATTTTACATGTGAAAGAACCTAAAATGGTGTCTGTTATCCATAGTGACCCCACGAGACAAAACCCACTCAGAATACCCTGTTAGAAGCAGCCACCTGATGTCACTCTGCCTCAGACTTTCTCACATGGCTCTCAAAGTACTTACCTCCTCCAGCTATTCCTCTCTGAAAGCTAGAGACTTCAGATAAAAGCTACATACAACGCGCCCTCATGGGCATGTGACCTGCGCTGTAGCATGGGGTCTGCACTTAGTTTAATGCTGGGCTTTTGCCATTTTGAAGTTCTTAATAATTTTTCACAAAGGAGCCCCACATTTTTATTTTGCACCGGGCTCTGCAAATTATGTAGCTGATCCTATCTCCCTGCGACCAAGGACTAGCCAAGTGGCCTTCGGAAGGCTACTCCCTTTCCATATGGCTCTACTTGGGTTCTATGGATGATGTGGAGACAATGATGAGACAAAGGAGATGAGTCCGGCCATAGACCCAGGCTTGCCAATGAGCAGAGTGAAGTCTTCTCGAATGTGTAGCCATGTGTCCAGGCTATAGGCAATAAATTCTCTCTCAAGGGTCTCAATAGACTCAAAGAAAACTAAAAGAAACTCTGGATGTGCTTCCCCTCCCTACTAGTTCCCCCAAATAACAAACATACTTGGTTATTCAGAGTGAAATGATTTGAGTAACTCAGAGATAGCCCAGAGAGTGCCCAGAAGAGCACCTGGCCACGGCTGGGAAACTGAAAACACAGTCATGTAGGCTGGGCCCTCCCAGTAGAGACTGTTGCAGGGGAAGGGGCAAGAAGACCTCTTCAGACAAGCAGCTGAAGTCAGGTAACCTTCCAGATGACATTCGTGTCAACCACAGGAGCAATAACTTTGACCTCCAGCAGCGTACCCCCATGGGCTGGGAAACTGTCTTGGTGTTCACGAAGATATTGCCTACGTGAGTGGGATTCCCACTAAATTCAGGAATGGGAGTTAGAGGCAGAGTGTTTCGAGGCCACTATTATAAACTGTTCCTTCTTTGAGCTTCTAAGTTGGAGTGGCCAAAGGAAAAAGGATTCTACAAATTCTCGGTCTCACTGTTCTGGTACATACGTACTTTGTTCATGCAGTAGGTCTGACTTTGACACTGGAAGATAGGACTTGGTAGCCATGAAATCACTTTTCCATGACCAGGTTTGTTCCTGTCATCTTCTCGCTCTGTATCTGTGGCCCTGAAGTGACGATGTCATTTACGAATAGTTACCAGCAGCACAGATGGGTGGATGAGCTTTCTGAAATGCTGCCTCAAATCCCCTTTTAGAGAAATCCATTTAAATAGCCCGTTCCCAATAGTTCAGTTTCTTTGAACACTTTAGTTCACTCTGTTCTGATTTTAGAATCTAGAAATGCAGCGCAAGATATTTCTAAGCTGGGAATTTGCCGTCCTGTGCAGGAGTGCAGCAGCAACCCCAGAGGGAAATTTTTCAAGGCTGCAGAGAAAACAAGGGCTGGAAAAATGTTTGTTTATTGCCAGCTCTCCCCACAGCCACTTACATAAGAGCTCGTGCTGAGACAGGCTGTCCTGCCCAGACCCAGGATCAAGAGTTATGCTCCTTGAGACCATGACAGAAACAATGTGGGAACCACACAGCCACGGCCAGTGACGCAGTCCAGGAAGGAAAACCAAGTGTTGTGTGGCGATTAGTCCTTTCACAATGGCGTGATGGTTTCCTGGGGTGTGTTCAGGCTTGCGGGTGGTGGCACAGTCTGCACGAGGGGAAAGGCTCTGCAAGCAAGATATGGCTGAAGAATGGTCCCTCGTTTTCCCATTTTAAAGAGAAAACAATACACAAAACCGTGTGAGCTGAAGGGCAGAGTCAAAAGTTCAGCTATCTTCTGACCTTCCAGATCCAGTCTGACTTTCAAGCTACATAAATAAACACTATATCCAAATCTGGGAGCATTTCAAAAGTGTGGACAAAATTGTGTAGATTTTGTTCAGCTGTTTACTGCACTATACATATATATTTTTTCTTCACAAAACAAACATGAAAAACGAAGTCTGCCAGGAAAAAAAATGCAAAAGCCTTTTACAGCTTGCCTTCCCCCCATGCCGTTACTGAAAAGCAGATGTGAAGGGCAGAGATGCAGGCCTGTAATCAAGCTTGTGAAGCAGCCATGAGGCAGTCTAAACTATTCTCAACAGCCTCCCTCTACAGGAGACGCCACAGCCTCTTTGTGAAGACTGTTCCAGGCTTTAAGTGAATATCAAAAAAACATTTTCCATATGTTTTAGCTTAACTTCTGGTTTAAACATGGGCCCATTCATCCTGTTTCTTCCTTAACAGCTTTCATGAGTAATTGTCCACTTACTTTGCTGCTTGCCATTCATACCTGGCTGTGCGTTTTTCTTACACCAGACACACCTAACTCTTAGCGTCTGTCATCACAAATAAGGTTTCTGCTTGTTGCTTTGGAATGACAAGTTGAAACTAGCACAACCTTACACACATAGGAGATATGCAGTCAGCATTTTGCTGATGGAGTCATCTCTCTCTCTCTCTCTCTCCTTACGTCTCCTGCTACTTTTTTCGCTTCCCTCCCCTCCCCCTATTTTTCTTTTTTTTTCTTCTCCCTCTGCTGCCAAAACATTGTGCTTACCAGTGAATCTGCTGAGTACTCTCTAAATCTCTGATTTACACCAAACAAGTAACCCCATGTTCACAAAATAGAAAAACACTCACTTTGGAGCCCCAACTTTGACCTGAATCTATGTGAGTTTGGAGTTATAATTTATTTTAACCAAGCTGAGGTCCAAAAGGAGCAAAGGTAGCAGGACCCCAGGCATCACCTGTGGATTCCATCTCACTGGACCTCACACATAAGAATCTTTCTCACCTGCATGATTTTCCGTCCTTTCTTTCTCCTGTCTCTTCCCCAAATCATCATGGACAGGCTGAACTCTGAAACTAATCGTTTCTGATTTGTAGTTCACTTTTCAGCATCTCTAGGAAAGAAGAAAGCTGAGAAAGGTCCTAAATTATTCAGAACTCATGGGTTACAAATGGAAGAAACACATCTTAAACCAACTTAAGCCTAAAAGGGAAATTTATTTGTTCATATAACCAAAACATTAAAAAAAAAAAAAAAGATGATTGGATTGAGGGATCCTCACAGGACTCTCTCATTCTCTCTCCTTTTTGCTTTTGCTTGATGCCATTTTCCCAGACCAGATCCTCCATGGAGATGGGGACACGGCCATGGGCAAAGCTCACCTCCTCATAGCCCATGACCTGAGCACATAGGAGTTTCCTCCTTTTCCCCCCATGGGCCGGAAAAAAAATCCAAGATTAGATGCTGATCAGCCCATTCACTAAGGCTAAACACACGAGGTATGTGATCAGCTCTTCTAGGTCATATCTCCCATGTGGCCAGGGGGACAGGCTATGTCTATTATCAGAAGAAGGGGACTGGAAAGTTCTAGGCAGATTAAACAGCAGGTAATAGAGCATCTGAGGAAAAGAGAGCTCTGTGAAGCCATCAGGTCTATGGGCAGATGACTCCTCTCTATCCTCACAGCCTCACACGTGAGAGTTAAATACCACGTGTGGTCTAGGGGTTCTCAGACCCTTTACGTGAAGATATAACAACAGTCAACGTCCTACCATCCTGACAGGGAGAAGATGGGGACATTTTGTCTGATTTTCCTACCAACACCAAGAAGTAATTTGAGATGAAATTTGGGATTCACAAAAAAATTATAGACTCAGAGATCTGGAGAAGATCTAAGAGAATCCAGATGATTTCCTGTCTCTGGCCAGAGCTTTACAAAGAAGGGTGATGATGGGTGGTAAAAGATCTTGTCAAGGGTCTTGAATTAGGTGGGAAGCTGGGCAAAGAAACTCCTAAAGGTCCTTTAGTCTGTGAGAGGCTGTGAGTCTGCGAAGCCATCCCAACTTGAAATTGGTTGATTCTTTTCTTAAATCATTCAGGATATTTTCTTACACCCCCACTCTTACTGATTTGAATGATCAGCAAGACTTATAGTAGGGGATTCCATCTAGATGTCTCATATAAACACACCCCTCTGGCAAAGTAAGCCCATACCCTTTAAGCCTGGGAATTCTCAGGTCCTTAGGAACTAATAAGTCTTCCCTCGGTCCTCATCCCATGTTAGCCAACATTCGTAAGCCTCCTTTTCTATAAATGTTGGCATTTTTGAATTCCTTTTCTTTGTGTCTTGAGTGTATTAACCAGATCACAGCTGAGAAGAGAAGACTGAGGTTGAAAACAGAGGTCTAGAATATCTTCAAACTAACTTTTTCTGGTTACAGAGAACTAGAGAAGTCAAGAAGAAAGAGAAAGAGTTGATCTTTGTTCTCATTTCCTACTCCCTTCCTGTGATAGGCAGAAAAATAACCCCCAAAGATGTTCATATCCTAATCCCTGGAAACAGTGAATATGTTAATGTTATGTGACAAAGAGGAATTCTGGCTGCTTTTAAGCTGACTTGAAAGTAGGAAGATTACCCAGGGGAGCCCAATGTAATCCCAAGGGTCCTTCAAAGTAGAAGGAGGCGGGAGAGGAAGTGGGGTGATGCTGTGTGAGGAGGACTCCACACACCATTGCTGGCTTGGAAGATAGGAGAAGGAAGCCAGGAGCCAAAGAATAGAGGCAGCTTCTAGCAGCTGTAAAGGTGAGGAAGCAGATTGTTCTCTGGAACCTCCAGAGAGGAAGGAAGCCCTGCAAATATTTAGATTTTAGCCCCATTAGACCCATGTTGGACTTCTGACCTACAGGACTGCAAGATAATAAATTTGGGTTGTCTAAGCCATTAAATGTGTGCTTATTTGTTACAGCCACAATAAGGAACTAACACATTTCCTATTTCTTTCATGTGTGTCCTGAAGTGTTAGGTTCTTTAGGATTCCAATTCCTGGACTATAGAAAGACAAGACAGTTTAGCGGACAAGGAGAACAGACTTGACTCAGCTATGCTTTACTTTGTGACTTTGGGTAAATCAGTTTCTCTGGTCCTTAGTTTCCTTATCTGCAAAATGAGGTCATTTTATTAAACAGTCTCAAGAGCCTTTCTCCCTTTAAGTTCAGAGATTCAATATCCTTGACCTTTTCTTAATGGTGTAGAATGCTCTGCAAGCCCCGGCCAACCACTGCCCCTCACCCTCCTCACTTCCCTCCCACCTCCCCCACCGGCCCACCCCCATCACAGCTCACAGCAGAGCATTCGATAGGGAGAGAAGGTCCATGGCTCTCTTGGGTCCTGCCCCAGAGTGAATGAAGGCAGAAGTGGTCATAGTAGGCACAGCAGCTGCCCAGTTTGCTATCTGTACTCAGGCAGAAAATATCTAGTGCCAAGTAAGCACTGTGGGAGCTAACATGCTGGAGAATTCTTAAACCTAGGTGATGACAGAAGTCCACCTGAAGGAGGGGAGGCTGTGTTAGCTTGGAAGGAGACATGGGCTTTGGGTAAGGACATTCAGTGCATCAGTAGTGGCAAGAGGCAAGGCCCAGAGTGAGTTGGGTATGGTGAATTGACCAGGCTGATAGAAGAGAAGTTTTTGTAGTGGACCTACAGTCAGAAAGACATATTAAAACCAGATGGTGGGGGCCATCTAGGACAAGAATATGAAGACTGATTGACCTCCTTAAGGCTGTACTGCATTTTGTGTCATGTCATATGCACAAAGCTTAGTAAGTATAGTACTGGACCCATTGTCGGTGCTCAACACAACAGGTGCTCAGTATTTGTTGAATGAATAAATGAAGCATAAACATTTTTTGAACAGGACATTGCCATAACCCAAGATGAATTTAAGGAAGGTAAATGAGACCTTCAGTATGAAAATGGATTGGAGGGTCAGGGGTGTAATGTCCGGACACCAATCAAGAGTCTGCCAAACTGATTGAGACATAAGGGTCAAGCTGGGCCATTGGGCAGTGTGAACTGAAGGGAAGAGACCCATGTGCCATTAAAACTTTCTCTAAACCAGTCCAGCTGGGAGGATGTCATTTTCATTCATGCAAATCTCCAAGGAAGGAGCCCCCCCCACCCCAAAACCTCATGAATAAGAACAATGCAATAGCGCAGACAGGCCAGCACACACTGAACAACATCCTCAGGCAGCAATTTAAGCATCTGTAACCCACATCATATTTTCAGTGGAAATGACCACTAATCTCTGCACAATTATTCTCCCTGTAATCAAAGCTGGTTCTTAGTTCACCCTTTCCTTCCCTCGGCTCAACCACTCTGATTCCCCTAACTACTTTCAGGGGCCCATTCACCAAGTCTGCTGGTAACTTGCGTTCTTCTCCTCTGACTCGTTTCCAAATTCCCTCTCCCTGAAGTCATTTACCTGAATCAGAAGACCAGTTTTGCTCCAGCCACATTCATCTTACAGGCCTGCTTTTTCTCTAAGTAGTTGGCAAGGAGTACAGCTCTGTTCCAGGAGGGAGACCTGGCCTAATGGGAGCATTGCAGTTGTGTTTCAAGCCCAGCCAGCCAAGGATGCAGACTGTCCTGGCTGGGGGAGCCCCCACAGAAATCAGCAAGAAGCCCACCTCCAGACAGCGTCTGGCCTCAGATCCCAGAGGAACTCACCATCATCTTCCTCTTCATCATCCTCTTTAAGCTTTCCTATCTTTATATCAGCCAAAGCCCATGCTGGCGAGGACAGAAGGGTAATTGATGGCCTTAAGGGATATCAAAGTGCTATTGAGCAAAACCACAACTCGACAGCCTTGCAGGTGCTTCCTGCAACAGGGGGGGGGGAAAGTGTCTTTAGAAAGCCCTAAATAACTCTAGGCAGGGATGTCAACTTGACAAATGACTCTCAAGAAATAGCCCCGTTGTTCTCTGGTGTGTGATTCATCCCAGGCCGTCCTGGTGTGGGGGGCAAGGCCCAGCCGTGAGTCCCACAGTTGTCACTTGGGGCCGCTCTTCAGCTCGCTTCTCAGGAGGGATAAGAAGTAACTGTGTTGGTTCCCTTGACCCAGGTCCTTCTGACCTTGTTCTCCAGTGGCTTTATTCTGTGAATCCTGGATTTGTGCTGATTTGGATTAAGCTGTTTAAGTGGAGGATGGGCACCACAGAGAGACTCTCTCTGAGCACACAGAGGTCTCCCTCCCTTTGATGTAAGCTCCCAGTGCTTCTTGCCATCATAGCAACAAAGACTGTGGCCTCCTCAGGACAGAGACCCCCTTTCATCTCCCTGTTCTCATTTCCTCAAAGAACTAGATTAAGTGCTTGTCAAATGGTGGACTGAATAAGTGAAAAGACCCCAAGACCAAGAGTCACGATGGCTAGTTTATGATCTTGACTCTAACAAGTAGCTGGTACCTTGGCCATGTGCTCAAGTTCTCTGTTCCTTCTCATCCTTGTGTGTGAAATGAGAAGGCAAGCTCTCAAATCCCCTCGAACTCAGACCCTGAGGTTCAGAAAGGCCTGTGGGGGCTGACTAGAGTTTACACTGGGCTCAGGGGAACAAAGTTGAGGCACATATGAGGCATCAGCAATTGTTTTGCACACCAGCAGTGGTAAACAAAAGCACGTTGAAAACCCAGGTAAAAGATGAGTAATAATTTCAACTAGTAGGAAGGCCTGGAGGTCCTCTCCAGTGACCCTAGATGTAGGTATTGTGAATAGCAAGTGGGCCGGCGTGGAGCCTTGGGCCCGCACCTGACATAAACACAGCCTTATCAGCTCCCCCTGAGTTTATGAGGTGCTCTTCACCAAGGTGTCCCAGCCACCAGACTATATATGTACATTCTTTGGCTTATGGTGTTTCTTCTGTAAAACAGCACAGCAAATACATTGCCCAAGGAAGGTTGTTCTACCAGCAGTCGCAATTTTGTATGTGTGAGTTACCAAGAGAAGTCTCTACACGAGATAGGATGAGTGGTTTATAATGAAATCATGGGCATGTTCTAAGGAGACTGGCCAATGTGTCCCAACAGGGGCCCAATTCTCAAAGTGATCAGCTGATTAATTCCCCCATGGTGGTGGATGTGCTCTGGGTTTTAATGCCCTTGGTTTTCGTCAATGGCAGCTTTGTTAGCGTTAACAGAAAGCAAGACAAATGCTTTTGAAATTAAGGTCTGGTATATATGCCCTCCTCTGAAGATGATTATAATCTTGAGATTGAAGAATTGAGTGAAATTGTCTTTTTTATGGAAAGGCATTTTAGCAACTGCAATTAAGGGTCACAAAAGTTTTCAGAAGCTTTAACAACCCTAGTTTCCCCCTCTGGGAATCATTTCAGGTTCTTTTTGACAGATCACTGATGCCCCCAATCACTGAGACTCTTTGTGCTGGAGAAGTCAGTTAGTGAGGCCTGGGACTTGCCCTTCATACTTCCTTGAGAGTAGCATCTAGCTACTCTCAAACCTTGACTTGGCTTGGCTTAGACAGGTACTCTGATCTGACTGTGTACCCCGTCCCCTGCAAATTCATATGTTGAAATCCTGACTTCCAAAGATGCTGGTATTAAAAGGTATTGCCTTTGGGGGTGCTTAAGTGACGAAAGGGGAGCTTCATGAATGAGATTAGTGTTCTTATGAAAGAAACCCAGCACTCCCTAGCCCCTTCCACCAAGCAAGGATACAATGAGAAGTCTGTGACCCAGGAGAAGGCCTTTGCTAGAACCTAACCATGCTGGCACCCTGATCTCAGACTTCCAGACTCCAGAACTGTGAGCAATAAATGTTTGTTGTTTATAAGCCACCCAGTCTGTGGTATTTTTCATAGCAGCCCAAACGGACTAAGATAGTGGATCTAACAGGAAGGGGCTTTGTTTAAGCTGTGGATCTTTGCCATAGTCTGGTATCCTCTGGGGGATGGACAGATCTTCCCACTGCAGAGTTAGACAAATAAAAGGAAAAAGAGATTCTCTCAGCCCAAGACGTCAATGCCTGCACACACATACACACATACACATGCATGCACACATGCATGTCTGTCACTTGTTAGTTTGTGAGCCTGTTTGAGTTCATTTACTTTCCTGAGCTTCGGTTGTCTTGTTTATAAAATGAGGAAAATAAAAGGACCAAATCATAGTTCTGTTTCAAGGATTAATGGGAAAAATATATACATAAAGCACTTACTTAGCACAACACCTGGAATATTCTAAGTGCTCAATAAATGATAGATGATAGTAATAATAACAATAATGAAATCTCCTCCTTCCCAACAGAGAACATTCAGCCCCTTGGCATTCTACAGAAAGTCAGAGCTGACTCCACTTGGAGTTTCCATAAGGTTCACCGTGAGGCAGAGGTACAAGGTAAGTTACGGGCTTTCCATATCTATTGTTACAAATAAGAATTCCTAGAAGAGAGACCATCTGCACTTGTCTGAGTTTGAGGGGACTTGCCTTCTCACTTTATAAATGAGGATACAGAGGCCCAGACACCCGGAGAGAGTGGCCTGAGTTACGAAGGCCAAAAACTAGCTATCATGACTCTCGGTCCCGGGATCTTTTCATTTACCCATTCAACATTTGGTAAGTACTTAAACAAGCCAGTTCTTTGAGGAACTGGGAAAGGGAGAGGACTAGAGTATCTGCCCTCAGAGGTCTCTGTTGCTAAGATAGCAAGAAGCATTGGGAGCTAACATCAAAGGGAGAAAGGCCTGCGGATGCTCAGAGAGAGTATTTCCTCATGGTTCCCATCCTGGACTGAACGCAGCTCAGACCAAACCAGCACAAATCCAGAAAGCGATCTGCTGTGTGCACAGGACTGAACCAGGGCATCCACGGTGAGAACTCTGCTTCTGAGTCCCCCTCTGTCTCTCTGGTTGAAGCCTAACAGTTTTGCTCCATTCATTAGTCAAAAAGCCTTATTTTGCAAAGGACCAATAGTTTTATAATCTTAAAAAAGAGCCAATATTTACCAAACACCCTCTCGCTCATGTCCATATGAGGTGAAACTAGAGAAAGGCTCCAATGTCTGTTACTCTGGAACTCACAGCATACAGTCAATTTACTAAAACAAATACCCGCTGCAAAGACACAGCATTCACCACCACTTCAGAAGTGTGACTTTTCACACCCAGAGCTGCAGAAGGTATGGATGTCATGCTAAAGGTGACACGTGCGGTCAGGGGGTCACCCCAGACTCAAACACGAGCACTCAGGGCACAGGGATCTCCTTTGGGCTTGTTCACCTCCAGTGCCTAGAATAGCACCCAGACATCACAGCCAATAAATGAATTAATAAATGAACCAAGGATGAACAATGGAGTCAAAGAACCATCTGTTGAGTTTGGAAAATTACTTGCTATCTCTGTCTGCACCCAGATTCCTCATCTGGTAAAAGATTATAATTGTGAAGATTATTTGTTTCATTGTATAAATCTCCTTAAAACAGTGCTGAATACAGGCACCTGGTTGGCTCAGTCTGTTAAGCATCTGCCTTCAGCTCAGGTCATGATCTCAGGATCCTGAGATCAAGCCCCATGTTGGGCTCCCTGTGCAGTGGGGAGTCTGCTTCTCCCTCTCCCCCTTCCCGAGCTTGTGCACACACACTCACTCTCTCTCTCTCAAATAAATAAATAAAATCTCTTTTTAAAAAGTGCTGAATAATGTTAAATATTTTTGAGTATAGATCTTCCATTGATTGTACTTTTTCTTGGTCCTCACAGGGCATTGGCACATATTCAGCAATTTAACAGATATATCTAAAATTTATTTTCGTCAAATAATCATATTAGAAAAGTTCTGAAAGTTTTCTTGGTTGTTATTTGTTTTTGTTTTGTTAAAAGATCAGTGGCTCATATAATATATGGTTTTATTCCCATTATTTTATATGAAGTGTGACTTTTGTGTTCAGACTTAACCTGTGCTACCAAAAGAGCCAAGTCACATTTCCACAACTCTGTTGGGTTGACCCTCTTCCAACAAAACTGGGACAAGCAACCTCCTAGACACACTGATGACTCCTTAGTACTGAGCCCTTCAGAGGGGAGGAAGGCCTCAAACAGCTTTCCAGATGATGAGCTGACTATGCCAGTCTCCTCTGGCCACTCACTTAGACCCTTCCAAAAACTTCAGTTCAGTTAATAATGAAGTGTCTATGGTCTGACTTTATTCAAAAAACAAAGAAAACAACTAGCAAAATGTGTGAGTACCTATTGGCTAAGACATTAGGAGTAACTTGCAGACGTGAATTCATCAAATCTTATGAAATAGGGGTAAAGGCAAGTGGCATCATATTTAGTTTATTAAAGAGAAGAATGGAAAAAGTCCTTGTGGACCAGAAATGGAATCCAGGCCCTGCCTCCTGGATCCACGCTTAGGTAACAGCACACCCACCCAAAGTTCTCTACAAAAAAACAGTGCATTGAGAAAACAGTCTTTCCCATACCCAGCTGCTGAATATTGATTTGGCCTAGGACATTGTATTAGTAATAACAAATATTTGCACACAAAGAGGTATAGCAGAAATAGCATGAATTTTGGACTCTGCAAGACTAGAATTTAAGTACCAACAGCATGATCTTGAACAAAGTGCCTATCTGAATATCAATTTGTACTGTATAAAATGGAGTCCGGGATGGCACCCCAGCAGTGTTGTTATAGACTGGGTATTTACCCCAAAGATACAGACATAGTGAAAAGAAGGGCCATATGCACCCCAATGTTCATAGCAGCAATGTCCACAATAGCTAAATCGTGGAAGGAACCGAGATGTCCTTCAACAGAGGACTGGATTAAGAAGTTGTGGTCCATATATACAATGGAATATTATTCAGCTATCAGAAAGAACGAGTTCTCAACATTTGCTGCAACATGGACGGCACTGGAGGAGATAATGCTAAGTGAAGTAAGTCAAACAGAGAAAGACAAATATCATATGATTTCTCTCATCTATGGAACATAAGAACTAGGAAGATTGGTAGGGGAAGAAAGGGATAAAGAAAGGGGGGTAATCAGAAAGGGGAATGAAGCATGAGAGACTATGGACTCTGAGAAACAAACTGAGGGCTTCAGAGGGGAGGGGGGTGGGGGAATGGGATAGGCCGGTGATGGGTAGTAAGGAGGGCACGTATTGCATGGTGCACTGGGTGTTACACGCAAATAATGAATCATCGAACTTTACATAAGGAACCAGGGATGTACTGTATGGTGACTAACATAATATAATTTAAAAAAACATTAAAATAAAAAATTAAATTAAATTAAATTTAAAAAAAAGAAATGATGGATAATATATGCAACCTTCCAGAAGTTTGCCTAGTTCGTAAACTGTGTTTAATAAAGGATGACGACGATGATGTTGAGGATGAGCTTCCCTATTCAGAACACACATTTTCAAGTTAAGCAAACACTTTGCCTTTCCCCAGAAATGTTAGTAGTTATGAAAATGTGAGACACTAAGATTTTACAGCTTATCAGAGCAGCTTTTTCGGGAGGACCAATTGATCAAAATTAAATTGGCTATATTCTTTTGACCATAACTTGAAATGGCCCAAACTGACTGTTCCCATCTAAAACAGTTTTCCTTTCCCATCAGCTTAAGACAAACACACACACACACACACACACACACACACACACACACACACACAAGCCTACCCCAGCAATTCATTTCTCATTTTGGTTTGGGACGGAGCCAGTTGGTAAAAGGGTTCAGAGTGTGTTTATTGCCTCTTTGTTCTCAAGCATTTTCTGGGGCTCCTGGCAGCTCTTGGGTCTGCAGCAAGCAGCAAAGCCCTCCAGGGTTGCAAAGCCCAGGCAAATCCCAGGCTCTGACCGTTGCCTAGGGCTGGCACAGAATGGCGGGAAGGCTCTCCCCTCCCACCCCAAACTCCTGCTCAGAACTCTGAGCAAACACAGGGCAGGAGCCGAGCATTTGGCCCCCTGGGGCTAGTTCTTACTGGTGTTGTTTCGGAGTCTGCCATTCCGCCTCCTGCCAGGCCCCACATAGGACCTTTCCCCTTGATACTAACTGTGAAAGACTCTGGTTTCTCTGTTGCTTAGTCTCAATGAGCAGCTGTGTGTGCGTGTGTGTGTGTGTGTGTGTGTGTGTGTGTGAAGCCCATCATACCTGGTCTACATCAATGACGCTGTTGGTTGTAGACACTGCAGATGCCCTGATTCTGGGAGGCCCGTGGGTGCCTTTCCAAAGAAATTACCCAAACAGGACCAGTGCAAGCCCCCAGGCCTGACCCCGTATAGTCTCTTAGCGTAAGACTAGAGGTGAGGAAACTGTTCAACCCAGGCTGAGGCACCCCCTTCCAGGGCCCTCCACCCCTGCCATCATGATACCACTTAAACATGTGCTGTGGTGGGTGTGTTAAAAGGTACTACAGCTCGGTTGTCAAGAGCGCCACCGTTAGCCTTCAGCCAACTAAGGTCCAAATATGGCTTTGCCATTCTGGGGAGTTCCATGAACTTGAGCCAAGTATATATATACTCTCTCTTTGTTCCAGTTTCCCCAAAGTAAAGTAAGCATGAGGACAGTAACACCTACTTTGTAGTGCCGTTGTCGAGATTAAATGAGACAGTGGGTGGAAAGGGCCTGACACATATTGATAATAAAAAGTAGAGTCAGAATGTAAATTGCTGGCAGACTCAGTACTTCTTAGTGTTTGGGCTTTGTTTCAGTGAGTTCCCAGCAACTCCCTCAAGAGGTTAGACATAATGAGCATGACTTAATATGGGTTTCTGTGGGAGTTGTTATGCCACTGGTACTTTTGCAGCTTTGAGAATGATGGGGCTGTTCAAATAACTAATTTAAAAACATATGGTAAGTGTCAGGCATTGTTAAGGTGTGAGTCTACAGAAATAAAAAGGCCCAGGTCACGGTGCTCACATTATACACACAGGATAGAGAGATGGCCGGACCTGTTCAGGTATTGGCAAGGTCCGGGTGATGGGCTAGCGCAGGGGTGTTACCAAGTGGCGGAGGCATCAGTGGTTTCCTAGGAGGGTCAGCCACAGAGAAGGGTCTTGAAGAATGAATAGGGACTTACCCCAAAGAGAAAATGAGGATGAGGATTCTAGACAGAGTGAATGTACAAGGGCACAAAAACAGCAAAGAAAATGCAATATTTGGAGAAGGGTCAATAGTTCTCTGCAGTTGGAACTCAACAGGAGGCAGGTATCTGACAAGATAGACTGTAGGTTAATCTCGTCTGCTGTTTAACAGTTCGGCTTAGGCCACTTGATGAAATAAAACACCCATGAGATGTCAGCCTGGCATGTCACCCACGCTCAGTGCCCCCCTCAACCCCTGCTGCAGAGGCAGGAAGACAGGAATGGGAACAAGAGTCAAGGCTTAACTTGATTTAAACGGTTCTCTCCACTCTTTCTTTGCTGTGTAAACAAATGTCTTCTCTAAGTGCAGTTTCTTCATCTGTAAAATGGGATTGGGGTGGAGTGACTCTTCTTCTATTTAAAGGAACTTCATGCAAACCTCAGTTTCTCATCACCCACTGATGAAAATATTAGGGGCATTATTTGAATAGAGCGGCTGTTCAACATACCCTTCCGGAAGATCATACAAAGTGACTTTGCAGAAATCAGTTTGACTCTTTGCACATGGTAATGGACATCTTGAATGAATTTTTCCCACTCTCCTTGTGGCCCCATGTGATTTTTCTATGTCACCCACTGCTCCCACCTGCAGGATGATGAACTATCAAACCTAAACTATTGCTTCCACTTCTGATTCCTCGGAGAAGGGATCTCACATTACAGCTCAGAGGGAGGAAACATTAGCCCAGGTGAAAGTACTTAACTTCCTCCAGCCAGCCATCCTCCTGCATCCTTCTCTCCCACCCCCACCAAAAAACAAAACAAACAAAACAAAAACCCAAAAAACAAAAAACACCAAAATCAAAAAACAGCTGAAATCTATCAGAGCCTTAAGTGGAGAGCCGATGGACCTATTAGGTCATCTGGCCCATCAATGAGAGTGGACTGACGGAGGAGGCTTCTTTTCCATGCTGGTCCTGGAAAGACCTTTTCTAGATTCTGTCAGCAGTGAAATTCTCTCAGTGCCTAATCTGATCTCTGCACCTTCCGAAATCACATCTTGACTTCCTGAAACCATGGCCAGCCAGTGCTTCCTAAACACACTGCCTGAAAATCACCCATCAGAATGCCTTCAGAGCATTGCGGAATCTGGGTAATGACAATTCCACTCTTCACGTACGGAGTCATGGGAAATACATGGGCGTGTTCCACACCCAAAGATGTTCCCCAGTGGAAAAGAAAAAGCATTCAGTGCCCTTATTTATGGCTGGAGATCCTGGAGCTCTTTTCTCCAAGGCATCCTCAGGAATGCAGCCCATGTAGTTTGAAGAGTAGGTAAGTAGAGGGACAGATAACCTAAGTTGCAGGCAAATACTTAAATAAATAATATGTATATTTATATTTTATATATGTGAATATACTTATAAATTTTATGAAATTATATATTTTATACTATAAATACAAATACTATAAACATAATGCAAATATACTTTATACATATTTATAAATATATTTATACATATTTTATTTATTTATCAGCAAATTCCCACTGACCCAGTGGGAAGTGACCAGAGTTTCATACTGAAACCTATTCCCTCCACCGAAAAAACAATAAGAAAATTTTTCACACGAGAAAGTGAAAGATTCAAGAAGAACATGTTTTTTAAACCCTAGTTAACCAAAAGAGCTTGTTCTTCCTTCTTATTCCAAACTTGCGCAAAAGCTCTTGGCTATTTGAGTGGTTGCTTCCTGATTCATGGTTGTCCCTCCCTTTTACTCCACTGATTTATTGAACGCCCACTTTGCTCTGGGAACCCAGCATCACACAAACAATGGCATGGAGAGGTCTTTAAGAAAACAGACTCAGCCAGCCCAAAAGGGCAAAACACAATTAAAAGAATTCATTCTGACTAAACTATTGTGGAAACAATGGTGCAACCAGTTTGTTTTCTTCCATTGACTTTTCCTTGGCTCTGATGTCAGCGGACCCGGCCCTAAACTCACTCCTGAGTAAAAGCTCGTGCCCAAACCAGAGCTTGGGGAGTTGTGTGGGAAGAGAAGGTAGCCTCTGAGGTCTATGTCCTCGGTCAGTTGCAGGAAAACAGGAATAGCACCCATAGGGAGTGGTGTGGTCTTCAAGTGGAACAGAGACAGCTGACACAGAGTGGCATGCCCAACATGACAATGAGCCCGTAAACCTCCTTCTTAAATGAAGACATCCTGGAGACAACCTTGGGAGTGCCAAGCAATGGAGACCCGGACCAATATTACCTGTTCTTAAAGAGTAGGAAAACTGCTTCCCTGGGTTACACATGAGGCTGAGCAATAGACTTCGTGCCATCCCCCTACTCCCTGAAGTTGGGGATGTGACCTCACCGATGACTGACCCCCATAAACCATGTCCCATCCCCTTATCCTTTACTACCTCCCACTACAGAGGCCACAGCTTAAGGTTCTCTTTCTCTTGCGACTAGACAGAGCCAGATCATCCCATTTTGCCCATAGAATACAAACAGAAGATTCCTGGATGCCATTTCCAGAATAAATTTTTCTGAGAAAAAGAACAGTCTTGGCCAGTACAACCCTGCCATTCATCCTTCATGCTGCCGTGAATGTGCACTCACAGGGACACAGCCACCTGATAACCGAGGTGGAATTCAAACCTGGGTCTCAGCCACCCCCAAAGCTGTTCTCCTTGCCACCATGTCCTACTCTCCTTTTAATCACTTCTTTGGTCCACAAATTACAGTCAGCAGAAGGAAAGCAAAACGTTAGGCAGAGAGGGACAGAGAAAAGTGCACTGGGCAGGGCACCTGCAGAGAGATCTGAGTGCAAGTGCATGTTCTGTTCTGGCTGTGTGGCTTTAGGTTAGTCAGTTCACCTCTCTGAGTCTCTGTGATACTGTGATTTATAATATGAAATTAACTATTTGGTTTTTGTCCCATTCCTAGTACACAGAGCTCTGAAAAACTCTTTTGTAGTGACGGGAGTCCTAAAGGTATCTTTTTTTATGTTAATGAGATGACTTTTAGAAAGGCCCTAGGTAATCTAAGGATAGGGTCTGATGCTAGGGGAGCCAAACCCGTGATTAAAGGGTTGGAACTTTCAGTTCCCACCCCCTGACCTCTGGGAGAGGAGACAGGCTAAAGACTGAGTTCAGTCACCAATGGCCAATAATTTAATCAATCACACCTATGTAATGAAGCTTCCATAAAAACTCAAAATTACAGGATTCAGAGAGCTTCCAGGTTGGTGAATGCGTGGAGGTGCAGGGAGAGTGCCCAGCCTGGAGAGGGCAGGGATGAAGCTCCATGCCCTTTCCCCATGCTTGCCCTATGCATCTCTTCTGTCTGGTTATTCCTGAATTATATCCTTTTATAATGAACCGGTAATCTAGTAAGTAAATGTTTTCCTGAGCTCTGCAAGCCACTCTAGCAAATTAATTGAACGTTAGAAGGGGGTCATTGGAACCTCCAATTTATAGCAGTTGGTCAGAAGCATAGTTGACACAATCTAGACTTATGATTGGCAACTGAAGGAGGGGGCAGTCTTGTAGGACCAAGTCTTTAACTTACCTGTAGGATCTGATGCTGTTTCCAGGTAGACAGCATTGGAATTGAATTGAATTGTAGGACACCCAGCTGGTTGGTGGGAGGGGAAACCCACACGTTGGAATTGGGTGCAGAATTAGAGTCTCATTTTCCTAATTTCTGAGAACTAGCCTGGGAAACTTTTGATGTCCATTCCAGTGTTCAGGGTGGTTATGAATCTAGAATATGGACATACGTCCCCCCAATTCCGCCCCCCATTTCTCCTAATAAGCCACCATATTCTCAAAGTCCTGCTGAACCTACCTGCAACTCTGACTCTATGGAGGCAGCAAGCTGATGACCCGAAACATGCATGGTTCCATTCGCGTTTCTGCTGGACGCTAACTTCCTGATGCATTGTGAATATGAGTCCCAAGGGGGAACTGGAGAGCACTCCCAACCACGAAGGGAAGGGCCTGACAGCGTGGTGGGATTTGTTTCCAAAGCTGAGAAGCCAGAGTCCTTTCCTCACGACAAGTCAGTTGGCTGCTCTGAGCCCAGGTCTTCTTCGTAAAATCAGGAGAGCACTAAAATCTCCCTTATCCCAGCTCCAGCCATGGTTACTGTGAAATCATGTGACATAAGGCACCGGGAATTCACTTTTAAAATGATAAATCCATTAAAAAAATAATAACAAATTTGTCATTGTCTAGGGTTCAGCAATGCTCAGATAGGCCTAAGTAAGGAACTGATTCTATGCCTGGCATGTAAAAACCTCACACATCTCGTCACTGCAATGCAGAGGCTCGGTTCAAGGCAGGCCGATCCTGCTCAGCCGTATTAACTTTCTGGTGCACAATAGCAGGGGCTCATCCCTGACTCAAACAAACCAAATCCGAAGGCAACAAGACAACAATAAGGGGTGAGGGAATGTGCCGTGGAATCTCTCTCTCCAGAGGACAGTTGTTAAACACCTCCACATCCCCAATCCACCACCCTCCATCTGACCTCGTGGACTGTGGTGTAATCCCATTTTTAAAAAAAAAAAGCTCTGTCCTTATCAAACCACCTTTCCAGCGTGGTTTGTGATTCATCTGTTTCTTTCAATAGAATGTATATTAATGCAGACATTGATGCATGGCTCCATGCTTCCCTTACAGGAAAAAAAAAAAAAAGTCACCATCCAAAAATCAAATTGAAATGACTTCCACTTAGGATAGCCAGCAGAGCAGGATTCAGTTTCCCATTCAGATCTTTTCACTCCCTTGGTTTTCTGGGATCTCAGACCAAAACGTGCTTCAGCTCCGGAGCTCCATGGGGCACCTAATGTTTTCATGCAACAGCCTATGTCCATGGGTTGGAATCTTTCGATGAGACTGAGGAGGCTTTTCAGAAGCCAAAGGAAAGGTAGTCATTTTCCTCTAAAAAATACTGCTCTGTCTTATTCCCATTCGAAAAGCTGTGCGCAGGGAGAATATCAAAGAGAGATCGTGTTGCTGGGTTCCAGTATTGATCTTTTCACTCTCTCATCTGGAAAATAATCTGATTGCTCAGAGTGTGCTGTTTGGTGGCCGCCAGAGACTTCCAGTCCCTGCTTCTCCAAGGGCCGTCTCCTTGCACAGGGAGCTGCCTGCTCTAACGGCACAATGGGATTGACTAGACTAACAGCAGGTGCAAGGCAGCCGGCAGCAGGGTCCGGCCTGGTGTGTGGCACTGACCGTCACTCCCCTCACGCCCTCGTGTGACTCTGCTGTCCCGCCGTGCGCCTCTCAGATAGTACGTAGTCTTGGAAGAGCCCACCATTCTCTATGACCACATACCTGTGGTTATTCAGGCTGCCCAGTGTCCGCTGCCTTAATAGGAAGCTTCGGTTCTAGCATGAGCCATTTTCAGGAGAGACACATTGTGTGTGAGAGGAAGGGCACACAGTGGTTAGGTTCAAGACCAACAGCCTGGATTCAATCTTTTTTTTGCCTCTTACTATCTCCGCAATTTTGTAGACAAATTTGCTTTTCTGTCTTGTTCGCTTAGCTATAATGCTAGCACAGACCTTGAATTGCTGTGGGGCTTGAATGAGTTAATTGGCATGAAGCACTAAGAACTGTGCTGGACAAAGACGCCTGGGTGGCTCAGTCGGTTAGGCGTCTGGCTCAGTTTCGACTCAGGTCATGATCTCAGGGTCATGGGATTGAGTCCTACATTGGGCTCCATGCTCAGCAGGGAGTCTGCTTGAGATTCTCTCCCTCTGCCCCTTCCCCCCTGCACGTGCACTCTCTCTCTCTCTCAAATAATGAATCTTGAAAAAAAAAACAAACAAACTATGCTGGGCATATAGTAAGCACTCAATAAGTGCTAGCCATTATTATTTTTTTAAATGTGGAGAAAAGAAAAAACTACCATTTATTGAGCATTGCTCCAGGCCAGGCACAGTGCTAAGCACTGTACATTCATTATTTAATGCTCATAGCCACTCAAGGAGATACCAGTCACTATGTGCATCTTTACTGAGCGAAGAGATCAGTAGCATCACGATGCTAGTGAGTGATACATCTGGGATAGGATCTGAATCCAGGGCTGTCTGATCTGAAATTCTATGCAGAGGCCTGTGTAGAAGATGCAATATTGTTTCAAAGGAACTGTCGTCGGAAGAATTATGGTGGTTACTAACAGCAAAGCAAACGGCAGAGAAGGGTATTCATGTGAGGAGCATCTGCTGGTGGAGTTCAGGGCTCAGCTCAGTAACTGTAGTAAGACAAATATACTTTTTCTCAAATACACTAAAGGAAAGTGTGACAGATGCCGCAGGTTGACCAATGCAGCAGTCATTCCCAGTCCTGTTCCCCCTTTCTCACAGAATCTCAATTTTAATAGAGTAACAATCCATCCATTCCTGGAAAATGACTCATGGTCCTCTCACTAGCTTTCACTAGCTACTCACATTCCTGTCCTTCCTTACAGCTAGCCACCCAGGTCAGACCATAGGGCATATAAGGAAAATTTTCTTGAAGGCGGAAAAAACTTGTTTCTTAAAGACCAAAAATCTAGAGCCTAATAAAAAGAAGGTCTTTTGCCCTTGCCCGTTTCTTTAAGCTTGGGATGTGCATGCAATGTCTGGAACTACAGCAATCACCTTAAGATCATGAAGCATGAGGACCAAAAGCCATTAATACTGAGGATGGCAAAGAAGAATGGAAAAAGCATGGAAGGATCATCAAGTGACTGAACAAACCCTGAGACCACTTAGCTCCAGACTTCTTAAGTAATAAATGTAATTGTGAGTTCTTTCACTCACAATACTTAGTCAAGTGTTCTCTGCCTGACTGACAGAAAGAAGTGAAAGCTTAGCCTAGTCAGAATCAAACTCCTCTATCTGCAGTCTCATGATCCATGGCTTGTACCTCATTCTGCCTGATGTTTCTAAGGCTAGTTGTTTACACAACCTTCCTCCTCCCCTTTTTATAGCCGACACTACCACCTCCACTATCACCCATGACAAGCTATTTGAAGGAAGGAAGCTTGAATCATGTTTTTAGCCACTGCCCCCGCTCCCCAACCCCACCTGCCATAGTGACTTACTATATTGTTCCATCCTGAATCGCCCCAGCCCTTGCAGACAGAAAGGCCAGCGCACACACAATGCACGCACATGTATGCACTCACATATACACACACAGAACCACATATGGTCATGGACCTGAAGCAGGAATCACAGGGCTACTGAACCCCAGTTCAAGGTTTCAACATGCTGGAAAGAAGAGGGAGGGATGAGCATAAGTGGAAAGAGACTGAATGAAAAAACAAACAAACAAACTAGGAAGCATGGGAAGAGGGAGAGGAGGGGAGAAAATAAACCAACACGGCAACAGCTCAAGGACTTGACATCAGCAAGATTTACAGCACTAATATGCCAGGCTGCCTGACGTAATTAGTTTCTGTAAAAACCGTATCTCCTAGCTCAGATTCAATTAAATCATACGGCGTTTATTTGAGAGCTTTCTTATTACATGATGGGAGGGCTGGCAGGGCCCCAAACTCAGCTAACCCTCCTGTCCCTTGCCTGGCACAATTTATGTGTCAGTCACACTGTTTTCAGGTGGTCAGGCAGTGAGGAGGTGAATGGGTGAGTGTGTGTCCTGATAGGGACACAGGAAGATGCCACGTGACACAAGCCTGGCACCGAATGATGTCATTTTCTTCAAAACTTGAAAAGAAAACCCACACCAGAAATAGTTAACCCAGTGTTTGACCCAGACGTTGGTTATCTTACCATCCCTTCGTGTGGAGGAGGCAAAGCCAGAGTGAATTCTTCCTAAAGATCATTTAAGATCGACCGGGAAGTTTGTTAGGGAAGATCCTGACGAGGTAGGAGAGAAAAGCTTCTTATTCAGGAAATGCATCTGTCTGAGATTTCCCAGTCACTGTACACAGGTGCTTCTGACTGAATGCACTTTCTATGCCACTCTTCATTGCCTCAGAATGAATAAACAGCCCCTCAAAATGCCCTCAGCATGAGACACGTGCGTGTGGGGAGGGATGGGGAGGCGAGCAGAGTCCTGGCCAGAATGAGAAAACAGCACGCGCTGAATGACACCATGCTCAGCTGTGAGGACAGCTTCTTCCTCCTGAAACTGAAATCAATATTAAATTAAAACTGTGTGCTTCGTCTCCCTGGGTAACTTCCCAGCCTTCCTTCGTGGCCAGTCACGATTCCTTCACCCTCATTCATTCACTTGCCTGGCACGTGTGTGCGTGTGTGTGTGTGTGTGTGTGTGTGTGTGTGTGTCTCCACCAGCAAAGTACATGTTCCTCTAGGAGAGAAACAGCATAACACATCAGCTGCTCCCTGTTACTATAGAGTTAGCAAGAAAATCACCTTTGAAAACTAAGATCTGCAGGAAAGAAGAGTCGGAGATAATGCTTTAATTCGGAGACTGTCCATCTCCTGCTTTCCAGCTCTGTCACCCGGGGCGGGTCTGGTAAGGGGAGATGGACCTCGAGCAGAATCTGTTCTGAGATAGCTTCTGAGGGTGCTTCTCGCTCCTTGTTCTTGTTCGGGTGAGGGATTATTTGCTGTTGTCTCCATCTTCTAATTTCCTCATTTCACTTGTTCAAATCTTTCTAGGAGACAGTGATTTCTTTGTTGAGGTTGTACTTGAGAACATGACATAAAATAATAACTTAAAAAGCTTTCCAAGACTTGAGACAATAGAATGAACTTCAATGCAATTTTTCCCCAAGGATATTCTTTTTTTTTTTTTTCTTTTTAAATCATTGTGATTCTTTTCTGCCAATGGGTGGTCCTCACTGTTCTGTGACTATCCTTAAACCCAGCTTTGCTGCTTCTTTGGCTTAACTTCTGCTCTTCACTCAGAAACATGAAAGCATCTCAGTTATAAAAAGATTCATGGTCAAAGACAAACAACCCACCGAAGAAATATGATATCAATTAAACTGTAACCGAAGCATTGCACTGCTTTAAGTAAAAACACACAATCTGCAGCCTCTGAGGAAAAAAAAAAACAGAACGAGCATTACCGAGCCCCGGGCAGATGCTGCACACCTTGAATAGATCCGGACAACAACCTGCAATGCAGTTATTATATTTTGTAAGGGAGGAAGCTGGAGTTTGGAGTTACTCCTGCCTCTCTCCTAACTATGGTATTGTCCGTTGCGTCCCTGTGCTAATTAGGAGCACAGACTCCAGAGCCGGAAGGCCTGGGTTCAGCCCCCAGCTATGCCGCTTACTGGCTGCGTGACCTTGCATAATCACGTAGCGTCTTTGTACTCTCTATGAAATGGAGAAGGGTAACAGGACCTTACCCTAGGTAATTGTGAAGGTTAAATGGGTACTATATGTGAACTTCTAAGAACAATGCTGACTTGAGTCAAGGCTCTCTGTATGATAGCTATTTCTAATATTATTGATATGGCACCTGATGCGTTTCAGAGAAGGCAGCCTCCAGAAATCCTCCCTTAAACCCACTCAGTTCTCGAAAGTACAGAAGAGACTGAGGAGCCAAGATCCTGTGGCAGATGCTCAGAATGCAAAGCTGTGTGGTCGAAGGCAGGGCATTCTGAATTAGCCGTCTCACCTGGGAGTAGGTCCCCTGCCTGCCTACGTGAGCCACAGGACCTCGCACAGCACAGATTCTCCTTAGACGACCTCACTCCCACCTGCAACGGATAGAATTATGTCAACCCAAAATTCATATGTTGAAGCCCCCAATGTGATATCATCTGGAGATGGGGGCTTTGGGACATAACTAGGGTTAGATGCGGTCACAGGAGTGGGGACCTCATGATAGGATTAGTGTCCTTGTAAGAAGAGACACCAGAGAGCTCTCTGTCTCCCTCTGTTCCATGTGAGGACACAGACAGCAGGCAGCTATCTACAAGCCAGGAAGACGACCATGCTGGCACCTTGATCTTGGACTTGTAGCCTCCAGAGCTGGGAGAAACTACTGTCTATTGCTGAAAACACACAATCTATGGCATTTTGCTATGGCAGCCCAAGCAGACTGAGACACTGCCCACACCTGAAACCAGCCGTCCTTGCAGCTCCTTCCCCCAGTGCGAGCACAGAAAGGGGTTTGCACAGAAAGGTGAGGCTCCTGCATAAGAATCCAGTGCAGGAAGGGTTTCAAGGTCAGTCATTATTTAAAGACCACTGCACTGTGTGATTTCAAGGGTCCCTCATGCTCTGCTTCTGCAGAATCCAGGCATCAGAACTCTTACTTCCACTGGCTTGGAACTCCTACTAGAAATGGTCACATAGAATACCCATAGTAGTAGTTCACATAACTTCATTTCCCATAAATCTCATGTCTTCCCTTTCTTATTTTGCCACTTTGGTAGGAAATCTTCCTGATGTCTAGTACATACTTTACCTCCTTTAAAAATAAGTGTGTAGATGTGTGTACATATGCATATATATTTAGCTTTTCTTGATCATGTTGGTGTCATTCTGAACACGAATAAACCAAGACCTTCAGTCGCTTTTAGGATATGCCATACTCTTTGCCTCCAGTATCATTTGGGGGTGCTACATGACCCCCAACTCCTGTCATAGTCGATGTGATCCTCTGTGTTGGATGTGACCCGTTGGCTGCACCGCTCTGCATGATGCGTTACGTCACCTCGTTCTCAGTGAGGAGGTCCTCACAGTGGCTTCGCAGCACTTACACGGAATTAAATACACGGCCCTTTGCGGGGAGCTGTATTTCCCAATGGCTCTTAATGTCTTTCCCTAACTAGACCTGCACCCCTGCGTTCCCCTCCCTGCTGCAACTCAGGGTGCTGGTCATCCAAGTGCCAGGCTGTGGGCACCACTGCCGACGGAACTGCTTTGAGGGCCCAAGAACTCAGAGCTCTCACAACGGATGCTGCAGACGGTGAGTAAGAAGCAGCTCGTCATCCACATCCTGAGCACCAAGTGCCGGAGACCGAGGCGACCGCTGCGGACTGTGATGGGCAATTTGAGGCCCAGATGTGGGAGCCAGATGTGGTGGGAGGCTCCTGACAGTCGGAGAAGCCAGAAATGTTTCTGTTGAAGGCACACATTGAGGGCCCCGACAAGTCAAGAAAAAACTGTATTCTGTGTACATGGAGAAATGGAGGGATGAACGGAGAACGCTCCGGGAAGCCTCGCGACCAGCTGCTGCTGCTGCTCCCAGAGCCATGCCTGAGTCCCTGACTGGGAGCCTTCCTGCACCCAAGTGATTTGGGTCCTGTTCACCCTCTTAACAAGGCCCTTTCAGATGAATTGTCTAAATGGTTGTTTCCATGACAACGACTGATTCTCAGAGTGCCAGAAACAGGAGGCAACAACCATGCCGGAAACAGACCTGAAATTTGTTCCTGCTGGAGCCAAAGCGGGAGAGCTCAGGATGGGCTGGTAAAGTGAGAGGTGGGGGCGATCCATCAGAGCAGCTCTGCTCCCCGGCCAGGCCTTTTCAGGGAAATCCTGTCACTGTATTCCCTCACACACCTCACCCGGGCTGATCGAGTTTCTCAGCTGGCTTTGGGAAATGGCTTATGTATACAGCTCCGACGTGGTATTTCTCACCCGCCGCAAGCCGCACAAGGGCTGCGCTGCCGTCTCTCCATCCAGTTGAACAGTCATAAAATTTCCATTGTTTCACCACGTCTTTCTCAACCTCTACCAAGAGATTATGTATAGGGAATCTACCTCATTTCCTTTTATTTTGGTTTTGATTCCATTCCTTCTGTTTGAGAAAAGTCTTTGTTTCTTTTCAAATGACTTTTGGTTGGCACAGTGAATTCACTTTGTGAAACTCTGTCTCGATTTCTCCCTGTCTTTCCTGAACGTTACTCGCTTTGTTGCCCCGGAGACAAGATAAAATTCACAGCTCTCTCTTTTCTTTCCCTCTCTCTCTCTTTCTCTCTGTGGGCAAAATCGCTTGAGATTTTTAAAACAAAACATAGAGAAAATGACCATTTCTTAATTCCAATATTTTGTCTTTCATCTTCTGTTTATTCAGCTTAGAGCCTCAAGGTCAGGTTAAAATTAAAGTCACACTAAATTGCTCTGGTTTGTTTTCCCAGTTCCAGGAATATCTTCTTAGTCAATCCTTCACCAGGATGTGATTTCAAAAATACATTAAAAGCAAGCATTTATTTATCCACACACTCAGTAAATTCTGTTGAGGGCCTTCTACGTGCAGACAGTGTGTTAGATGAGCAAGACTCTAACTTTGCCGTTTAGGAACTAATTAGGCCCAAATAGGGGGATGGCCGAGGAAGCAATTACCATACATGATAAATGCTGTGACAGGAGTGTGTGACGGGTTCTCAGGGGGCAGAGGAGGAGCCCCTGATTCAGGGCTGAGAGTAAAGGGAGAAAGGGTTGTAGAGGGGAGAGGGAGTAATCAAGGAAGTCCCCAAGAGAAGGAATTGCTGGTGAGCAAAAGCCTATAGGACAGTGGCACTTGGACCAGTTTGGTACTCAGCGAAGTCCCCAGAGAGGTGCCTGGCTAGTTCAGGGAATGCTTATTGAATCAAGGAGCATGAGTGGAAAGTATTCTATGAAGAAGAAAATATGTAAAGGCACAAAGGCAAGACAGAGCATGGAAGGTTTGAGTCTCAGGCCACAGTGCTGAGAAACTGAGGAAGTGCTGCCCACATGGCATGGGTAGACCCCCTCCCTCTAAGATGACAGAAAAGAGTGCCAGAATGTCAGATAGAAGGAGCAGGTCAGGGCCACAGCCAGGGCCAAGAATTGTCCTTAAAAAGCAATCTTCTAGCTGCCTACGTTTTGAGAAGGTGCTTGCATTTAACACCAGTCAAAGTCAAGGGAGGGAACTCTGAAGGACGCTTCAGAGAAGCTTCCATAGTTCACTGGTCTGACAGATGGCGACACCCCATAGCTGCTGCTTCTGGACATGGGGCCAAATTGCCCAGGGGTAGTGGGACAGAGATGATGCGGCGTGACAGCTGAGTCCAGCACAGAGGTCTCCCATGCACACTGGCAGGGTTTCCCAGATCAGGAGCTTTAGTTCAAGTTTTGGTCTTCAAAACAGCCACATAAATCAGAACCCAACATAAGGGGGAAGACAGTTTTTCCATGTCACATGAAAGGGCACCATTCAGGGCAACGTCAATAGAAGATGAAGCCACTTGAGGGTGATTCCCGCACGTCCCAGGATGCTTCCGACTACAGCCTACTCTGTTTTCCCACTGATTGTTTGTTACCCCCTCCACAGCCCATCCGACATTAAAATTGGACCATGCTACTGAGACATACAGGCCCTAGAAGGGGATCTACAAACTGTTAAAAAAAAAACCCATGTTCATGCTGTGAATTCCAATTCGCACTCTAAAGGCAATAGACTTTGTAAGACTGTTAAGAGAAAGCACTTTATCAGGACTCTCAAAGATTTTTTTTTTTTTTAATATACAAAGATCCAAAAGCTCTTTCAGCTGGCCATACATATCAAGGCCTGAGAGAAGGTAGGGAGTTATATGAGGGGGATTCCCACCCCACAGGAAGAAGAGCCAAGACAGGACTGTGGCCTCCCTCCCGCAGAGCCTCCCCTCCCCCTCTGCCCACTCCAGCCCTGTGGGCTCAGAACCGTGTCTGGAGGTGCCAGACAGGAACTGCAGACCAGTCAACCTGGCACAACAATGCACTCCTATGGAGATGGGAGGGGTCTGGGAAAATGAGCCTGACGGTGGCCTTGCATGCTCTTGCATGCTTGGGGAGAAAAGAGAGGCCACCAGGAGCCTCCAGGTACCCTGGGACGTTGAGAAAGGCCTGTCTCAGAGAAGGCAGGTAATGGATAATATGTGAAAAGTAGAACGAGTGGACAAGTGGATGGCTGGATGGATAGATGGATAGACCGACAGATGGCTTTGCACCAACAAGTCAGAAACCCAAGTCCAAAGGAAAAGCTGGGTCAGAAATGAAAGACCATAACAAGGGACTAAAGAGGCAGAGGACACCCACAGGATGTCTTTCAATGATTTACTCCTTGCTGAGACCTGTTGTTACTGTGGCAGCCCCCCTGGGCAAGGGCAGGAGAGAGGAGAAATGCAGTGGTCTTAGGCCTTTAACAAAGGAAGCTTCTAGTCACTCGGCTGCTACTCTCTTAGGATAAAATTAAAACCCAAGAAGACTATAAAAGTAGCTATTTTTATATGACCCTTCTGCCATATAACCATGGGTTGAAAGTACCATGAGAAATGTCATCTTTAAATCCAGAAAGTAGGGTTACATGGAAAGTACCCAAACATAATATAAAATCCTTGTTTAAAAAAACAAAAAACAAAAAACTATTGTTACTATATCCTCTAAGCCCTCACCTATTACAACCTTTTGAGTATTTACCTATAAACAAAATACTAAGCTCTATTTACATCCACACAGGAATTCCCCGAGGTAGCCATAATACTCCCCAAATCCCTAGTCAAATTTCATTTAAACGGAATGGCCCAGACGAAACCATGCACTCTGTGTTTGGCCCCGACACTCTGCCGGAATTCAGTGTTCTTGCCAGAGAGCAAATATACTGTTTTTGTGATTTCATCCTGAGATTCTTGTGCCACTTTTAATATTGCAATGTTTCTGAGAAGAGCCACACAGACCAGACCAGATTTGGTTTAGTTATAGAGTGGCCCAGGAGGAATTTGCCCTCACCCACCTCAAGATCGCCTCAGTTACTGAAAGTTCCTTGTACTAAAATCCAGATTGCCCAGAATGTGCGAGGAAGAGAATTGTTTTGTATTTCCAAAGTGAACCAATCAAAGGTTACCCCACAATCCCTTTTTGTTTTGGTATTACGAAAATCTATCCTAAAAAATAGAAATACAAAAACAAAAATATTTCACCTCTGAGTAACCATAAAGAATATGCACATTTGACCTTTTCTTGATGATCTAGAGTCTTGCTCGGAATAGCATCCTGAGCATGCATGACCACTGTCCAGCAACAATGTCTCAGCCCATCCATTGTAAGTCAGAAATAACTGGCAGGAGCATAGAGTTGCTAAGAGCATGAAGCCAGGTTGCTTCAGGCCCTCCGGGCTTTGCCCCTTACTAGCTATGTGATCTTGAGTATCTCTGGCCTCCGTAAAATAGGGGACTCATAACAGTACCCACCTCTCAAGGCTGTTATGGGCAATAAATGAGTTGATGTGTGTAATGTGCTTACACCACACCAGGTTACCTGGTTGGCCACTGTCACAACCTAGGGATTTCAGGGACTCCCAGTGGGAAGAGAGATGAGAGACACTTCCAGTGCCTGGCTCAGGGGAACCATAGTCTTCTCCACATCCCACTACCCTGAGTTCTGAAACTTGGTGGTCAGCTCTCCTCTTGCTCCACGCCCACCCATCCAAGCCCCTACAGTCCTCAAGATGTAGATGCTGGAAACTGGAGGACATCAACTGACCTCCTAGAGCCCCCTGGAAATTGCATCTCTAAAATAAATACTGCTAACCAAGTGAGGGTAACTTTGCAAACTTAAATTCAGCTTTCCAAGAAATATCACATTTATTTATTTTTATTCACTCCAACTCTGCACAAGGATTCCAAAATTCAATCTTAGTACCTCTTGAGGCTTTCTGACCTACCAGGGTCATACAAGGAGCCAACACGGTCTTTTGAAGTCCTAGTGCCTGGTATGTCCTAGCCTATGCCAGGGGTGGAAGAAGCCCAGTTATTACTGGGGCCAAAGTCCCCATTTCCTGGACTCGAGCACCCTGAGAACTCATTTCTGCCCAAAGTCTCACTGCTAACATGGAGTGCAGACAGAGAGGAGGGGAGGGCGCTATGACTCAGCAGACCCACCCATCTCCACCAGCTCCCCGGTCTGGGGACAGCTCCCCCTCCATCTCAGCTTTCACTTGCATACCCCAAAGAGCCTCATCTCTCTCTGCTGCCTCAGGAGTTCATAGTCAAGCGTCCCTGAATGACCTGTCTACTTTCTCAGAACAAGAAAGCTGGGCTAAAACGAGTGACGCGCAACAGTGTCTCATTCAAGTGCATTCTTCTATCGC
Organism: Ursus maritimus; assembly: GCF_017311325.1. Lineage (NCBI taxonomy): Eukaryota > Metazoa > Chordata > Mammalia > Carnivora > Ursidae > Ursus > Ursus maritimus. The sequence goes on along the minus strand of NW_024423344.1, from coordinate 26,717,028 downwards.
AGCACAAACAAAACATAAATATTATCTTAATACATTATCTTGACACACGAGCTTTGTGTGTTGCTTACTAATCATTCTCATGAATACTATTAGCAGCAACATAATTCTGGTGAACTGAGGGTGCTGGTTCTTAAGGTTCTACTTAATCATGCTTTGAAGTGCTTTATTTTCAGCGCACAGCTAAAAACCCTAACTGCTTATATTATCCAGCCAGCAGAAAAAGCTGATCTTGTTCATTAAGAGTGACAAACATTACTGATGTGTGATTTGGGGGCAGATATATCAGAAATGTATGTGTCTCTTTGTACACCTGGATGCATCTTCCAAAATGTGGGACCGCAGCTTCGGCGGTCCTCCATGTCCTGTCCTCATGGCAGACTGCCAAGAATCTCACCCATTGGGGTGATTGCACAGCAAGGCCGGGGCCACAGCTGCCAGCATTCGGAGTTGGGCGGGCTTTTGCCTCCTGGCACCACACTAAGCACACGCACGTACATGCACCCAGACCTGGTGGTGGGAAGACAGGGACAGGGAGGAGGACAGCAGGGAACACCAGCCAAAGTGAGGCTTTGGCACGCTCATCCCACTTTATCGAACAATATCATGGCTCCAGTTCACAGACTTTAATAATCTCCAAACCAGATGCATATGCATTATCTCTTTTGATCCTCACAACAACCCAGGGAAACAAAACTGACAGCTTCCTTACCGAGGAAGCATCCATGACAGGCTGAGTAATTTACCTGCCCGAGGTCACTCAGATAGAATGTGAGGGAACTACACAAAAACGTGGCTGTCCCAGTTTGCAGGTAGAAAGATGTGTTTTTTACATAAAACCCATCACAGTTGAGAAAGCATTTTCTTTTTTTCTTTTCTTTTCTTTTTTTTTTTTTTTTTGAGAAAGCATTTTCATATCTATTACATCATTTACTCCTCTCCCCCAAATTTAGGAAAGCGGGATTATCACTTCATGGGTAACAAAATGTCAAACTGATGATTTGCCCAGGGTGACAGAAACAGGTAGTAAACAAAAGAAGGCTCTTTGGTCTTCGAATCCCTTGCTCCTTCCCCCACCTCCTAGCTGCCTTTCCATGAGCCTTTTGCTCTATTCCTTTGCCAGTTGACAGCCAAAAACATCATCCCCTAGAATCAGGATGAGTGCTTGGCATCAAGTATGTGTCTGCTCAGCACCAGGCACTGTGCTCATTCTGAGAATACAAGAGCCAATGAGAGAGGATCCCTGACGGGGCTCCAGGACCAGCGGGGGAGACAGACAGGTGAACAAATAGCACGCTATCTGCAATGAGTGCTGTGATAGTGGCATGCACGGGGGTGGGGGGTGGGAGATGGGGGGGAGGTTCTGCATATTCGAGGAGGGGGAGATGCATTCTTCTTGCCCAGGAAGAGGGTGGAGGTGATACTGAAGCTCTCCACAGTATTACCCAAACACAGGAATTAGCTTACATACAACATAAAAGCTGAAAGGACAAACACATAAGTGTAGCAGTTTACTGAGACTGATAAAAATTATGGGGTAGAAAAGTGATCAGCTAGACTACTGATCTTTTCTATTCTGAACACACTAACTGAAATTGTCCTGAGTCATGCTTAATAATGCTGGATATTTCTTGGAGCCATAACAGGTAAAAATCCTCAGCAGCCAAGTTGTTTATCTAAATTCATCCCGGAATGTGTGCCCTGCCTGCCTTTATATCCTGTGCAAGGAAAATGAAGAGGCCAAATTTAGTAGCAGATGACAAGTGTCGGGTCCAGGCGTTTCCGAGAAGCTTATGAAATCCTGTCCTGTTTACTCAAAGTCTAAATCTCCCTTCCCAAAGCCTGTCCTTCTCACAAGGATGAGGGGAGTGCTCACACTAGGGCTGTTACTTCCTGCAGCTTTCAGATGAGGAAATCAGACCCGCCTGCCTCCAGGGTGCCCACGGGGACGCTGGGCAGCCCAGGGCTGTCGGAGAGGCTGGCATCACCAGTTCCCTGAACAAGCCCTCCAAGCAGTGATGAGAAGAAAGCCACAACGGTATAGGTGTTACACGTTGACACAGCACCCTGGCCCTTGGTCTTCTCAAGCAGATGGCTTTATAGGAAAAGACCAGAGAAAATGGCAGAAGAACAAGACAGCAGAACAGCCACTTCCTAAGGCCAGGCAGCTTTTCCTAATGGGACACTACATGCCTAGTGACAGCAACCTGAGGACAATGGCCGAATTCTTCCCAGCGCAGGAAGCAAGAGTAGAAAGCTGCCTCTGGATTGTCACTTCCCAAACAAGTGCAGAAATTAATATTTTAAACAGCAGGGTCAGTGATCTTCTTGGGACTCATGTATTAATAAAGTCAGTTTTTTTCCTACTGACACTCAAAAATCCTTTGCATTTTGAGTCTTTTTTAAAGTTGTGGCTTCATTCGGTTGTGCTGCTTTGTGATGTTTGTGGAGCTCAGACCCAGGCTGCAACGTTTTCTCCTACACTCTCGAGAAGGGATCATTCCCTTCTCACCGTGTGGCTGGCCTCCCCAGGGCTACACCCACACAGCCCAGCCATCTCATTTCCATCTGGTCAACCCCCAGGAGCTATTTTGGGTTTGGCCTGCTTTTAATCCACTTTTTCTGCCAGTGCAGGCTTTGCCCCTCTACTCTCCTGGGGCTCTTTCCTCTAAGGAAACGTTTGAAAAATACAGACTTCCCATAGGGCAGAAGTCAGCGCATCTCAGCTCAGAGAGCTGCCAGGAGGTGCTAATAAGTACCACCCTACGTGCCTCTGGGGAGAGACGGAAAGGTGGGAGCTGGCCTCCCCATCCTCAGCTCTCAGGGCTCCTCACTCCCTCCTCCATTCTGCTCCAAGCCTTTGGCTCCCTCCTGCAGTCTCTCCTTAGGGCACCATACTATGTGTCTGACCTTGGCTTATGTTTTATTTACCCTGTGCCTGTAGCACACGCACATTTGTATAGCTAATTCCTGCTGGTCCATCAGGCCTCTTCCCGTCTCCAAGGTGACTCAGGTGCTCCTCCTCCACACTCCTGTAGACTCTGCCCCAGAAGGGCTATGACCCCAACCTTGTAGAGCTGGACCTTTTACTTGTCTGTCCTCAACCCCCTCGTGCCAAATTGCACACTCCTTGAGGGTAACCACTGTGCTTCATTTGCCCCTTTGTGCTACGTGCCAGGCACGTAGTCCATGATCCATATGCCTTTGCTGAACTGAATTTAACTGAGCTAGAAAAGTGTTGGCAGGACAAGATTAGAGAAGGGAAGAAAGACTGGAAGAAGAGAAAAGAAGAAGGAGCATTTGGTGGAAAGTGAGAAGGCACCTTCAAACTCTGCCTCCACGAACATGCTTGATCTTGTATATGGACTAACCGCAAGCCAATGATGAATCAGACAGAAACGATATTATCTCTCGCCTCTGCTGCCTAGAGAAAGGGTCCACAAGTTCATTGTCTCCAGGGGCCAAGTTAGGTAACATCAGTGTGAAGAAGTGGGACAGATGGTAACCAGCAGGGAGTCGTGGAACCATAGAAGCACTGTGGAGAGACCCTCATTAGCCCAGACATTTCAAATCCAAACTGCGTGGGACAAGAAGAGCCAGCCCATGGATCCAGTGTGGAATCAGATGACCAGAGCAAGAAGCACAGTGTTCTGCACTGCAAAGGACTAGCCTGGAAACAGAACCCGTTTCCCCTTATTTTTCTATATTTTACTGTTTTAAAGTGCCTCTAAGGTGTTCTTCATAACACGATTCTATCTACATGGAAATACCATTCAACATGCTGTTTCTATGGAGAAATGTCGTTCCAGTTCTAACTCTAAATGTGAGGAATGCCCTAGCACCCTATCTTTGGTGATGATAGCATCCATTGAATCAACATCTGAGGGACAGAACTCCAACAGGGAGGCAATCCCGGGTACAGGAAGCTTGGGTTCCCTCCATACCTCTGTATCTATCTCTGTGTTTGCCCTCATACTTGACGCTGCAGACATACCAAAATATCTACAGGAGGCACGTTATGCCCATCGCCTTGCCCACTGTGTGTCATTCCATGCTCTCTGCCTCACCTTCACCTGCTCTTCTTTTCATCCTGGAGGGTCTCTGCTTTCCTGGATCCTCCCCCCAGCGAGGTTAACTGACTCTCCAGATGCTTCCAGAGCACTACAGACCTCTCCAAACATAGTGCTTATCTACACCAGAGTGTAATTGTCATTTGTGGTTGGCATTTCCACTACACTGGCAGGTCCCCAATGCCTGCCCCGGGTCACATACTTAGTGGTCAGCATCTAGTGAAGAAGCTAATGAATCAATGAAAGAATAAATGAACAAAGTGGAGAAAGCAAACTTTCCAGCTAAATCTCTGACCAGGTGTTCTCAAACAGATCACATAACACACTGTCCTATCGAAGGACAGAAACAAATCTTGAATCTGAAATTCCCCATACCTGCAAGGTTCAATGCATATTTCATCTTAACAATGACCTCCATGAGATAGATATTATCATTTTTCTTTTACAAAAAAAAATGTAAATCGAGGGTTAGAGATACTGAATAACTTGCCAAACATCACACAGCTATTAAATGGCCAAGTCCCAAACTCCAGCCCTGATCTACTAACTATAAAAACCTGTGTTTTCCCACCACACCAGACTGGTCAGAGGTTGGGGAGATCATTAATATAGAGGATAATTGTGCTGCTGTCACCACTCCTAGCTTAATATTCTAAATCAACTCTTAGAAGATGTCAGCTCCCAAATCAGATTCTGGATCACAGCTGTTTGGTCTTTAACTTCGGGTGGAATCTTCATTTCACTAGCCTGGGATTTCTGTGAGCATTGAGCATTCCTTCCACCTGCTGTCCCAGACCTGCCTCTCCCATTTCCCATTCTCATTTAGCACATTTTAAAAAACATTAACGGACAGCCTCAAGCCAGAGCCCCAAATCTTCCTAATTAAAATATTAGGGCAATATTTATCATCATATTTTGGTAAATACAAGTATGAATAAGAGAGGGACAAAGAGAGGCAGAAAGAGAGAGAGAAACTGAAAGAAAAAAGCAGAGTCATAAACAATAGGCTCTTAAAATAACACTGTTTGGTAGAGGTGTAATAATGACGCACATCGCTAGAGAAGAGAACAAAATGGAGGAAGCTCTTTGGCATCTTTATACCTTATAAAATTACTGATTAAAACAGTTCTTAAAGTCACGTAGTATTAAGTGACAAGTAGTTTAACTACGATAGTATGAGTCAACCACTGCTTATTCTGTTCTATTTTAGCACTGAATCCTAAGATGATTCAGGCTAAGCATGTTGTTTCCTGAACTGATTTAAAATCAAATCTGCCTGTAGAAGAAGGGGTAGACTCACTGGCCTGCTACCCAAGTGGCAGCCAGTCTGCACAAGAGTCCAGCTCAGGGTCTATAAAGTCCCGAGACAGCTGCATGGAAAGGACTCAGGGCTGTTCACGCTGGCTGATGTGGTCTTTGAAAATGGGCCAGCAAGGCTGACAGAGAAAGAAAGCAGACCTTTTCAGAACTCAGCAACTCTTCACCGTGACATAGGAAATGGACAAGGGCTACCCTGTTGAATTTGCAAATGCGAATATACCACACTTATGAAAACAGTTCCGGGTACAGCCTATGCCACCTCCCAGCTCATCAAGCCTATTTTGGGGGAGAGGCGATTTTATGTCTACTGTCTATCAGGCAGAAGGCTCATAAAAAAAGCAAGTAGCATTGATTGCAAATCCAGTGCTGTTTTCAAGGGGGCAATGGCAACACACAGTGGGAAAGACAGGGATGTCTCTACCAACCAGCATACAGAGATGAACTTAGGCCACAGGGCTCCAGATAAATTACCCATTGCTCAAAAAAAGAGGTAGTCTTTTGGAAGAGAAATATTTATAGCTGGAGAGCCATGGTCCCAGAAAGAAAATGTCTTAAATGAAACTTTATGGCTTCGTAGCTTTGCACTTTCAGATCCCCAAACACTCCATTGCTGTTTGTTTGCTTGTTTGTTTTTCCTTTTTCTATCCTATGAACTCACTATCCTTCTGCACATTTAGGAGAAATCCAATTGCTGCCTAGTCTGCAGCTGCTAAAGAAAATATACCGTGCTAAGCAGAAGAAGCCAGTCACACGAGGTCCCATACCGTATGGTTCAATCAATAAGAAATGTCCAGAGTAGGCAAATCCATAGGGCAGAAAGTAGATCACTGGTGTTTAGGGCTGTGGTGTGTGGGGGGGAGAGGAGGGGGATTGGGGGATGATAGCGAAAGGGTATGGAGTTTCTTTTTGAGGTGGTGAAAACATGCTAAAATTAATTGTGGTGATAGTTATACAACTCTGTGAATATACTAAAAAATTGTATATTTCAAATAGGTGAGGTGTATGATATGTGAATTATAAAGCTGTTAGAAAGAAAGAAAGAAAGAAAGAAAGAAAGAAAGAAAGAAGAAAGAAAGAAAAGAAAGAAAAAAGAAAGAAAAAGAAAGGAAGGAAGGAGGGAGGGAGGGAAGGAAGGAAGGAAGGAAGGAAGGAAGGAAGGAAGGAAGGAAGGAAACACAGCAGCCCAAAGGCAGAAGAAGTGGTATATAATTGCCTCTGCTTAGTCTAAATTCTCTGCTTCCTTCTAGTGCCAGCATCCCCCACCCTCTCCCACCCACTATACACATTCACACACAAAAACCTATACTTCAACCATCTCAAACAATTTACATTTCCACCCATACTCCCTGCAGTTCTATTCCTTTGAGCTTTTGCACAAGCTCCTCTCTACCTTGAATGCCTGCCCACCCCCATTTCCCACCAAAGGCACTCCCATTCATCCTTCAAGAAGGCTTCAAATGTCGCACCCTTCAGGGTGTCTCTCCTGACCTCCCCAAGTAGTTAATGGGCTACTCCTCTTCGTCTCTGGAAGTCTGTTCTACCTGCGGCATCTGTATTATATAATAGGGCATTTGTCACAAGGCACTACAACCTATTTCAATGTGCATGGCACCCCCAATGAGACCACAAGCTCATGAAGGATAAAAACCATACTTTATTCATCTCGGTATTGACAAAACCTGCAACAGTGGCTGTCATACAGAATACATGTCATTCTGTATTCATACAGAATACAGTATCCATACATATTGGCATCTAGTCAATATTTGCCAAATGACCCAATAGCATGGAGATGTGATACCTCCAGATCATGGAAAAATAACCAGAAATAGCTCCTAACTCCCACTGACAGCAAAAACATTAATAGTTTCTCAAAGAAGTGTCTGGGTGCCCAAGTCCACCCCAAGTGGGAATCCTGACCACAGAGCTCCAGGGACCCTTCTGATGCTTGGGCAGGATCCACATCGGGAGGGAGAACGCAAATGGAAGGCAGAGTGTGTGGTTAGGGAGAGACAAAAAGAGCTGTGAACGCAAGTAGAACCGCAAAAGCAAGCCTTGGGGTTAACAAGCACAATAACAAAGCAGTTTGCGGAATGTTTTCTAGGGTAACCAAACTCCATAGAGACTGCTTGATCAGAATTGTGTTTAAAATGAAATCTGAGCACTTGCTGATGTCAAGTCTAGAAGTTTGTGTACATAAAAGAAGCATCCTGAACAAAAGAAGCAGCCAAACTAGCACTGACAAGAAAGGACAAGAAAGGACAAGAAGGGTGTGAAACATAGAGGAGGTCAACTGAGCCTGAGAGAAGAGGCTAAGAAGTCAGAGGGCCAGTTTCTACATAAACAAAGCCAGAAAGCTATTAATTGTATCTGTGGATTTTTATGTATTTATGTTAATGGTAATGGGTAGACTTCCTAAATGTAAGTTCATTCATTCTCAAAGTCATTATTTGGGCCTCATAGAGTCCTGAGTTAAAGATGTCCCTCTAGGTCTGGGCGAATATGGACGCAGCTTGTTGACTCCTATGCAATAGCAGGAGCTGTAGGAGCTTCTAAAGAAAAGAAAGCATTCTAGACCCTAAGTGTTAACTTGACCTTATTATAAATTAACCTTATTATATTGCCGGCTAGAAATAAACCAATAAAAATGTACATATGAACTCTCTAGGCTTGTAGCTCTAATACAATTCGAAAATCAACACAAGTTTACAAATTAAAGGGAAACAATACCTCAAAGGTCAATAAAATTCACATTCACTACATTAAATTAATGGCACCCATAACATTGTTTGGTTGAAATTACTTCACAGCACAAAAGTGATGCTGACGTTGTTCCGATGCTGGCATCTTTGAGTGTGGCATGCCTGTGACACCCTGTGCCATGGGATGACTCAATTCTCCCACCACTTTCCTCCGTTTCATTCGATGCTATACCACCATTCATGCAAAGCTTTGAGCTGGCATTTGCCCTTCACTGGAGTGAATGCAGTCATGACTGTGGGCGCTCCAATTATACCAGCACGCTAGCGATAGGTTCATCATCCAGTTGCTCCAACTAGTCCATTAAACACACGATTTTAAATTATTTTTGTATTATAAAGGTTAGACTACTATAAATTGTTTTTGCCTAGAGAACCTGTGGATTCCTCTTGAGAAACATTCTGTTAGATGAACCAACAACCGGGCCACATTCTCCTATCTGTCAAACCAGTCTGATCACCCTTTGTGCCCAGCGAAAGACAGACCTCTCCAGCCCAGAAATCTTGAAGAGACAGTAGTTCCCTGCCCAAGACAGGGTCAGTATTTAGAGTAAAGCATAGAGATGGTTAGTTTCACAAAGAGTTTTCCTCCAGAAGTTACCAATGGAGGGAAGAATTCCTAGGAAGGCAAAGGGCAGAGAGGATGACCCACCTCCCTCCTCAACAGATCCTCCCCCGGGCAGCTTCTCTCCCAGCTGAGATCACCTCCTCTGACCCCATTCCCTGCTGGCCACATGTGGCTGTGTCTCCCAGAAGTCTGAGCGACCAGTTCACAAAGCTCTGTCAATCCATTCATAGTTTTATGACTGGCTTGTCTTGCTTTGTTTTTGCTTGTTCGTTGTTGTGGTTTAGCTGTGGTAAAATACACGTAATAGATGATTGACCCTCTTAAATATTTGTAAGTGTATAGTTAGGTAGTATTAAATATCTTTGGATTATTGTGCAGCCACTTTCTAGAACGTTTTCATCTTGAAAAACAGACGTTTTACTCCTTAAACAATAATATCCCATTCCCCTAAGCCATGGACACCACCATTCTACTTTCTGTCTCTGTGAATTTGACTACTGTGGGTACCTCATATAGTGGATTCATACAATATTTGTCCTTCTGTGATGGGCTTATTTCACTTAACATAATATCCTCAGAGTTCATCCATGCTGTGTATAGACCTGGATTCCCTTCCTTTATGGCCGAATAATCCATTGTATGTATATACTTCATGTTGCTTATCAGTACATCCATGGATGGACATTCCACCTTCTGGCTATTGTGACTAGTGCTGCCATGAACATGGGTGTACCTTATTTTATTTTTTACTAAATTGGCTGGCTATTTGGGTTCTAGCATATTAACCCCTGAATTTTCCAGATTTCTCAATCTCCTTGTAAACCTGAGAAGAGCTTGCCTCTGAGATTTGATGCTTTTTTCCTTCAGTGTACAATTTCACGTGCTTTCAGCCTCTGGGCATGGGCACAAAGCTTCAGGGATGACAGGTCGCAAGGGCTAGACCCCAGAACGTCCTGCAGGAACCTGTAAACATGTGCATAGACAATGTGCTTGAATCAGCTGCCCAGAGGAACAGAACGAAGAGGGGGTGTCATTCTCAGCCATCAGCCACAGGGCTTCCCCTCAATATGGTAAGATCCTGGTGTATCTGCAGAAGGACCCTGCCGTGGAGCTCTGGGAAGCCTCCTCTCTCACCAGCCTTCCATTTCCGGGATGTCACAAATGCTTCAGTGGAAGCTACCTGTCTTATAAGTGATGAAGGCAACCCAAAGTTAGCTGAGATTGTAGGTGGAGGCTGTCGTTCATCATGACGCCTTTCCTGTGAGCGACACATGAGATGTGCTATGACTTACGGAAGATCACTTAGAATGCCACCATCTAACAGCTGCCACACATACACGTGCATACACACACACACACACACACAGAAATCGGGCAGCTCATGTCTACAACCTGCTGACCTGAAATCCATCCTCCCAGACTCAGGAGCCATGCAGAAGTGCATCTGCACACAGATCTCCTTTCACCTGGTCAAAGAAAATAACTCCCGCAGGGCATATTGTTTCCCAGTCTCATGAGTAGACATCTTCCCCACACCACACGAGAACTTGTGTTTTCACAAAAGGGGAGATCCCGGAGGTGTCTTTCCTCTCTGGGTCAACAGCTGCACGAAGAGCCCCAGGCCTTTCCCAATTGCCAGCTGCTCTTCTCTCCATGCACACCTGGGACCAGGTGGAAGAAAGAGCTCATAGGAGGCTGAGGGGTAAAAGGAAGAAAGTCAGCTTTCTTAGCGAACTACTTAGATGGTACCCACCGCTGAGAGGAGGAAGCAAGGGGCAGAGGATTGAGCCCTGGGCTGAGAGCCCTAATAGAAGTCCTGGATTCCAGGGCAGGCCTCTTTCTCCTTTTGCCTATATTGTGAAGCTGGTGTGAGGGCCACACATAATTTGTGATAATATTTTGTAAAGGCTAACATGCTTTACAAGTGGAAGGCATTGTTGCTTTCTAAAAAATAAATAAGTTTAATACAAATAATTTCCTGCTTTGAAACATTTTGTTCACAATTTTAATGGCTGCAAGGTAGGATTTGGTTTTAGGAATGAGCAAACGATTATACAAACCACCGGCTACGTTCCCCCAGGCCTGAATCGTGTCCAGGATCAACGGGCTGCTTTAAGATCAAAAGGCTCTGCAATCCAGAAACCAAGTCTGGATCTGCCTCGCCCTAGAGCTCCTAGAGCAGACCAGCTCCGCAAAACAGTAAATATTCCATCCTCTTTGTTCCCAAGCGAGCTTAGCTTCCATTTTTTTTTCATCCGCATGGCTTACTTATTTTACAGCTGGAGGTTTGTACCCCTTAATCCCCATTACCAATTTCACCCATCCCTCACTTTCCTTCCCTCCAGGAACCACCAGTCTGTTCTCTATATTTATGAGTCTGTTTCCATTATTTTATTTGTTTGTTTGTTCATTTGTTTTGTCATTTAGATTGCACATACAATGAGATCATATGGTATTCGTCTTTCTCTGTCTGACTTATTCCAGTTAGCATAATACCCTCTAGGTCCACCCATGTTGTATGCAAATGGCAAGAGCTCATTCTTTTTTATGGTCGATATGATTTTATTCTATTCTATACTGCCTCTTCTTTATTCATTGATCTGTTTGATGGACACTTGTGTTACTTCCATATTTTGCCTATTGTCAATGATGCTGCAATAAACAGGGGTGTATGTATCTTTTTGAACTAGTATTTTTGTTTCCTTTGGGCAAATACTCAGTAGTGGAATAACTGGATCATATGGTATTTCTATCTTTAATTTTTTGAGGCATCACCATACTGTTTTCCACAGTGGTTGCACCAATTTGCATTCTCACCAACAGTGCACAAGAGTTTCCTTTTCTCCAAACCCTTGCCAACAGTTGGAATGTCTTATCTCTTCGAGACTAGCCATTCTGATCGGTGTAAGATGACATCTCACTGTGGTTTTGATTGCATTGCCCTGATGATGAGTGATGTTGAGCATCTCTTCATGTGTGTGTTGGATCTGTACGTCTTCTTTGGCAAAATGTCTATTCAGGTCCTCTGCCCATTTTTAATTGGATTATTTGGGGGGTTTTGGTGTTGAATTGTATAAGTTCTTCGTATATATTTGACATTAACCCCTAATCTGATACATTATTTGCAAAATATCTTCTCCCATTCAGTAGGTTGCCTTTTTGTTTGTATGGAGCCACAACAAACTCTGAATAGCCAAAACAATCTTGAAAAAGAACAAAGTTGGGGGTATCACAATCCCAGATTTCAAGATATACTCCCAAGCTATAGTAATCAAAACAGTATGGTACTGGCCCACAAACAGACACATAGATCAATGGAACAGGATAGAAAGCCTAGAAATAAACCCACACTAATATGGTATTAATTTACGATAAAGGAGGCAAGAATATAAAATGGGAAAAAGATAGTCTCTTCTAGGGGGCGCCTGGGTGGCACAGCGGTTAAGCGTCTGCCTTCGGCTCAGGGCGTGATCCCGGCATTATGGGATCGAGCCCCACATCAGGCTCCTCCACTATGAGCCTGCTTCTTCCTCTCCCACTCCCCCTGCTTGTGTTCCCTCTCTCGCTGGCTGTCTCTGTTTCTATCGAATAAATAAATAAAATCTTTAAAAAAAAAAAGATAGTCTCTTCTATAAATGGCATTGGAAAAACTGGACAGCTACATGCAAAAGAATAAAACTGGACCCCTTTCTTAGACCATACGCAAAAATTAACTCAAAATGAGTTAAAGGTCTAAATGTGAGACCTGAAACCGTAAAACTTCTGAAAGAAAACTTAAGTAGAAATCTCTTGGATACGGGCCTTAGCAACATATTTATGGACATCTCCTTACGCAAGGGAAACAAAAGCAAAAATAAACTATTGAGACTACATCAAAACAAAAAGCTTTTCCACAACAAAGGAAACCATCAAAAAACAATAGTTTCCACTTTTATCTCCTTCTCTACCCAGGAAGCAATGAATCCTCACAGTGCTTGCTCAGGGCAAAGTCAGAAGGGAGCAGGGCAGACAGATGACCAGACAGATGACCTAGCCCACTCACTGGTGGGCACAGAAGGAAATGCTCTTTGCCTTATACAGACTTCTCAAAAAGATCAATGGAAATATCAACGGAAATGATCAATGGAACAGGAAATATCACCATTAGAAGGAAATACAAGTGTGCCTTTCCTATTTTATCATGAACCGATAATGATAAAAATTCTATTAAAAGTAAGTTTGCATAAGATCTCTGATTAGGATATGTTTCCATTCCTCTCTTTTACTCCTCATCACAATGGCCTCTACTTCTCTTGGAAAAATGAAAAATCTTAGTAGTTTCTTCCAGTTACTCATTATTCATTCCCCATCTGCTAACAGTACCTTCTCCTCCTCTCCAAATTGTAAGCCCCAACATTCACCTGACTATTGGAATTCTACCCCGCGGGCTAATTAGGAAGAATATCAACAATATAGAAACTTCCACCCTGAAGGACACCAGACTCAAATATTTCTGGAACCGCAGGAGAGATGCGTTCACTTCAGGGATGCTGCTGCTCTCTGGCTGGGTCTCTGCTGCCCTTCCTAGCCTCTTATAAGTCCACAACAGCTGATCCAAGCTACTCTCCCTGTGTCTGCATTGTGCCACTGACCCTGGTCACATCCGCACTGCAAAGCTCTGCACTGGCAATCACATGAGGCCGCTTAGCCCTCAGTGCCCTGGAGCCGAGCTGAGAGGTGTCTGGTCAGGAAGCACCCTCCTGCCTGAGCCAGGTTGCCAATCACACAGCTCTTCTGATTCTGCCCCTAACCCCCTCTCAGGAGCTCAAAAACCAGTCTTACCCAAATGTCTAATCTGAATCTAACTTTGAGAAAACAATCAGAGAAAATCCAAATGGCGGATTGGTAAAGCAACTGGCTTGGACACTTCAAAAATCTCCATGTCATGGAAAACTACAGAAGATCAAGATGTCTGTTCTCTGGACTAAAAGGCACCAAACATACATGACAACTAAAGACAACGGATGGTCTTACATTAGGTTCTGGAATTTGAAAATATAATTTTTTTAAAAAGGCAGTGAAAGACCTTAGTGATTGAGGAAATGTGAATGGGAGCTGGTATTGGATAATAATGTTGTATAAATATGACATTACTGAGTGTGAAGGTAATATTGCAGTCACGCTATGCAGAATAGCATCCGTTTTCTTAAGATATAAATGATGAGGCATTTGGGGATGAAATCTCAGGATGCCTGTAACTAACTCTCAAGTGGTTTGGTAAAAATAAAACACCTGTGTATGTGTGCACACAGAGAGAGAGAGAAAGAGAGGAAGTGAATGTTATAAAATGTTAACACTGGTGAAGCCAAGTAAAGAGTATATGGTGCACTCTCCTTGAAACCTTTGGAAGATTTCAAATTTTTTTATACTAAAATATTGAGGCTCATAATACCAACTAGAGGAGACAGACATGTTGCGTCTCTCTAGTACCCATATTTCTCTCCTCTCTCTCTAAGATGCTCATACACTAAAGTTGGGGGGAAACCAAACAAATCTCACACAAAACAATTCATGAGGCAGATATGAGGGGTGGGGTGTTAGCTGGTCAATTGTCCATTTATCCTGCAGATAAACATACTCTGAATTCCAGTTTGAACATAACTAAGATGCCACTGCCTTTGTAAATAATGAAATTCATTAATTGCATCTATTTAGGTTTATCTCCATTGGCTGACACAGGATAGGAACTGATGATGCTGTACAAATGCCCGAAAGTCCAAAAGAGGACATGGAGCCCAAACCATGTCCTCTCTAAAGTCTTCTAGCCGGTCTGTGCCTGCTGCGGGACTCAATTTATTTTTCACCAGGACCAACCCCTTATTCTTGATGGTTCCAGGATGATACACTGTTCAATGAACACAGCATTAACTATAGGTAGAATTGAGTTTTCGTGAATCCACTTTCAGGGATTAACTCAAATTCCTTTCTCCATGAATTTCTTCTTACTCAGCACTTTAAAAGCACTTCTAAGTGTTCCTCTATTACAACTAAGGCAACCGGATTTCTGACACAGCTCTCTTTCGAAAATTGTGTCTATGGCTGGACGTTGGTGAGACCACATGATCCAATATCAGATCTGGAAAATGCAGGAATTATTACATGGTCCCTTGTGTTATAGTTGTTTGTGTTCAAGCGTTTCTCCCCCAGTTGACTATACATTTCCTCGAGGGAAAGGATAATGTGTTTCTCTTCTATCTCCTGTGGGTCCCTTCATGAGTGATTCCAGCCACTGCCAGCTGCATTTCCCACCCACAGGCTGGCCATGCTTATAAGTCTTAGGAGTTTCCGGTTATATGTCTCAATCCCTGCTGAACAAACCCTTTTTTAGGCTCTCCAAGTCCTTCATATCCAAGCCATCCCCCACTTCCTCAAAATTCTGTTTTCCCTCTTATATTCCCAGTCTCAGCCCACCAAACTTCGGTGTACCCATTCAGCCAAGCCACAGTCTAATTTATCCTGCTTTTTCTCCATCTTCTCTCCTTTAGCCAATTTATCACGAAATCCAATTGCCTCTTTGTCTCCTAAATGGCCCTTAGACTCTCCTTCTCCCTATTCTACCCTCCCACACTTTTCTTTGCTCAGGAGCTCACTCTTACCTGGACTATTACACAAGACTTAGACAGCCACCTCACTCAGATCATTCTTCTTTTCTGCAGTTGAATGACATCGAAGCATGTCACCCTCAACATAAAATCATTCCATGGCTTTCCAACATGACAGAATAGAGTTAAGCTCCTTGCTTGGCCTACTGTCCTGCACAAACTGTCCTCTACCCTTCTAATTTCCTCTTCTGCCTCTCCCTACCTCGCTCTTCATGCTCTAATCTTGCTAAAGCACTTCTAGCTCCTAACAAGCATTCTGTGGTTTCAAGTTTCCTTGCTGTTGGTCACATTCTTTCCTCAGCCTGGAGTTTCTGTCCATCGTTTGTTGACATACCTACCCTTTACTCACCTTCCAACACTCAGCTCAGCCTCCATCACTTCTTGAAGCCTTCCCAGAAGCTCCAGGTTAGGCTGAGTGCTCTCCTCCATACCCCTAACTCCTCCTCTGCATACCTTTCCTTTGGGCATAGCCATATTGTAAGCCACATATGAGTCTGGCTCCGCAACAAAACTATAAGCTCTTAATGGGAGGGACTGTGCCCTATTTTTATTTTCCTCCAAAGCAGCTAGCACAATGCTTAGAAAATAGAAAATGTTTGTTAAAAAGCACTAGTTACTTCCCACTGTGACTGGCATGGAACCATGTTGCAGTAGATGCCCAATGGATGTCTATAGAACTTGTTTCCTGGGATGGAAGGCAGGGAGGAGCACAGTAGACTTTTCATCAGAATCCCAGCTGATAGGAGGGGTGTGGGGCTCTGTTGCTTTTCCTAAATACTTTCTCCAAGTATGGCACCTTTTCAACGATCATGACATGATCGTTGAGAAGGCTGTGGTAAACAGACATTAGAGGAAGCAGTGCAAAATACCTGGTCGAAATACCAAGGACCTGGCTATGAGGTGTGAAGCAAAGATAGTTTAAAGCAAGGACCCTTTTTCCTGTGCTCTGTGCCAAACCAACCTTTCGACCCCAGCCTGTCACCTCTTCTTCTCTCAGTTCTCAGAGGTTAAAACCTGCCATACATCTATATTTTGGGTTTCAAGATGCTGTTTGCCCATATTCTATTCTGCGATAGTGCCTGGAATCCCCATTTCCGCACCCTCCAAATTCATATACCCTAAAACTTACCTCACAGCACTATTACCCATTTTGAAGAGTCTATGGAACCCTTTCTCATCATGTCTTTGTCAGAATGGCCATTCCCTCTCTGTGTTTCATCATCCTAGAACCCAAAATAGTTGCACATTTGATATATATATCCATTGTTCACCTGACTGTCTCCCCTACTGAGACTATAAGTTCCTTGAGGCCAAGATTTATGTACTTTTGTGTCAACTGGCCTAGCCCAGCATCTGGTGCTATACATGGTGCATTCAGCTGTCTGACTGAACATTCTCATATAAAGAAAGCAGAGTCCTGAAAGAGTAGGGATGATACATTTTAATGGTAGAGAAGGGTAAGTAATTGGGAGCCAAGTGGGTGGATCAAGCCTCCTGTGAGTTGATATGAACATGCCTGGCAGCGGTATTAGGAAATTGGGGTCACTTGGGGGTGGGAAGAGAGAATGCGGGAAAAATTTCCAATAGACTGAAAAATACTTTACCAATTCTGGCAGCCCCTACAGAATGCTTCCTTAGGTGCCCAAAGAATGTTTGATGAATTGTAGACCATGGTCTTTGACACTGAAATAGTCTGCAAACATGGGAGTGACTTCAAATGAGTTTTGACTAAGTCTTAGGAAAACAGCCTTAGTCAGATTGTATTCATTTAGTTTTTTGTTCACATTCCACCACCTCCCAAGATGTCACAGCCTCTTCCTGGATATGCTTCTAGAAGTCAAGAGCACATTTACACGGGAAAGGCTGAGCACAGGGCTAGCAAAAGCATCCCAATGGTGCTTCCCAATGGGGGTCTTACTTTCATCGTAATATATTGTGCATTTTAAAGTCAGCTCTGTCACACATACAACTACTGCTTCCTGTATCCTTAAATCAGGTGGGGTCAAGCTAATTAATACAACAGAGCTGTAGTCTTCTCATCTAAAACAAACACTCTAAATGAACCAAGGAAGCCACAGTAAGAGAGTCCAGACTTGCCAGAGGAGCTCATATGCTCAACAATAAAAAACAGAGGAACCTGTATGGGGTATAAAGATGCAAAGATGTATTTATAACACACATAAAATGATAGCCGATGTCCCTTGAACATCTGTTAGGTGCCAGGCACTTTTTAGACATTATCTCACTCAACTACACATAACCCTACAAGATAAACATTATTAATCCCATTTCACAAATAAGAAAATTGGACTCTCAAGGAAGGCAAGTATTTTGGCCAAGATTTCTCACTTGGAAAGTAAGGGAGCCAAGAAACAAACTCAAGTCTTACTGATTTCAATTCAGTGCCCATAAGGCTGTACCAACCGTTTCCCACACACATAGGAAACCAAGAAACCCACACAGAGTGTCATTTCCACCAGGGCACAGCCAGAAAACAGGAACTTCACTAGTATTTTAACAGAGAGAATTTACTACAGAGAATTGTTTAAACAGGTATTGGGGGACTGAAAAGGCAAACAGGGAACCCTGAGGTCACAAAGACTAGTAACTGCAAGAAGGAGGCCACAAACATCTGCAGGGCTGTAGGAACACAGAGAGGGGACTGGGGGCAGCAGACCCTAGAAGCTTGGAGAGAGGCCTAAGATTTCTGAGAAGGGGGCACTGCCTGACTGGGGCTGTTCCCTCAGAGCATGCAGGTGCCATGGGGCTGCTTTGCGGAATTCAGAAAGAGTCTGGAAACTGCTACAACTAGAACCTGGGTGTTTCCAGGGTGAAAAGTCACTGATGGGGACACTGCCAGGAAAATCAAGCAAACAGAAAGGGCAAATAACTTCTTTCCTCCTGGTGTCACTCTATTTCCCCGCCATGTCGCTAAATGGTAAAGGAGACATGTCGTTAGCAAAGCCCCAGCCCCAGCCAACGGAACGGAGTACAGGAGGTGGGTTTGGAGCTGAGAGAATGGGCTCCTAACCAGCACAAGTGGGTTGTGTGGAAGCACAATGCAAGTGATTGGGGGTAAGGGAGATAATGATCACCATAATAATATCAGCTGCCATTATTGGGTGCCTATTATGTGACAGTCACTCTGTTCCATCCTTTCCACACATTGACTCCTTTGGTCCCTGCAAACTATGAAGGAGGTACTATGGTCTTACCAATCTCACTTATGTGGAAACTAATAGAGATGATAAGAGCCTTGCAAAAGGTTAGGAAGCAGAAGGGCCACAACTCAAAACCAGGTCTGTTTGGGAGCTCCAACCCTGCTACAACCACCCGTATTTGTTTGCTAGGGCTCCATCACAAATGTCCACAAACTGGATGGCTTGAAATAAGAAAATTTTGTTCTATTATAGTTGGAGGCCAGAAGTCCAAAGTCAAGGTGTTTGTAGGGCATGCTCCCTCTATAATCTGTAGGAGAGAATCCTTCCTCTCCTCTTCCAGCTTCTGGAGGCCCCAGGTGCTCACTGGCTTGTGGCCTCATTGCTTCAATTTCTGCCTCTGTCTTGACAAGGCTTTCTTCCCTCTGTGTCCCTCTGCGTGTCCGCGTCTTCCCTTTTATCTCTTATAAGAACACTTGTCACTGGATTTAGGGCCTACCCAGGTAATCTGGGGTAATCTCATCTAAAGATCTTTCATTTAATTATACATGCAAAGATGTTTTTTCCAAATAATGTACATCTGCAGGTTAGGATGTAGACCTATCATTTGGGGGGCCATAATTCAACCACTACACCACCATACCATGTAAAATTACTCCTTTACTTTTGAAAATCATGTTTGCAAAATCATTTAAAATGAAATCTGTATTCTTGTACCATTTTCAGATTTTAAAACAATCTTTTGTGCCATATGTAGTACTTTTAATATTTGGTGTTCCTGTTCCTTTAAGCTCTTCTCTCTTCCTAAAGATATCTTCTGCAGCTCCTATCATCCGGAACAGCCACCCCGTATGTCTTCGTCTCATCAACTCTTGATCTCATTTCAAATCTCATCTGGAAATTTCCTCCCTCCTCCCTTTTCCCTCCTTGACTGCTTTCTTTGACCAGACTTTTGTTCACACTGGCTTAGCAATCCCAGAATTCAGTGGACATACCTCGTCAAAGGAGTATTATTTTAGGTGAGAGTATTTCCTCAACCACCACAACCATGAGAGTATTTCCTCAACGCAAACTTTTCATCACTGGATTCAACAGAAGCCTACCCTCCTTCCCCAAGCCTCCACTCCACATCCCAGCCTTGGAAAGGGAAACTTCCCATGACAGTATCTCTTCTTGGCTGGAAGGACTGAGTGATCCATTTTGCAATTCACCTGGTTGAGGACATAGTTTAAAAATTTATGTACCTTGGAGATATGCTTCTTATGTGTGCGTGAAGGGCAAAAAGATTTCTCAAAGCAAGCAGACATTGGGAAAAAAAGGTATATTATGCCCTTTTGCTAAATAAAATATGTGAGCTGAGGGCCCCTTATTGCATCAAAATTAATGAAATGTATTTCATATGCCTGGTTTAAAAGAATAAAAAGACAAGATGCCTTTCTCTCTCATGGAACTCTGTTCAGACCCACCTTTATTAAAGTCTGACATATTTGCTAGTGAGAATTTCCAGCATACCGAGCCACTATATCTTTTAAATTTAATTCTGAAGTTCATAAATTTTGCTCCCTAGAAGGAAAGAAGATGAATATTAGAAAGCAAAATCTTGAAACTTATCCAGCGTTTTTTCTTCAAGTGTCTCAATATCAAAATCATCACTATCTATTTAAAATTTAATTTTCAAAAAGTATTTCCTGCCTCCACAGACATGGGTATTGATGTGATTGCACTGTTTCTTCCTCTTTCCCCACAACTTTCTTGAAAACATTTCTTCTGCAGGTGGGGTATGCTTTTGGCAATCACCAAGATAATTTCTCACATTTCACTTATTTTCCTCAAGTTCTTCCATTTCTGTGGGTTCATATTTTACTTTTTCTTTTAAGGCAGTAGATGGAAAAAACAAGTAGAGTACTTCAGACATTCCACTTCTCCTTCTTTATGGCCAGAAAAGGACCAAACTCTGCCTCTTCCCTCATTCTTCTTGGTATAATTAATGGAAAAGTCATTATGCGTTTGATTCTTCTTCTCAAGTATTTGGGATAATAAGAGAAATCCCTACCAGGTTTGTCTGCCTCTTGGTATTACTCTACAACTGTGTCTATTTTGGATTTGGAGGGGAAAGGTACAAGTATACAAGAGAGTCACAAAGAGGAGGCCTTCATGGGAAACTCTTGCCCAACAGATGACCATGGCTCCAAATATTTTTCAGATTCATCACTCAAAGCTAGAATACCTCCCAAGCCCCATCAATATATTCACCTGAGATGTTAATTGATAAAGTAAGCCATGAACTCTACGGTTTTTTGAAAATAGGGGCAGAATATTTTTCTAGTTCCATTTTCCAGAGATCATGGACCTCGCGGCCTCTGGTTCCCTTACAAGGACCTCAGATCCCATAGGAATTAGCGGTTGGCCCATCTACAGCAAACCAAAAGCTCCCAACAACCAAGTTTATGTGTAGCCTTACATCTTTCAGTGACTGCAGCTCTCACAGATTTCATAGTCCTCACATGGCTCCTCCATGAGGCAAAGGGGAGGGTGGAAATCTTAGTTCTTCTTTGGTGAACCACCCAGTTTTCTGCTCACAGCCCAGCCGCCCCTTCCACAGTAAGTGTCTTGTCTATGGCTCCAGTCAAACCAAACTGATGCTGCCATAGCTGAGAACAGAGTCATGAATGGGTAGTTTGTGAATTCTGTAACTTGTTGTTGTAAGGTGAAAATGGGAAAGAGAGAGAGAAGAAATATTCTCTCTTCCTCCCCTGCACCAAACTTCTACTCTTTATGGTTTCGCCAATGCCTCCCTGTCTTCTCCACCTGGGGTATCTTACCACCCTTCAAGGATATTCAACAAATGTCTGTTGGAAGAATTAATGATAGTAAGATGTATAAGCCTTTAGTTTTTAAGGAACACTGCAGGCTTGTGAGAAAAGGCAGGAAGATATGGGTGTATAATCTTTTGGCAGGAAATTGGGACAGTGTGGTGAGGCCACAGGTTTTATTTAGGCTTTTGTTATGTTTGAGGGATTCCAGAGTTTCATCTAGGCATCTCTGATCAGACACACAGAGAAGAGAAGGCCGTGTAAAGATGAACACAGAGGTTGGGGTGATGCAGCTACTGAGACAAAGAGAGCCAGGAGCCACCAGAAGCTTGGAGAGAGCATGGAACTAGTTCTCCCTCAGGGCCTTCGGGAAGAAGCAACCTTGCTGACACCTTAATTTCAGACTTGTAGCCTCCAGAACTGTGAGCAAATACATTTCTGTTGTTTTAAGCCACCAACACTGTGGTTATTTGTTATGATAGCCCTAGCAAACTAATATAGACTCTTGCCTCGAGGGTGAGAAAGTGTCTGGTTTAACAAGTACCAAGGGATGTGGATTTATTATGACTTATAATGGATTTAATACAATTTCTTGAAAAAATTTAATGAACACCAATTATGTGCCAGTCCCTGTTCTCTGCTTTTAGTCCAGTGGAAGCCATAAGCCAATAATCATGCTAGTGAATGCCTAATTACAAAGGAGATGAGCGCTCTGGAGGGAAGGAGCAGGTTTTACGAGTGAACCCAATGAAGGAAACCAAGCTTGGCTGAGGAGTCAGCGGGAGTTGTCTGAGGACGTGACTGGGAATGCCCAAGACTCAGGCAGGGTAGGGTTTTGACCCTCTGCTTCCCATTCAACATTGAGTGGGCAGTGGTTGCTTTTCTGGTCAAAGTGAAAATAGCTTTCCATGCTTTAAATGATGTTTTGTGAGCTTCCTGATACCTTAGTGGCTTACTAAACAGAGTTTGGGATTCCTGATTTGAGTAACAGACAGTGGAAAAAGGATTCACACCTTTTTTTTTTTTAGCCATAGATTCAGTCCCCTCCTGCATCTTCATTGTCATCTGCCCTCAATGCTAAGTGTTTTCCATGGTTATTAAGACATGTGATGGGGGTGGGGGAAGATGGGGTTCCACATTCAAGTAAATTTTAGAAGTTTAGTAAACAAAAAAAAGATTTTTTTTCTGTAAGACTTCTTACAACCTTTCATATGCTGATTTGCACTGTACAGCTCCACATGAGTGAGGTGATATGCAACATCCCCTAAATCTTTGGACCCAGAATCCTTTGATCCCAGAGCAGCTGATGGGATTAGTGTTCCCGTGGAACCTATTTTGAGGAACACTGCCTCAGGGCAACTATTGAGTTCCACAAATGGTTGATTTCCATTTTCTTTCTCTTCTCTTTCTTCCAAGGTGCCTTTCAACAACCCCAGGACACAGCTGAGCATCCCATCCCCAGGAGACCCTGTCCAGGGCAGCTAGACCCCAGGTTGGTCCTCACTGGAACACAAGGAGATGTGGCCACAACCACAAATGAAGGACATCTTCTGGGTGGTAAGTGTAACAGGAAAAGTCCAGGCAGGACCCTTGAGCTTTTCTGACTGCTTGTTCCTCTACACACTGTTGACCATGTCCTCTTGACTACTACTCTTGTGAGTAGAAGGTCCACAAAGGTGTTAGTAGAAATATGGGTAACAAATAGGATCCGGTGACTGGACATTGGCTTTGCATAAGACAAACTAGTCTCCAGGCAGAATGGCCTGTGATTGACACCTGTGATCTGTGTGATCTAAAATCTCATAGCATTGTCCTGTTGCATCCTGGGAGATACGATTACAAGCATTGAAGTCAAGGAAGCAAAAAGCATTAAACAATTCCATAACCATAGCAATAGATACACACTATTACATGTCCTGGATCCATTTCAGTTCCCCTAACAGCCTCTCAAATGCCCTCATTTCCACGCACACGCCATCAGTGACTCATCACTCTTTTGAACTCTCTAACAAGGCATAGGACTTCCTTGTGCTGCGGTCCCTCCATTTGCAACTGGGACAGACAGCTTTATTGCTGTACTATGTTCAGGGCACTTGACCATAAAGTGCTGTGGGATCCCCGTGTGTGTGTGTGTGTGTGTGTGTGTGTGTGTGTGTGTGTGTATGTCTAAATAGCGCTATGCAGGAGCAGCCTAGTCTAACACAAAGATAAACTACAAGGAGCATCCGCCAAGTCGGGAGTACACCTGAACATTAGAGATCGTTGCAACTTCTCGCATTAAAACTTGAGCAACACGGGCTTCCTCGGAGAGAACGTGCTGCTTCTTTAAAGGTAGCCTGGCATAGCAGGAAAGATGGGGACTGTAGGTTTTAAACTTGGGTGTGCAGCTGATGGTTGCAAATAGCCTGGTGTCACTGGGCAACTCACTCTTCTGTTAAATAGAGATAAAGACACCTTCCTGGCAGGATATTTGTCAGGAGTAAAGATAAACATGCAGAATCTCAATACACAGAAGATAATAGATACTCAATACGCAGAAGCTATTAAACCTCCCCCATATTTATTGCATCCTCTTTGCAAGCTAATCCCACCCCCCCACACACACCTCCCCTGCGTCCATTAACTCAAGCTTTCTACTGATGGGGAAGTTGGTAGAGTAGCCAGGTTCATCAGAAGTTGCCTATCAGGCTTTACCCTCTGCACGGTTCATTCATTCATTCACGTAGACAGTATTTCTTGAGCACCTACCACATGTCATGCACTAGATCTGGTTGCTTTCCAGCATTACCAATGTCCACTGTTAACCAGACCTACCTGTCCCCTCGCATTTTCCTCTCTTCACTATTCCCAGGTGCCTGCTCAACCCTGAACCTCCCTTAGGTCGCCTGAGACAGTTGTGCAGACTGTGCACTACACAACTTTTGGGGCAGCATCCATATCATACTTCTGCCTTCTTGCTTGTCCTCCCTGCCTACATACACCTAAGGAAATCTTTCTGATGTTATGCTAACAAGCATAATTAGCATAGTAAAATTTAAGAACCAGACCAGAGACCATAGGGAAGGGAGCAAAGGCTCCTTCTGAGTGTGAGACCTGGCGCCTTCCATCATGTAGATCAGCTTTCTGGCTTGGAGGTCACAGGCCACATTAACAGTATCCATGGCTACAGTCCCAAGTTTGTGCATTTTCCTTTAATGCTCAAGGGAATTTTATGGAAAATGCTATCATTTCCATTTTACCAATGAAGAAACAAGATCCAAAGAAATTAAATAATTTGCCCAAGGTTTCAGAGCCAGTGAGTAGCTGAGCTAGAACCAAAATTCAGTTCTTCTGACTCCCATGCCTGTTTCCTCATGAGGTTGGTGGTCCAGCAATATTGTCTAACAGAACTTCGTGTGATAATAGAAATGTTTCATATCTGTATTGTTTAATGAGGCAGCCACCAGCCCGATGTGGTTATTAAATACTTGTGGCTAGTGCCACCAAGGATCTAAACATTTTTCTTTTACTTTATTTTAATTAATTTAAATAAGCCTCATGTGGCTAGTGGCTACCATATTGGACAAAGCAGGTAGGGCTGTCATGCTAAGCCTGAGCTACACAGAGGGGGCTTCTGCGTCAGTCACCTTGTCTTTCCATAGGCGCCATCCCCCAGAGCCATCCCTTCCCCATTCCCAGTCCCAGGCCCAAATGAACTCATTCAGGAATAATCATCAAGTGTGCCCAGAACCTTCGAAGAGGGAACTGACCCTGGCGATGGTCAGAACCCACCATCTACCCAAACGGTTTGATAAGAGCTGAGCCCAGAAGGGCCAGCCCACCCAATGATCACCCGTGCCCCCCTTGGGGCCTTACTTTTCCCCATCAGTCCCAGACCTCCAGGTCACAGCTTTGAAGTCAAAGGCAAATTCCTCACTGTACAGCCATTATCACCATTGGAAATTAATTAGCTTACCAGCCACCTCCCTGGGTCCTAAGGGGAGCAGATCCCAGGAATGAGAGACGGGCTCTGGGAGAGAAAGAAAAAGCAAAGTGGCATTGCCTAGGACAGAAGCACAGATGAGAAGTCCCCAGTGGAATCCAGTCCAGTCTTATTTGACCAATACAAACTATTAGAAAAAATGTTGAAATTAACTGGATTTCCAATATTTAAACACAGTGAGATTTCAAATAAAAATGCATTTTCTCACTCCTCCTGGAACCTTGGGCCCCCTTGTAACGCCCTGTTTCACAATCATGTCACCCAGAACAGTAGCAGCTGCCCTGTTGAGATGGACCAGAAGCGGTCCAGTCCTCTGCAGCCCCCGCTGCTGGGTTCCCACCCCCTTCTGTACTCACCTGGCTGACTTGGCTGATACCTGCAGCCATTTGTAATTGGGATCCCGAAGCAGGGTGTAGGCCTGGGCAAGGTGCCTCTATCTGGGGCCGGGAGAACATGACAGGGCATCTTGGTATCTGGTCTGGGGTTGCCGTGAGGGAGAGGATGGACAAAGGGCCCTCAGAGTGAGGGCAAGAGGGAATGAGAGAAGGAAGGAGGGAGGGAGCTGGAGTACACTAAAATGAAATGCCACCACCTCCACACTCCGCCTCCCCCTTCACCTGCATTGATACGTGCCAGATGTTTGTTGGTTTCTTTGGTTTCTTGGAACAGCTTGATCTCCAGCCCCCAAAGCTTTTTTCCTCTACTTTTTTACAGCACCTGGAACAATGCCAACCACACAGAAAGAATTTGAGAAACTTAAGTTGCTCCCAATAAAATGCATTCAATTCAGAATGCCTCCATCAGACCCCACCCTCCCCCCAGGTATTGCTCCCAACTGTCATTGTCCCTGCTGAGCACTTCTGTAGACTCCTGCTTAAGCTCACACTGAAGCTCTGTGGTCACTCCCCACTGAGCTGGGGTTCTTAACTCAGGCCTCTACCTGCTGTGGCTGACCCACCCATGTGACAGCACAACAGAGGAAGCCGCTCCCTCAACATAGGCCGGAAGCTGGGCCGGAAATTGGTATCCGAGCTGTGACCCTCTCCATGATCCTAATGCTTTTCCTCTCCTTCCTTTTGTAGTTCAGCGGGTTCACTGGAGATTTTCTCCAGACAGAGAGGAGGGAATCTGGGAAGGTCGCTGGACTATGAGCTCTTTGGAAACGGGAGCAATGCGTCTTCATTTGTGTGTTCCTCGCTCTAATAGAGTCTCTGGCACAGGGTAGGGTTTCTCCAAGTAAAGCTCTGACTGAAGAAAAGTGTGAGTAGAAGGAGGAAGAACCCCTAGACTAAAGACAGATCAAGGACACAGGTTCAAACACTGCTATGCCTTTTTCTACTCATGTTAGGTAATTCACATAATTGGAGCTTCTCCTTCCTGATCTGTGAAAAATAAGCAATAATATGTAGCCTGTAGTTGATTGGTGCAATCCTTAGGTAGCTCGAATGTCACCTGGCAGCAAAAAGCATAAACATTTTTAAGAACATTAGCTCAGTGATCCCGATCCTAGGATCTCATTTTAAGGAACTAATTTAGCAGAAACAACACTGTTCTATGCATCAAGAAGTTAATTTGGAGGTACAGTCAATAATGGAAAATTTAATGTATCTAGCTGTTCACAACAGGGGAGTAATTACCCCTGTACGGCACTAGAGCATGATAGATGATTTTTCACTAATAAAAATTGATATATATGAAAATGATCTAAATACACAGAATCTATCATCTTCAATGCAATTATTCTTTTAAAAACAAAATCCGTCCATATTGCTGCTCTGCTTAAAATTGTTCAATGGCCAAAAATCCCAGAGGCGGCTTGCTGAGTTCATGTTTATGTAATATGAAAAAACTGCCAAGCCATTTCGCAAAGTGGATGCACCTTTTTAGTTTCCCATCAGCAGTGTCTGAGAGTTCCAGTTTCTCCACATCCTAGCCAGTATTTATCAGGGTCGGTCTTTTTAATTTTAGGAATGCTGATAGGTGTTTACTGCTATCTTATTTTGGTTTTAGTTCACGTTTCTTGATGACCAATGATGCTAAATGTCTTTCCGTGTTTAGCTTCATAGTTATTTACCCAAGAGAAATAAAAACACATGTTTACGGAAGGACATAGGTACATGAATGATCAGAACAACTTTACAATGGTCCCAAACTGGAAACCCAAATATCCATTAACAGATAAATGAATACACCAAGTGTGGTAGAGTCATACAATGGAATACTACTCAGCAATGAAAAAGAATAACCTTCTGACCCACTCAACAACATGGGTGAATCTCAATGACATTATACTGAGTAAAAGAAGCCGGATGTGAAGGAAAACATACTATAAATGTGAAATTCTTGCATAGGCAAAATTAATCTATTGTGACTGAAAAAAGATCAGCGGTTACCTGGTGCTGGGATTGGAGGGGGTTGTTGACCGCAAAGAGGCACAAGGAAATTTTGGGAGCAACGGAAATGTTCTATATCTTAATTGGGGCATTGGTTACACAGGTATGTCTGTCCAAACTCATCAAACTGCACACTTAAAATGGGTTCATTTTATTGTATTTAAAATACCTCATTAAAGATTTAAAAAGAAAAAAATATTCCCTTGCTCCTCATTATGTCAGGCTAAAGTAAAAAATACTACTATTAAACACAAGGTCCTTGATGATGAGCCCTCTCTATCCCTCCAACTTTGTTTCCTGCTAGAATCCCAGGCGTCTTGCTCCAGCACTGAAACACCTCCTGCTTCCCAGTCACCATATTTTTTTCATGTCTCTGTAGCCTTCTAAGTGCTGCCCCCACTTCCTCACCCCCTCCCCGCCTCCTTGTAAGTTGACTCATTCCTACTCATCTTTCAAGATCAACTCAAGCCCTCTTGAACTTCTCCCCACAGCTGGACATACTACCTCTCTGATACCCTCTCACAGCACCCCGTATAGACCTCTAGTCTGCTGTTCTCACTGTGGTATCATAGCTAGTATTTTTTCGGTCTCCCTTACTGAGCTCCAAGCATCTTAAAGCTGAGGTCTGTCTTATTACATTCTTAAGCCCTAGCACAGAGCCTGGCACATGTGCTTGGTGAATGGTGAATGGATGAATAAATGAATAAATGAACAAATGCCCTGTCTGCCATCTGAAGGACCCAGCAAGGATCAAGTAAAATAAGAGGTGAATCCCTGCACTGTATTATTTGGGCATTTGGGTCGGCCCCATAATAGAGTGGTGTGGCTAAGACTATACCCTCTGAGAACCTCCACCAGGGTATAGCCAGTAAAGAGAACTTTGCCAGTTGCTATCTGGGGATCAGGGTGACAGATGTTCCAAGATGAGAGAAGCTCCCGAGCTCCTCGAGAGGTCATCAAAAGAAGCTTGACTCCAGGAACTCATGGAGCTGACAGATGGTGGCTGCATTCCCTCCGTGGGGTAGCACCCCTCAAACCACAGCTATTCATTTCTATAACATTTTCCACTATTCCATACAATATTTGTTCACTGATATATGTAACCTAATTATATTTGCACTTCTAAGAACATCTGTTTTAGTTTAAGGTACACTCTTTAATTCCTGACCATTCTGAGCGGTAAGCGTCCCCAGTACTGCCAAGCAGACCCAGTGCAGCGTTGCCTTCACTCGGAGAGACCCCCTTGGCCATTTCCGTGATGACGTAGAGTTGGTGCAGCTGCTCTGCATGATTGGAATCCATTTTCTTCACCTTCACTGGAACACTAAAAAGAAACAGCTGGAATTCCGTCAAACCCTCCTCCCTCTCATCACCTTGCTGCTTCACCAGCGACCCCTCAGCACCCAGTTCCATTCTGTCAACACTTCCTCCAGCCTAATTAGGAGTGACAACCACCCTAAGCGTCATTTTCTTGAATGAAGGAAGCGGAGGCATTTTTATACCCTACCATCATTCCTTAACCTCCGACTTTTATTTCACAAGTGCGTTTCCTTCTGTTTTGGCCAGAATGCATTAGAGAGCCATCCAGCCACTCTTCCTGCACAACAGTCACTGATGGTCTTTTTCACGGCCTGACACTGAAGGTGAATCCGGCAAGGTAAAGGTCAGTGAAATCTCTCCACCAAGGCAGTGCTCAAAAGCAGGCAGGTGAACCCCTGGAAGGGAGAGTCCGGGAAGGCTAGTGAGAGGGGAGAATAGTGTCAAATGCAGAATTGGGTCTCCTGATCCTTTTTTCAAGTCACAAGCAAGGATTCCTTCGTTAATTTAGTTATTCATTCTTTCAACATGGCTAGATGTCACAGAAGTGACCTCATCTCTAATGTGGGCCCAGAGCTCCGGCTCTGTCAGGGACTCCAAAGCTCCCCAACACTGCCCTGAGCTTGCCCTGGAGAGGAATGTTTTGTGAACATTTGAATCTACCGAGAGCTTAAAGATGGTGCTTTTGGGAGAGGGCCAGGCGACGGAATGACCATTATCAGCAATCTCTTCTCTGAAAACATCTGAGCCATGGGAACAAATAACCTAAGTCTCTCATACCGCAAGAGAAGGAAAGGGGGGATCAGAATGTGTGCTCGTATTTTCCTAAAATATCCAGTGAACCATGAACCTAAACTTTACACCTGAGGCAAACGGGGAATTGCTATTTTAACAAAGCACAGCTTAGAAAACAACCCGCACACGTTTTGTGTCTTGGGCCAGCCCCAGAGAGATTTCTGGCAGCGTTTTATGGGTGACTAATACTCAAGTTAAAATCAACACGAGTTTTCCAAACACAGCGTCTCTGGGGGTGAAGGGTGGACTTTTCACCTGTCTGCCACGGCTCTGCTTTGCCACGAAGGATCTGGGAAGAAGTTTTTTTTTTTTTGTTTTTTGCTTTGTTTTGTTTTGTTTCTGGGCATACAACGGAGCTTTGAAGCTGCTTGGGAGTATTATGGTCTGATCTAGGCTCTGCCCACTTGGTCTGTTGGTGTATCCCTCGTAGAGGAGAACCAGAGAGAGCATGTGCAGTATGAGACAGGAAGTGCACTCATTTATTCCACGAACATCTGTGGCTCTCCTCCCTCCCCATGGGGCCACTGGGGAATACCAAGATGACTAAGCCACAGTTGAATGAGGGCAGATAGGAAAACAAATAATTAAAATAATGCAGCCAAGTGCTGAATAAGGTTTGTACCAAGGGCCGTGGGAACACAAAGAGGGAATAATTAATTCTGTCAGAGGGAGTCAAGGAAGGTTGTGGAGAAGGTCACCTCTGAGCTGCCTTTTAACAGATGAGTTGGAATGTTCAGGTGAGAAAGAAGGCAGGCATTCCCACAGGCAGAGGGGACAGCAGACACGAAACCATGGAGGCATGAAGGCCCCGTGACGAGTGCGGTGTATCTGAGGTACAGGGTAGGTGAGAATAAATGGAAAGGGCATGGAGCTGATCCACAGGTTGGGATCGGATATGTAGGCATGGGTGCCGCACTAAAGGATCCAGACTGAATTCTTTGGGTGGCACAGAAGATTTTCGATGTGAGTATGATTTATCAGATTTTGGAAAGATATCTCAGGTAACTAGTAGGGGCACATGGAGCAGGAAGGTCCGAGGCTCATCCCAAAGACCAACTAAGAGAAAATAAAAGCTAAAATAAGTTCATTGTGGTGAAAATAGAGAGAGGAGCCAGGCATGTGGCCTTGGAAAGGATGGAGTCAACAGCACTTGGTGGCTAATGAGATTTGGAGGGTGAGGCGGGAAGGGAGTCAAGGGGCATTCTGAGGTTTCCAACTTGGCCAACTGAGGCCATGATGATGATGGTAACTGAGCTAGGAAACTGAACCCAAGACGCAGAGAAATTAGTCCCTGCTCATCCAAGTGTTTGGTGTATAATAGTAAGATATGGAACGGCCCAGGTAAAGGCAGGAGCTTTCATAGAGACACAATTTTTAAATCAATTGCTATAGAATTAACACTTTCCTTTTATTGTAGGTGGTGTTGGACACACGTTCTTTAGGGAGACGAGCGAATACAGTGTTGATGTCAGGGCTTTCCCCGTCGTAGGCAGTGCTCCCCAGGGTAACAGGCAGTGAAGAGCAAGAGTCAGGCATTCCCTGTCTTCCTCGCCGTTGCCATATTTGTTGAGTGTTTAGAGCACGGAGGTCACTGGGGAGAGTGCTGAGCTGAGAGGTCAGGCCCGTGGGGATGTCCATGAGCAACTGGGGTGCAGTTAGGTGCAGTCTTTGCACTGGAGCAGATGGTAAGGGCAGGGGTAGGGGAGAGGCACTGCAGGAGTGGCCACAGGACCTCAGAATTACTTCACTTCCGTCTCCCTCCAGTCAGAGCAGCTCCAGAAAATGATGGCTCTGAGCCAGGAGCCTGATTGTCACTCTGTGTAATTAGCCACCCTGGCTGACCACGTGCCAGACATAGCCTGGGCTATGGGTAAAGAGCAGTCCCTATCACGGAGGAGGCTTCAGTCTGAGGATGGGAAATGTAAGTGTCTATGTCGAATGAGGAGAACACAGAAGGTTGAAACCAGAGATTAGGAGAGGCTAAAGAGATGTCCGTCAGAGCCCTCCTAAAAAAGAGAGGCTTCCAGAAAGTTGTGAGCTGCTTCCTGCATGGGGAGCAGAGAGGGCGTTCCCAGGGTGAAGGCCCTAGGCTGGTGTGGACCTGAGAGAGATGTTCCACCTTCCTCGTGGAAGGTGAGGCTGGAAGGGTGCAGGACAGAGAGGTCCCTGAGGGCCTGAAGCAGGAGGCAAAGTAGCCAATGGGGAGCCATTCAGGGTTTTTGAACAGAGGTTTGACTTTTGGGAATGGTCATTTCAGCAGTCATGTCTGAGATATACAGTCTGGGGAGAAATGAGAGATGAGATCAGTTAGGAAACCATTGGCATACGAAGCAGGAATCTGACTTTTATTAAGGCAAGCACTGAGCTAATACATTTTTCCCTAATTGTATACGATCGGAATTATTGCTCCCACCCTACGGTTTGGTGAAAACGAAGCTCAAAGATTTAAGAAACAGGCCCTTGTAGGTGGCAAAGCTGATTTACAGCCATGTCTGTTGGACTTCCAAGCCCACGTTCCCTCTGTCCTGTACTGGCGGCAGGTCCTGGCGAGAATGGGAAGGACAGGGATTTTCAGCACTGACTGAGCATTAGATTCGCCTGGGGAGCTTTTCGAAATCATGATGTCCAGGTTGTACCCCAGACCAATTAAATCAGGTCCTCCAAGAGTGGAACCCAGACATCAGTATTTATTTAAAGCACCGGGTGATTTCAATGTGCACCTGACTTTGAGAACCACTGCTCTTGCAGTGTTGCAAAGGGAATAATTGATCATAGTTGCTAACAAATGTAAAGACCGAGAGAGGAGGAGAAAAGAAGGTGACTTTAAAGTGTTTTACTTGGATAAAGTCTGGAAGAGACGATAGTGGGGAAACAAGGAATTTGTTTATAGTCCTTTACTTTTTACCCCTATAGTGTGATGTCCAGTGGAAATGCCCAACCGATGCTTGCCTTCGGGGGCTTCAGGGGCGAGACCGTATCAAGCTCAGCACCTCAGCACAATGGTACGCGGGGGCGCTCGCACCAGCCTGGGAGAGCCAACTGCGACATTTTCCGACATTTTGCAAGCCAGTTATTAATGCGGCCATCGTTAAAAATCAAATCATAAAAACTTACAATTAAATCTTAAAAACAAATGATAGATTCTCAAAACGTATCCCTTCCTAATGACGTTACCACACTTTACCTTTTTTTTTTTAATCTGTGCTCTTGAGGTTATTTACATTTATTTCATCTGTTTGGCGAGAAAATTCTATAATGGTGCCTTACGTGCATCTCTCCCCAACTCCACATCAACCATGAGGATAGCTTGAAATTGGCCATGATGAGGAGTATTTACACTGTGAAAATTGGCAAAAACTATAAATTAGGACTGCCCCCTTCCCCAAAGAGCCAGTTGTTAAACATTTCCCAGCACACCACGACCTGAAACCATATGATGGTCTGTGTAGAAAGGCCTATGTGTGAGCGTGCTCCAAGAGCCCCAACGAAGGCGAAACAAAGAGAATAAGTAGAAACTAAGACCCCACAGAGGAGGGGGAGAAATCAATGCCAGAAACACTTTCTAATGCTGACTGATATTTCCCCACACACGAGCTCTTTGCACTATTCCGGTCCTTTGGGATCGCTGCTATTCCAAATAAACCTGTTTCATTTAGCTCCATGAATAAGAAACTTCTAGTCAGAGAAGATATATTTTATATGCACACATAAAAATACTCTGTTTATATAGCACTTTCCTTTTAAGGAGCTCACAGCAATTACACATGTTCTCATTATTCCTATGAACGCCCTGGGGAAGTGGCTAGGTGGTGGAGGAAATAGGCAGGAATGAAAAAACTGTTAAATTAGAAATCAGGGCATTACCTAGTCTGAGTACTATAAACGATCTTTATTCTCCCGGTGCAGGAAACCCTGACTTCAGATCTTTAAAGCATCCTGCTTAAGAAGGTTCTAGAATTGGACTCGTGTCACTGACATTTCCTTACCAGCATGGCTATGGAAACCTCCCACAATCTCCCTTCTCTTCCTCGTTCCTCTGCTATTTTGGCCCTACCTCCTAACTTGCGCCAGACTGGAGTTTACAGTCCAAGCCGGCCAGCCCCAGAACCCCAGGGAGTTCACCAGGGCCAGCCGCAGGAAAAGAGATGGACCCTGGGCAGGAGCAGCAGCCATTGTATCAGGAGACCTTCCCTCGTGACTCACTGTCTCTGTGATGCCTGTTCCTGGGCTCAGGGCCAGTGACACCACTGTCCCCTCTGCACCAGCTGCTTTGTCCCACTGGAATCCAAACGGCTCCTCTGCCTTTCCTCGGCACGTCTCTATGAGGCTCTGGAAGATTCTGAATCAGTCCTTTGGAACACAGGTCAGTGTAACCGTAGTGCCAGCATCTTCTCCAGCCACTCGGGATTGATCTGCCACGGAGCAGCATGTACGAGGTTGCTGCTGATGAAAACCGGAGGAAAGAATGAACCGAAGTACATGGGTGTCCAACACAGAGACAAACCGAGAAAGACAGACAGAAATAGAAACAGAGACAGAGAATGGAGAGGGGCAGAGAGTTATAGAGGAATTCCTAAACAGAGATATTATTTTCTTTTGAGTAGTTCTGTTTTGACTAAGAATTTCACTATTTGTTTGTAACTGGTAAATCTTCCTGATGGGTAAACTTGGGCTCCTCCCAGGCCAGACCCACATGTGGCAGTGTCCCCTTCACAACTCCTGTGGAGGCGACCCTGGGGGAGGAGCTATGCCTGAGAGCACTGCCGTTGGGAGCATTTGTCTTTGGCCAAATAACACATTCGGATTGTGGGGACCCAGTCAAATCTGAAGGAGACACCCCAGATTTCCAACAAGGACTCCCTAATGGCTAAAAAAGTGGCAGCAAGTCTCCCGCTGGTGCACTCCTGGGCTCTCCTTCGCACCAAGTTGTGAGGTGCTGAGGAGTTCCCTGAGACGTGAGGGCCCTCAGCCCCAGCTGGAGTGGCCTTGGAAGCAGCCAGGGGCCCACACCAGCCACACAACTCAGGCAAGCCTGTGAAGTGGAAGCAGCAGTAGCTCGGGGGGCAGGGGACAGGCTTTCCTCCGCCCAGCTCCTCAAGGCTTCTGGGGAGCTCAGTCTGCTCATGGGTGAGACGCCAGGGTGAACGTGCTCACTCACGCCACAGTCATGTTCTGAGCACCTCCTGGTTGTCAAGGACTGCGTTGGGTTATAGAAACAAAAAGCCGCACAGCCCACATGGACCAAGGAGACACCAGCGAGCCTTTGAGCCATGGTCTCTGTGGCCCCTTCCATCAGATGTTCTCTAAATAATTTCACGGTGGCAAAAGGGCTTCCTGAAATCTCCTGAACTGAAGAATTCAGCCCCTCCTGAGTAAGAGGAATCATGTTTAGTTTGTTTGTTTGTTTACTTTTGGGTTCCCAAACTGAGCTAATTGACACTTGCAGTGTGGGTGTCTGAAATGCTAATGTCTCACCACAGCCCCTGGAGAGGTGGGTGCAGCACCATCTGCCTCAATCAGAAACACGCTTTAGGCTCCTGTCTGCTCAGGGCACCAGATGCACTACGTCAAAGAGGCACAGCCCAGCTGTCCAGAAGCTTCTAGAAACCCTGGAGCTTACCCACATAAAGGACAAACAACTGAGCAAACTCAGATAAAATGGTGCTGTCAGACCAACAAAGGGAATGCAAACGAAGAGCCAGTGAAGAAGGAAGGTGGGGGAGGGGGTCAGCGAAGGAGGGATCGATGAGTTTGCACAGGCCAGACAACGTGGGGGTGCGGGGTCGCTCCTTCTGTCTCGCTGGTCCAGGGTTGCCAGGATCTTTTGAACAGTGGACAAAAGAAGATAGAGAGAAATGGGGTGGGGACCCAGGATGAGGCCCCACGGTGACTGCGCGTCCCAAAGACTTGGGGACATGGGTGCAAAGTCACACAGCTAGGGTAAAACCTCTCCAGCGCTTCACTCTGGCTCCTTCCACATTCCCCCTCACTCCTCAACACCCCCCCACCACCACTCCTTTCCCCCCTGAACATCTTACACAAGAGCCTCCTATTGTGTTAATATCAGGGGGAAAAGTGACTAAGGCTGGCGTATGACTAAAGAAAATAAAACTAGGAAGGGAGTCTCAAAAGCTTGCCCCCACCCCCAGGTTACTTGGCTCATTCCCTGATTCCGTCAGTTCACAGACTCTGACATAAAAGGCAGGAAGTTACATACACTAAACAAAGCTCCTTAGATGTCAGGAAATTAACCTGGGAAATCGGAGCCAAGAGCGATTAAAGGCGCTGCACTCACTCGGAGTTCAAAAACCACTATGGCGTTAGATCAAAAGCTGTTTGCTGGGCACCCCAGGCTCGGCTCTGCCCAACTGCACATCCCGGAAAACCTGGCCACGGGGCCTGCGTGCCTGTGTGCTGGGCATTTTCTCGGCCCCGTGACTTAATCCTTGCTCAGATCTACGGCTTGTGACTCTTCTTGCCATAGGAGTTTGGATCCCTGCCCTTGGCATGTCAGCCCCAGAAGAGCAGCTGGCCTGCCCGGGCTTCCCCCTGAGGGAAGATCACACACCTCACCTCAGAGGGGGTCCAGCAAGCGGTCCCCTGAGGAAACAAAGAAAGTCCTTAAAAGGAGGGGGATGGGAGGTAAACTGGAGAACCTGACCCTCCCAGCTAAGCAAACAAAGGCCTCGTGGAGGGTGGAAAGGTCAGACCAGAACAAACCATAGAATTGTGAGAATCATTATTTATGTCCACAGCTATAATAACATCCCTTTGAGTCTCAGTTTCATAATCTTTACAATTAAGGGGTTGGACTGGGTGTTATGATACCTTCTAGTTATCATATCCTGAAATTCTTAAACAGCTGTAACATTTTACATCACAATGAAGTCGTCAAGGGATTTGCACACCATTTGTACCTCCGGCCCTGGGCGTTAGCCTCTGGTACAGAGAAGCAAACTGAGGCCCCATGTGGCTTGCCTGACGTCACCCAGCTGGAAGATAGCAGAGTCCATAATAAACCCTCATTCTAGTGGCTCCTGGTCCGTGGCCCTAGAAGGGCCATGACGGAAAATGACATTGTCCTCAAATGACTTCATACGTTTGTAATCACCAGCTCAGTGAGGGTAAGAGGAGAGGCCTTTTTTTACTTCTGTTTTTTATTGGAGTGTAGTTGACACACAATATGGAATTCTTTTTGGGTGTGCAACTGAGTGATTCAGCAAGTACATAAATTATGAAACGTTCACCATGATAAGTGTGGTTACTATCTGTCACCACACGATGTTGTTAATGTGTTATTAACTATATTCCCTATGGAGGGGGGAGGTATTTAGTGTGCCAGGTTTCTGGGGTGTGGAACACTCAGAAATGTTCCACCCCATGATGGCCTCATCATAGTGTAAAAACCTCCTTTTGAGTCTACAGAGGTTAGGTAAGTTGGATTAGCTGGAGAGGAAGCTGTGAGTGAAGTGTAATTCGTTTGTTCCTCACCCATGACACCTTCAGAACTGGCCCTGTCCCTCCTCTGAATGGGGTGACCCCACACCATCCTCGTCCAGAGATGACTGGACCAGGGAGAGTAAGTCAGAGCTCTCTCCCACAGGACTGGCATGGACACCTAGAAAGGGCTGTTAAAGCATCTGTGAATCTGAAGCTATTCAATCACTGTATTAATCAGCGTTCTCCAGAGAAGCAGAAACAATTGTATGCATAGAAAGAGATTTATTATAAGGAATTGCCTGATGCAATTATGGAGGCCAGTGAGTCCCAAGATCTGCAGGGTGAGTCAGCAAG
Source organism: Ursus maritimus (assembly GCF_017311325.1). Lineage (NCBI taxonomy): Eukaryota > Metazoa > Chordata > Mammalia > Carnivora > Ursidae > Ursus > Ursus maritimus. The sequence goes on along the minus strand of NW_024423344.1, from coordinate 26,679,421 downwards.
CTAGTGACCCAAGAGTGCTGATGGTTTGGTCTCAGCCGAAAGCCTGGCAGGCTCAAGACCCAGGAAGAGCCAATGTCCTAGTTTGAAGGCTCTCAGGAAGGAGGAATTCTGTTACTTAGGGGAGGGTCAGGGTTTTTTGGTCTATGCAGCCTTAAACTGATGGGATAAGGCCCACCCACATTGGGGGACACAATTTGCTTTACTGAGTCTACCAATTTAAATCTTAATCTCATCCAAAAAACCTTCACAGAAACACCCAGAATAATGTCTGACCAAATATCATGGTACCCCATGGCCCAATCAATTTGCCACATAAAATTGACCATCACAATCACACAGAGAAGGGCCAGGTTGGCAATGAGAAGCCAGAACCCAGGCAAGTCCAAGAGAGGAAGCCCAGGGTAGAAGGGAAAGCCAACCTAAAGAGAGGAAAGTAGTCATTCTCAGTGAGGACTTGAGATAAGGGATGGAGAGGGTACCACCCAGAGGTCTTCCAGATCCAGTGAGAGTCCCCTGTGTCCTTCCAGTCCCACCTCCTTAACTGAACTGGTTTGAGTGGGTTTCTCTTTCTGACAGCAAAACCACACTGTGGATATCATTGAATTTTACTAGGTTGTCCCATTCTCCCCTGCTTTAGACCAGCTATTAATCAAGTGAAAAACCATCCTGAGTGTCCTTTACTGCCATGTTACATGACCCTGTACCCCTGGTTTGTGGATAACTTACATTTATGGTTTTGATTGCGTACAAGCCACCACATGCAGCTGAAATAAAATGTTCCATGTGATTCGGGTTTGAATGAGGTACTTTGACCTATAAGGCTTAGGGACAAAAAGAGTCACTCAGCTCTTGAGAGATCTCATACAGCTGCTCAGCAGCCAGTTCACAATGCAGTGTTACTGTTCTCAACTCCCTTTTCGCCAAGAATTTTCTGAGGAAAATCATATATTAGAGGGTTTTCCTAAATTTAGGAATGTGCGGGGGCCCGGGCTGAGTCCCTTCCAAATGCCATAGGTCAACTGCACATTGTCATGACATCATTCTTTAGAAATCTCTGTCAATTCTACTATCAGCTCTTCAGAAGATGGGTCCCCTGCCTTACACAACTTCGTGACTCTTCTACCTAGAACGCAGTACCTCCGACCTCATAAGTGCACAATCCATTTTTAAGTGAGTTCTCTCATTTAATTCTCACATGATCGTGTTATTCTCAGTTGCATTAATCAGCTTCAGCTACATTATGCCGCAATAACAGAGACCCCAGAAATGTCAGTGTTTACTGCAGCCAAGTTTCATTTCTCATTCATGTTATGCACGTACCCTGGGTCATCTGCAGCCCTTCCCTGTCCTCTTCCTTCCAGAACCTAATGACAGAAAGAAACAGAGTGGCAGACCACACGGTGTCTCGACAACAGTAGCACGATCCACTTTGCCAGCCAAAGCAGATCTCATTGTCAAGCCTGGTCAGCAGGGCACGGATGGATAGCTCTTCCACAGGACGGCGGGCTGCCCAACATCACATGGCCACGCCCCCCACTGTGGGACCCGGATGCATCATCCTTCCCCTGAGAGAGAGCAAAATCATCAACACTGACCCCGCAGAGCACACTGCGTTCCAAACAAACACACGCAAAGCGAGGAGGAGCAATGGTGGGGTTACCTACCTAAGTCGTGCAGACTGAGTGTGAAGGGAATCGCAAGATTCCAGGCGGCGGGTTCCTTCCATTACATCACAGCTGTTCCCGGAGTCTTCTTCTGGAGAGATGCACCTCTGAGGACCCGATCTGTATCTTGCGCCACTCTCCGGTAATGCTCGCATCAGGTTGTCACAGTGAAACATTTGGTCCTTGAATATTTTATTCATCGGGATCACAGGTCCAGGGGAATCCAAGGGAGCCAAGGCAGACAAAACTAGCAAGCACCGATGGAGAAATACAGATCAAGCCAACACTTGAATTCTCAATAAATGGAGTCATTTACAATTTTTCTTAGTTTATCCAAAGCAAAGATAGAAAGGAGTTGGTGGCACCTGAGAAGGACAAGACGTGGTCACCCTCTAGGGTGCAAAAGAGAAGAACGAGGAGCTGTCTGCTTGCAGCACTGCCGGGTGGTGTCTGCTGGGTTCCCCGGCCGTTGGTTGATTCCATGTGCAATCGCTGGAATAAAAGGTCTGGGAAGCACGGGGTCTGATACCAGGGAAGAGCCAGACACCAATCATTTAGAAAGGGCCTTAACCGTGGCCTGGTCAGCATTTCCAGACTTAATGATTCCCGTCACCACTAACAGCACCCATCCCAAATGGGCACCCTGGTGGCTGTGCTTAAGGATCTCTCTGGCCAGCGAGTAGTTATGCTCAAGGAAAAAGTCTGCCTGCACACAGGTTCCCGAGTCTAGGAAACAAGTCAGAAATCACTGGGGTTTTTCTGAAGCATTTCATTTCCTTTAAGTCTCACAGGAGCCACGTTTGGTCTTCTGATAGTACTGGTTACACAAAGTTCAGAGCTGTAACACTTACCAACGCAATCTATACAGAATCCCTGCTCCCTGGCTCTGCCAACGTTTTTAAGAAGCTTGGGTTTGATTCCAACACATCTGGTAAGTCGTGGATCCAACCTGCCCAGGATGCGTCGGGCCACACAAGTGTTAAGAAACACACACCATCCTGGGTGCTCTTCCAAAGAACGTGCAGAAAATGCTGCCCTGCAGCCGAACTAAAGCCTCCTTTCCACCTTGTGCCACTCTCTGCCCTCAGTGCAAACACCCAGCCATCTCAAGTGTGCGGGTGGCTGTGGCTGGCCCCCGTGCTTCTCGGCACACCCCGTGCCACCTCCCCCAGGTTCTCCTTCCGTGTGCCGCTGCTGGAGCTACACCGGGGGACTTGGAGGGACAAAGGTAAGAAGGCTCAGAGGGGCAATCTCCACGGCAGCTTATGACTCTGCACTGCTGAGAAGCAATCGGCAAGCCTTCCTTTCGAGGAGGACGTCTCAGAAGACAGCGCAGAAGGCAGGCTCAGAATTGTAGCCCGGCCGTGGGCCCCAGCGTGGCCGACACAGGGACTCACGGGCATACCAAACACAGCACGTCAATACACAACTCATTCACAGCCCAACTAGCATCTGTGAACCTGGGCACGGGGTAACGCGGAAGGAAGCCCCTGAAAGCATCCTCCCAAACACCCAAAGCTGCAATCCCAGAGTTACTATAATTTCACTGCTGCGCTGGGCATGCTGATAACACAGAGGCCGAAGGACATTAAAAAGATGAATGTTAATATAATGTTAATGTTAATGAAAAATATTAATGTTCAAGGGGGCGGATAAAGATGACAAAGGACTTTGCAGAGCTATGGCCTGATAATGAACCAAGAGCATTTAGCAGCCAACACAGAAAACATGCGTTGACAGCTGAAGAGCCCCCTCCGTCGGGCCGCAGCCAGCTCTCCACACTCAGCCTGCACACGTCCATCACGGCCGCCGAGGAGCAGCCAGGGTGTGTGGAGGGCAGAGCCGACGGGGCCGTGACGCCTGCCCCCGGGAACCTGCCAGCCCAGTAGGTGAGATCGGAGCCACACGCCCAGGAGTGAGATGACACCCAGTAGGGGAAAAGTGCCACAGAAGAGATGCAAATGAAGCATTTTTGGACGTCTGAAAAAGATGGCTCTCCCACAGTGGTGAGACCAGGACTGTCTGGAGGAGAGGCATTTGAGCTAAATCTGAAAGGGAGGTAAGGATGCAGGCTTGTGGAGGTGGGGAGGAGGAGAATTCAGCAGCTGCCGCCATGAGCACAGGAGAGGTGCTGGGGTCTCGCTCAGAGCCCGTCCGCTGGTGGGTCCCATCGCCTAGCTGCTGGGGATTTGGCTCCTCGCGGCTGCTCCCAGCTGCTCCTTTCTCTGGAGGCTTGTCCCTGGCTGACCAGAGCACCTCATCAGAGACGTAACTACACCCTGCCCTGGGGCTGGCTGACAGCCAGTGAATGATGGAGACAGGGACCCAAAAAGGCCAGGCCCCTTGCTTCAATGTGGGGGACAACTCTACAGTGTATGAAGACCCCACCCCACCCCCAGGAACTCACACTGAGGCTAATCTCTTCGCAGGCTTCTCTCCCCACTCCTATCCTGCTTCCCTCACTCCCAGGCGTATTCTTCCTGAAAACATCTCAGTGAATCACATGTACCCAATCCCTATCTCGGGCTTCGCTCTGGCTTTCCCTCCTGCGGCTGCACAGTGCACAACCAGGGCCTTCCCGGGGTTGACTGTGAGCTCCTCCACAAGTCACCCGTTCCACCCCCCCCCCCCCCCAGCCTCTGCTCCACCCACAACTGTCCCCTCACTGCTTCCTCACTTCTCTTCTTCCTCCCTCTATGGAAGTTGACTCTCCACATAGCCATGGCTTTCAAGATCTAACACGAGATTTACTTTATCCCACCACCTGGACCCCTTCGTGTTTGTTTGTAAGCTCTTAAGACAGCTGCCAAAACATGTACCTATTTTTCTGTCTTTGGGACAATTAGATCAGAACTTCATCATCCAAACAGATGTTGCCCCTTTCAAAGTACTCATCTAGAGCGATTAATCACTTCCTCCAATGCAGCCACGGCCCGGCCTAATTTCGGGACGTCACCGCTGGGTTTGCCTTCAGAGCGTGGCTCATACTCTAGGAACACAGAGCCTACAGCAATTCTCTGTCCTTTGAATTTTAAGGAATCATTCAGAACCATGACCGGTGGTTGCCGGTTAGTGAGAGTGTGTGTGTATCCTGTAATTCCATGATTTACACACCAAGGGCTGTCCCTGGAAAAGAAAACCCTTTGTCCCAAATGCCGCCCTACACCCAACCAGTTGCAGTGATAGCAAATATTTGCCCTGTGAAAGTGATTTTTCTTTCCTTCATGAGACATTTGGATTCACACCTGATGAGTAAGGTAGGTATTGATTCTTTCGTTCAACAAATATTTATGAAGCACTTTCCACATGCAAGCACGGTGCTACAGGCTGCCGCCTCCAATACAAGATGGTTTTCACTCGCGTGGTTCTTAGAGTCTAAGTGAGGGAAATACAAATAAATGGACAATATTTTGAAGGATGATTAGGATTCGCTAGACGAAGAAGTCGTTGGGGCATGAGGGAAGGATCTAGTAGCAGGAAAGCATGCTAGAACTCTGGCTCTGCAAGGCCCCTCCTGTGAAGGATGGGTTGGAGAAGGAGCACGGAGGTGAGAGGCACGCAAGCTGCTGAGCGGCCAACAAGGGGCTTATCTGGAGAGTGATGGGGAGCCATGGAGGGTTAAGGCTGTGATAAAAACCAACAACCAACAGAGCCAAGCAACATCATGTGACTCAAAACGCATAAAACAGTTGTCATCTGTGTGCTCAGTACTTCTTTCTGGGAGCTAGCCTGGTTAATCCCCTTAACTCGGCAAGAGGCACATTCTTGAGCCCACTCCACAGATGAGGAAACCGAGACCAGGGAGGTTTGGTAACTTGCCTAAGGTCACACAGCTGGTAAGTAACAGAATTGGGATTCAAGCTCTGTCTCTCCACATCTCTCAAGTCCAAAGCCCAGAATGACCCCCTAAAAGAAATTCAGCAAAAAATATGAACAGATACATCATTTCAAAGGAAACTTTGAATTCTGAATATATGTACCATGTTCATCATGGGCACAAATTAAAGCATTGGAAGTTAGACAGTAATATTAAACCACTTTATACCCATTTAATTAGTAGGAAACATTAATAATCATGCATGATGTCATCTAATTTGTGTCACTCAACTGCCATGAATACACTGGTGGTCGTATTGTAGATTTACATAGATCTTTAGAAAGCCGTATAATAATACATATCAAGTCATAAAAACGTCCATCTTGCAGGGTGCCTGGGTGGTTCAGTCACTTAAGTGTCTGCCTTTGGCTCAGGTCAAGATCTCCGGGTCCTGGGATTGAGCCCCACATTGGGCTCCTGGCCTAGTGGGGAGTCAGCTTGTCTCTCTCCCTCTCCCTCTGCCCCTTGCCCTGCTTGTGCTCTCTCTCTCTCCCAAATAAATAAATAAAACCTTTTCTAAAAAATGTCCATCTTTCTTTACCAACTCAGGAATTTATTTTAAGAAAATATTTCAAAAGTAGAACCAAAGTTTATCACTGAAACTATCTTTAATAGTGCAAAATGGAAAATACCCTAAATGTGGAATAATAGGACAATAGTTTGGTAAACCATTATACAACACCTCAACGGAATATTCCATAGGCATTTCATATGATCTTTATGAGGACTACGTAACACCATGTGACTGTCACATAAAAAGCTAGAATACAGTACACTATTGATATTTATGAGGAATATGGCCTAATATCTTTGCAAATTCCCAGATAAGTGAAAACCGTTGTAGCATACATTTCCTCCTTTAAAATGCAGTACCTAAAAATGTTAAGTAACCCCTTAAGACCCTTAATGTATCCATGAGCTCAGAATTTGCTTATAAAGCTATAAATATAAATTCTGCCAATAAAATAAACTCTAGATTGCATTATATCATATTATTAACGCACGTACCCAAATTTACTGAAAACTGCAAAGAAACAACATCTTTACCGTTTCGCTAGAGTTCCTTGCAGCTCCGAACGCAACACAAAAGCTGTATTGAAAGATTGCTCCCAGCAATGGCCGGCCAGGCTTGTTCGTTCACTGTGGATTCCTACCTTCTCGCAGGACAGTTTTGAAACCCAGCCATTTCAGAATCAAACCCCGGCAAAATGACAAATTACTGCAATCTTGGAAGCTCTGGGCAAATCACTGAAATCGAGAATGTCAAATTCAAGAATGTCAACAGTCTACTATCATTCATAATCACAAATGTGCTATGATCACAACTATTTGAAAACGTAGACATATTGCCAATGCTGCTTGGAAACACAAAAAAGACCATTTTGTTTGGGTGAAAGAATTCTAAGTAATATTTTCTTTTTAAAGCATTTATTAAGCATTATATTGTTGCTTTACAAAAAGTAAAGTTCACACAATGCTTTATTACTCTACAGCCATAGTCTCCTGGGTGGCACTCCATTGCCTCTGGCCCGTTGGTATTTTATAGTTTTTAATGTGTTTGCAGGGCTTTAGGGTTACAATAAGTGGGTCAAGACGAGAATTACCAGGAACTCGTGGCAGAACTAACCACATCATGTTTCCTATGGCACTTAACTAGAGATGTCAAAGGCACGAGTGTCTTTGTACCCATGAGCTCTGCTACAAAACCCCATGCTTGGGCTTCAAAGCTGACTCTCGGCCATTCAAATAAAGGAACGTGCCTATGATTCCTGAACCCCCACCGATTGATTTGACCAGAGCTACCCATTATATCTGGGGCTCTATCTACATGATTCGGGGAGAAAGGGAGGTAAACAGAAAGTGGGAGGGAATCATCATGTATTCATGCTAACAAGCATTGCAAACCAGGGTTTTTTTTCCTGTTTTCACAGCTCCTTGTGTCGAACTCTGGAGGTCATTCTGTCTGTCACATGCAAGGCACCAGAGATGGAAGGGGAGGGGCAGGGGGAGCAGGTGAGAGAGGCTCAGCCTACACATCAGTACGTGAAAGAGCCAGAAGCCGGGCCTGATGTTCCTCCAGGGGACTCGGTCATACAGGAGTGGCTAACTACAAAAGCAGCTGCTTTCTGCTTTTGCAGGAGGGGCCAGAGAGGGGAGAGGCACAAATGTTCAGGTGCGTGAACTTGGCAATTCGTAAAAACTCATTGTTTTTTCACCCAGTATAAATAAAAATTAATAATGCAGAAAAAGAAATTCTGGTGTCCAAGGATAAACTGAAAGCAGCCTAGAGAAACCCCAGCAACAAAGATCACTGGGGATGGGGAACAGCGGGAATTAGCGTGTTTAGCTTGGATCTTGAAAACTGAATTTTCTGTGAAATCCGACCTCCACTTTTTAAATAATGGACCATCATAACATCTTTAAACCTTGGGTTTATGCATTTTTCTTATTGACCAAATAAATTCAATAGAGAAATGGGGCGAAGTCTTAGGACAAGGAGGGGGGAGGAAGTTTAGTTCTGCAAGACGGAGAAGCTCCAGAGACGTAACTCACAGTACGTGATGACAGTGCACACCGTATCGTTTGCGCGAATCTTCTAAGAGGATAAATCTCTGGTTACATCATCTCACCCCACGCGGACACACACACACACACACACACACACACACAAATGGTAACCACGAAGAGGTAACGGTCACCTACGTTAATTAGCGGCTTCGCGGTGCTCATTTCACGATGTATACACGTATCAAAGGATCAAGTTGTACACAATTTTATATATCAACAGTATCTCAATAAAGTTGATTAAAAAAAAAAGAAGAGAGGAGAAAAGAACATTTAAAACATTTTAGGGGTATTAACACCTCATTCTTGACCAAACTCTCTACCACTGCTGGAGTGCAGGGCAGTGAAGAAAAAGAAGGAAGCAGGCCAGGTCCCACGTTGGAGAGCTCAGGCTTCTACAGCGAGTACCCCTCCCCCCCACTAACAAACTCAACCGGTAGAGACTGTCCCCATTGATCAGGCACAGCCAGTCCTCATCCCGCTGACTCCTCAGACCCACCGTCTAACAGATGAAGACCTGGGACTGCCAACAGGTTAGGTAACCAACTGCAGAGTGCAGAGCACTGTGGTAGACTCCCTGGCAGCCGCCCCTCCACACTAGTGGAAAGCAGTCAGGCTCCCGTGATCCCCAGCCGGGAGCCACTTCGGGAATGTTCCTGGGACATACTTCTGCTGGCAATCTCCTGGGGGAAGCTTCTCTTTCTGGAGAGACCATCCCAGGCAGAGGAGCTCTCTCTCTTCATCCTTGGGCAAGGACGTGATGCCTCTTTTCCCCGGCAAGCATCACTCTTGGGGTGAGGGGAAAGGTAGCAAAAATCCTGGGTGGCCTCACTGAGCTGCCAGCCCCACCTCTGCACTTCTTGGGAACGAGATGATAAATGTCCTGAGTGCCTACACCAGCATGAGTCACATTCGATTTCCTTTTCATCAAAAGCATCCTGGCAGAGGCAAAGAGCCAGAATCCCAACTCAGGTGTGTCTGATGACCAAGCACTTACTCATTCTAGAAGTTTTCTAGTCCGGGACGCTGTTTCTCGTGGGTGTCAAGTCTCGAAGGCTCTTCAGCCCAACAACTGTGGTGTCGCTGGAGACAGATAAAATCCCAGCTCTGCACTGAGTATCTGACAATCATAGGCAAGTTACCTCTCTTCCTTACGCCTTTCACCTCATCCGAAAAGTGGGAATAATATTAGTGCTTGACACAAAGGATGTTTAAAGACTAAAGGACATTTCCATACAGTAAGTACCCCGTGTGATGAGAAAGGAGGCCTCGTGACTTTTGGCACCTAGGTTCCCTACAGAATTTTTATGTTTTGAATATAGTGCTGTGATCTTCCCCTGATATACGAAATCTGTGTCATAATTAAAATAGTGTTTTCTTAATGTCTGTCCCTCTCTGAGCTTTCAGCTTCTTAATTAGTGACCGTCCTCATTCTTTTTCGAGAAAACACAATATCATTAAAGAAAACATTTAAAATGTCACCCATAGTATCACACTACCTAATTCAACTATTTTTGCTCCCTGATATTACCTCTTGTGTGTAATATTTACATATCCACAATTTAGAGTGAACCTTCTAATTTGTTTGCTGTTATTTGTACTTAAGTCACAGCACATTTCTTTGTATTTCTATACATTCTTTATAAGTATTCGTTTTAATAGTTTTACGATATTGATATAGCATAATTCACTGAACACTCTCCTAACATTGGTATTTTGTACTCCAATTGCTTCCTTGTTTTTTTATTATAAAGGTAATGCAGCAGTAAACATTTTTGTTTGTATATTCTTTGATTTCTGTGAATTATTTCCTTAAGAAAAATTCCAAGGAGGAGAATTACAATGTCCCGGGGATGTATTGTCTTTATGCCTCCTGCTGTATAATCCCTTCCAAAAGGATTGTTCCAGTTCGCAACTGTAAACTTTATCTTAACTAGTCAAGACTGAAATTGAGTTCCTCTAAGCCGTTACTTGGTTTGAAACATCACAGAAGTCTTTGTACTTTGGTGAAATCGGTATTTTGATTGCCTTGCCATGGTTTCAAGCTTTATAAGTTAAGTTCTGCTTTCTTGCTTTGAAAGTTCCCCCTTGAACCAATCAGTCTTTTTTTTCCCCCATAGGCCATGAACTTTTAAAAGCCTGTCTGCTTTTATCTCCCTGTCTCCCTTCATGAATCTAATTGGATTGATATAGACCCCCAAGGATTCGTAAATGGCTCAAGGACACCATTTTAAATGGATAATCTAACCCAACTTCATGCTTCCTGTGAGAGGCCCATTTCTAGTCTGGGAGTGAAGTGGTGCAATCCTCCCATCCAGATGGGGTAGCAGTGATTTCCCCAGGTCCGTGGAAACCCACTGACCACTTCGTGAATACCTGGGACATTAATTGGTGAAGTAAGTAAGAAATACATGCCCCATGCAAAGTTTAATGTGGACCCTTCCTCACTCCTCCATACAGCAAAAATAACTCCTCTCCTTTTCCCTGGAAGCATGGAAAGTGGGTTTGACTAGCCCAGGCTGAGTCTCTTGGGGGTGTGTATTTTTCTCTCGTTTGGAGTTTACCTGACTCACGGGCAGACACCGCTCGGTCATCAGCAAGGCACTTAACACAGCCCTTGATGCTCCTAAAGGGGCTTTGTCCAGCTTGCTGTGAGGTCTTTCCATCTTCTCATGTTTCTAACGAGGATCAAGCCTAACCCAAACACAGACACTAGAACACAAGGCACTGTGACTAGGTTCCAGAGGCGTCGTTCAGATGATGTAGGGCGTGCTTATGTTCACCCCCGCCCCCCAGACTCATACACATGAAAACACAGCATTTAAAAGTTCTGGTAGAATTCCCAAAGTATGTCTAGAGACCTACTGGAGATACAAATGCCAGGTTAAGAAACACTTCAGGTTCAGGGATCTCGACATCGTTTTTCTGTAAAAGGTCAGACAGTAAATATTTTAGATTTTGAAGCCCATATGGTCTTTGTAGCAACTACTCCAATCTTCCCGTACAAAAGCAGCTATAAACAATGATAAACAAGAGGCACCACCATGTTCCAATGAGACTTTATTAACGGAAAGAAGCCCTGGATTTGGCTCCAGGGCCAGAGTTTGTCAATTTTGCTCTAGTTTGCGAATGGTAAAGCAGGAAGACCACCTACCCATCAGCTCTGTGCCCTGGCTGTCTGCAATTTGTGCTTGCAAGCCCATTGATTCATTTCATCAGTTTCTGTATTTGTATGTCATGAGATTTACGATGTAGATATTGATTCAATCATTCAAACCATGTGAGTTTTTTTGCTACCTACTGTATGCTGTCTCACTACAGTGTTGTCCTTAATTTAGTCCTATCTCTGTCTACTAAATAGAACCCAAGACTGCATTTTTTTTGATGATGTAGGTAGAATTAGTTAAGAAAATTAAAAGCTGAACAGTAGCGGGCAGTATCAATCAATTTTCAAGAACTTCGGATGAATAATTAGATCCAGTCTCTTCTTTGAGATCTGAGCAGATGAATTGGAATGGCTTCTCTAGGGATCAATGAAGAGTTGAAGGCAGGAAAGCTATCGGATGTAGGAGAGCATACTGAGCTCGGAGCTAGTGACTGGTACCGCGAATATTTAACTGTGTGACCTTTCCTTGGGCAAGCTGTTTAATGTCTCTGGGACTCAGTTTCCCCTTCGATAAACCAAGGGATTGGGATTAGGTTCAGTGGATTAGATGAGTCCCAAATCCGTCCAAGCTTTGAACCTTCAAAGTTTTGTGTCAACCAGTCTATGCTGAGAGGCTTCCATTATTACAGAAAACAAGCAATTTAGAGAGATTTCTTCTTTTAGTGGAGCTCAAATACACATCTTGTGAAGGCCCCTCATTTGACTGGCACCTAAAACTAGGACATTGCATTCATCTTGGGAACCACAGTGATCATGAAAATGGACCTGGCTTAAAAGTCTTCCACCCACTATGGAAAGCAAGCATGGCCCCACCAACTGCAGCCCAAGGCAGAGAGTGGAATTGGAGGCACGCGCCATGGGAGTGGGGAGAGGAGACACAGGCGCTGCCCGGAAGCAGAAGCAGTAGAACTGGGCCCTGTGGGGTGAGCAGATTTTAATAAACCTGGAAGGCAGGAGGTATTAGAAGGCTTTGCTAACAGAGGGTAATTCCAACGGAGAAATACGGTGGAAGAATGGAGGCACCTTCCCGAGCCAAGTTCAGAGTCCAGTCCCCTTGTGAGTGGGTGAGTTCACTGAATCCCACTTCTGTTCCTACGAATCCCCAACAGTTCAGCAACAGTAACTATCACAGCAAACGGGCACAGAGGAATTTTTCATTACACACCAGCTTTTTGTTTTTGGTTTTTTTTGAGTATGACCTTTTGGTTTACACCTTTCAATTCACTGGTTCTTAATGATCATGGATCCGTGGTTTGGGAAAGTCAGGTAAAAGTGGGAATATAGTGACTATGGCAAATACAATGATTCCAACAGAGACAAGGAATCACGTGGACAAGTGAAGTATCCGAAATGTAGGTACACGAGTCTACTGATAAGCCCAATATTGGCAATTTAGTTTCAATAAAACATCACCTAACATATGAAATGAATGTTATTAATTGGATGCTATTGACATATTTGTCTTATTTGCATTTAATTAGATTTTTTAATGGTTGTGTAACCAATAGAAGCATACAGAACTTAGTTTACTTTCATATTTTTGCATTTTTATATAACCCCCTATAAAAAGAATTTAGTCAACACTTGGAGTCTTTTAGAAGAATTTTTTAAAAGGTATTTATTACTCAGTTTTTCTGGATAACACATTATATGAACTTAAAATTTATTTCTTCATATATCAAAAGGAGATGGTAATTATTTTGTGGAGCTATTAAGGGGATGAAAAGAGGTCTGGAAAGTTTAAAATGCTAAGTAACATCAAGGAGATAAAACAGTATTTATTACAAAACAGACACGAGTGAAAAACTGAAACAGCTGTCCAGTATCTACCTCGCAGCCCACATAATCAGGGCTCTTGGCAAAACCGTTTTTATGGGTAAAGAACAATGGCTCACAATTTAGATGTGTTCCTTGGGGAGGCCGTATATGCAGCAAAACTCTACCTGCCTGACTGTATCATTATCCCTGTAAGTTCGCAGACACTCCTGAGTTAATCAGGGCTCCTTTGAGCCCTTTGAAACAAAAGCCAGCCCAGGGTAAATGCAGAGGCCAGATCATGAACCTGAAGCCTCGCAAAACTCTTTGCAAGCAGCTGGTGACGGAATGCATCTTGAAATCTAAGTTGGAAAGTCTTTTGACCGAGGCAGGTGGGCAAGATTTTCTATAGGACATTCTTTGGCATCAAGGAATCCAAATACGATGCATCTCATAAAACTCTTGATTCAAGCTGGGCTAGGGGAGGTGGGTGCATGCAGGAATCACAAGGCAGGCGTGGGTCCAGCTATGGACCTACGGACGGTCGGCGACGGGGCTGCAGGATTTCCGCATGAAATTGCTCACTGATACCCACGCACTAGTATTTACTGGAGAGAGGGGGATCACTGCCACCAGTGAAAATGAAATTTGGATAAATCAAGAATTAACTAGTAATTTCAGGAGTTTAAAATTTTATCTCTAGCACCAAGGTGGCAATTCTTTTTTTTTATTTTTTCTCCAAGGTGGCAATTCTTTATTCAAGGTGAGTCCATTCCCATTTCTCAGGAGTCCAGGGAATGACTGGTACTGAAGTTTTTGACTTCCAGTTGTCCTATTTCAATGACAGAGACATTTTCCTGACTGACAGAAGTTTGTAGAGTCTCCAAGACTTTTTTTGAACTTCACAATAAGGTGGAATTACGATTTTTAATTGAGATAGATACTGCTGAACTATTATGCTGGGGATTTTTTTCCAAGTCGCTGGAGAAAAATCAGTCCTTAGAATCACTGTTTCCTTCATTCTTCTCAAATGCCTGACGGCTTGCTCAACCCGTGCGCTTTCCCAGTTCACCGCTGGGGAAAGTCTGAGCACCCGCACCACCACAGTCTGTCGGGGGCTGTCTACTCTCCACCTCTCACCAGGGCCAGGGGCTCCTTACCAGGTGGGCGGGAAGTGATCGGGTTTCAAAGCCCCTTCTCACGGCCTGCTTTCCTGGGCCACTCCTGGTACCAATTCTTGCAGGTTGGCAGTAATACTGGATTCTTCAGGACCAGACTTGGAAATGGGGTTTGGCATACATGGTATTTATTAGGGCTCAAGAGCTGTGGAAGTGAGGGGGAGGGGGCAGGATTGGTCAGAGGGAGAAGTCACACCAATACATGCCCAAGGAAACCTTGGCTATACCACTAGGAGCTCAAGAGTGTACGTCACCCATCAGGGCAACCCCTCATGGGGCTGGAATGGCTGGCCCTATGCCCCCCACAACCAGTCAGTGGCTAGGCTGCCATCGGATGAGGCGGATTTGCAATGATGGAGGCCTGAAGACATGGACAGCTGGGGAACCAGTCATTCCTCTTAGGGAGCCAGGGATCCTCAGCATCTCTCTCTTCAGCCACCCCTGCATGACTCCTCTTACCCACAGCCACCACATCGGTGGGCCCCTGTGGCTCACCTGGGGTCATGACCCAGACCCTCCTCCCTGAGGACTTTGAGTCCCCACTGTGGAGACTCTCTCCTCTTGGGCCTCTACTCCAAGCATTTAAACTTTGCCATCACGTCATCCTTTTCCAAAGTGAGATTCCAGTTTTCAAAATCCAGTTTGAAAAAAATCAGCCCTTAAGGTAGCACCCTGCCCCTGAGCCCCTTCCAACCTCTGCAATGATCCGTGGGTGTGGGGCTCTGCATTTCCCTCCACCTGTTTATTCCCGTGGCAGGCCCAGCCGTTCCCACCACGGGCTCAAAGGAGGCGAAAGGAGACCCAGCAGGATAGGAGAAGTACTATTTTCACTCCAGAGAACTGAAGAAACAAAAAGCTACCTGTATAGAAATTCATAAGAAATCCCATAGAAGCTCTCTCATCATGAAAAATGTCTCATTCATTTCAGCATTAAAATAATGTTCCATCAGAATGGTTTATGGGAACAGTCCTTTATTATCTTTGAAATGCGTTTCTAGAGCACTGTTATATCTCAGAGTCCTCCCATCAGCTCTTTGAGGTAGATGTCATTATTTTGCCAACTTTTCAGAAAAAGAAACTGAAGTTCAGAGTGGTTCAGTCACTTTTTCACAGCCCATGCATGGAGGGAGTCTGAATACAGAGGCCTTATAATCTTCTGGGGACGACAGGGCCCTACAGAGAAGTCTCCTTCCGTGCCCTCCTGCCACCACTGCCTTGAAGGGCCGGGGTCTCATCAGTGCCCCCTCCAGGAAAGGAGATGGTGTAGAGCCCCTCCTACCTCTGTCCGTGCCCTCTGAGGGCCCCCCAAAATAGCCTACTTGCTTTGGAAACCCAGCTTCGCCTGGAACTTACCTCCATGCCCCTCCTATGCATTGACAGGCCCTCTCTTGGGGTTTCACAGCCAGGATTTACGGCACCCTGTGATAGTCCCCACATGGGTGAAGGCTTGCGGAAGCTGAGACAGAGAACTCTCTCGATGCCACTCCTCAGCCACAGCCTACTGCCATGTAGCTGAGAATTTTCTCAGGAGACAAAACTGTTCTCACCTTGTTCCGTCCTTCCCACCTCCTTCATGGGCAGCTCAGTAAGCCCCGACAAATGTCCTGGCTCTCAGAGGCTCCCCATAGTTCTGGAGAAGTCCTGCTGGGGGTCCCACAAGCACCTGCTGGGAAGATGACCACCTTTTTAAAGACGCCTCCCTGGGGCCCCATTCCCTCCGCTGCAGCTCAGGCCCGAGCTGTGCGCTCTCTCCGCTGCTCTGATAACCTGCCAACTCCCCCGGGGGGAGGTCTCTTTCACAGTTTTATCAGCCGTTTTATTTTAGGATGAATACATTTCAGAATCTGTCCTGGGGATAGTTTTGACAGGAAAACTGCACATGCCCACAGAAAGAGAAACGCGTCCGGGGGAAAGGCAGAGCCGAGAGGAGTGGGGGGAATGGGGTCTCCCACTCGGGGAGGACGGCCCCTCAGTCCTGTTCGCTGCAGGTCTGGAGTTCTCTCTGGGAGGACGGAGCTGCCAGGGCTCGTGCTTTGCAAGCCCCAGAAACCGGGGTGGGCTCGGCTCAGCGGGAAGGAGTCGATGGGAAGGGTGTTGGGGAGAAGACCGAGGAAAGTGGGTCTAAGAAGCTGAGTGCGCAGCCAACCACCCACCATGGGGACGACGGAGTTAGGAGCTCGCTCTGCAAAGTCATGGGCGGTCCCCAAACTTCTGCACGCATCCCTCCCTGCCGCCGCCTCCACCGGGACACGGTGCAGGGGAGAAGCCCCCCGAGCGCCGGGCAGCGTCCTGCTGGCAAATGCCCCCCAGAGAGTGGAAGCTCTGCTCCTTACCTCTGTTCAGGGGGAGAAGCCGCACTGAAGAAAAGCTTCGCCTCTACCAGACCAGGGGGGCACCAACCTCCCGCACAAGCCGGTCCCAGTACAAGGCAGCAGACATGGCACAGATTTAAAATCAGACAGAGGGGCTCAAATCCTGGCTCAGCCACTTACTGGCTGCATGACCTCAGGCAACTGATACAACGAGGGAGGGCCTCAGTCTTCTCATCATTTGATGGGGGTAACATTTTGTACCTCACAAAGTGGTTGGGGAGAGTTAAGAAAACAAATATATAGAACAGCTGGCCCAAAGCATGAATTCGATCAATGTTCTTTCTTCTTTCCTCCTTCCATATCCCCATTCTCTGCAGGTCATGTCGTGGGCCCATCACGTGTCCAGCCTGGGGCGCAGTGAGAACCGTTCTCCACAGCGATGAGCCGTCTTTGTTAGGTGGAGGGAGCGGGGCTGAGCCCACATCAGCCTTTCCGCAGCAGCCGAGGACTGGAATCCAGGACTTGGACCCTGGTGGTGCACAGGGGCCCCATATGACAACCTGACACACACCACCCCGGGGCCTCCCGGAGCCAAGAACACCGAGAACACACACCCCGGCAGCCCTGATGGCAAAGGGAACTCCGGTCCAAGTGACGGGGCTCTGTAGAGCTGACCACGTGGAGCTCGTCTTAGGAAGGCACAGAAACAGAATCAAGGGGGGGCGCCTGGGTGGCTCATCCGTTAAGCGTCTGCCTTCGGCTCAGGTCATGGTCCCAGGGTCCTGGGATGGAGCCCTTGCTCAGCAGGGAGACTGCTCCTCTCTCTCCGTCTCCCCACTCGTGGTTCTCTCTCTCAAATAAATAAATAAAATTAAAAAACAAAACACCAGAATCAAGGAAGGACAAGTTACTTTTCCCAGTCCAGCATTCCTAACTATTTAAACCAAACAAAAGATCTACTTCTTAATTTTTTAACCTGGAAAATCGATTCTCTTCCCACTGGAAACAAAAAGGCGTTGCCTAGAGAAAAAAAGGCTCCTTTTCACATTTTCTTTGCAGGATGAAAGTCTGAACGTTAGCACAAACAGATAGAACCCTGAAGAAGCCCCTCAAAGGCCTCCCTGGTCGGAACATGTCTGGGGAGAAAACCATGTCCAAGACAATCTACAGGCCTCCTGTTTGAGAGCGTGGTGGTCACACCCCAGGCCTGAAGTTAGACGAAATATTTATATGTCTGCAGGTTTTAACTACAGTCCTGATCTCAAATATTCCATGCCGTTGCCCCACAAACAAATATTTGCCCAGGTGATAAATTTGAATTTAGAAAATGCGGCGGGGCAAACATAGGCCCGCTGTGCTCAGAGGCCCCCTCCATGCCGGCTTTCACCGTTGGGCCTGAAAAGCTCCTTGTCGAGTGTGTCCTCCAGGTGCTAACAGGACGCCGGCACCTCACCTTGGAGGGCGCTGCTTTCTCCACAGAGCTGCAGGCCTAGGCCTTTAGAAAACACACACACGCTTGTCTATGGGAATGTTAGTAGTTACTGCGTCCCCAAAAAAATTTCCAACAGACTAAACCTATTGGAACATTTAGTAGCAGTTTTTCTCTCGGTCTGATGTTTTGTTTTGTTTTGTTAATTCTCGTACCCAGCCTGTTGGGTCCTGTCATGGGAATAAGAGACAGGCGGGGAGGGGGCCTGCAAAGCCCTCTCCACTCTGAGGTTCAAATGGTACCAGGCCAGCCGGCAGGCCGCTGGGCCCCCACAGCCTGGATCGGGATTAGCTGTTCGGCTTCTAGTGGCTGAATGGCTCCCCTTGCAAAATTCAGTTCTCTTATCTTAAGGCTGTGTTGGTGCCCATTTCTTTGAGAAAGCTGTCCTTTAGCAAAACTTCACACACAAGTACAAATTAGTTAACCCGGGGGCGCCTGGGTGGCTCAGTCAGTGAAGCGTGTGCCTTTGGCTCAGGTCATGATCCCAGGGTCCTGGGATCGAGTCCCCCATCAGGCTCCCTGCTCAGTGGGAAGCCTGCTTCTCCCTTTCCCTCCTTGCTTGTGATCTCTCTCTCCGTGTGTCAAATAAAGTATTTTTTAAAAATTAGTTTACCCAGTCGTCCTTCATCAAGAACTATTTACTTCAGTCTTCTGTTGTATCCTTTTGCATAAATGATTTAGCTTTCATCTGAAATATCGTTTACGATTTCTTTACTAACCTAATCAGGATGCCGTCTAGGTACGCTTACCAGCAGTAACAATAGAAGCAGAAGAAGGTGAATAACGGCTCTTGAAGTGGGGCTTCAAGCTCTCTTCCTAGGCCTAGAAGTTTTCATTTGAAGTCCCTTTATCATCCTAGCCAGACAAGTGGTTGCTCAGTGACTCCACTTATCAATGATTTAGGTTTTCTCCTGATTGCCTTGTAAGAAGACAGCACCTTGGGTACTTTCTATTTCTTCCTTCCCAGCTGTAATGAGAAACGATTTTGTAAAAGGTCACTGTCCAGAAATACATTCTCATTTATAAGCACAGCCTCTCCCTCGCGCGCAACTGCATTGGCTGTCGTACAATTACTGTTCCGCTTCCAACGGTGGTTCTCAAGCCTTAGTACACATCAGAATCTTCCGGGGAACTTTTTCAAAGTACAAGGCCCAGGCGCTCTCCGATTTCGAAGCGCCCGAGGCTCGCCATCGTCTCCTCACCCGCCAGCTTGGAGAACCACCAGCGGGGCCCACGCACTTGCGGCGGGATCACCAAGTCCTGCGGTTCCCAGGCTAGCCCATGCCCATCAGAACCACCCCAGGGGCCGAGCTTCCACACGGAGCTCTAAGGACGCTTCTCCAGAGCGTCATCACCACCCCGGCCGGCACAGAGCCCTAGAGGCCCGTGTCTGCACGCCGCGGCCGCGGAGGGGCTCCGAGGACAGTGTTGGGCCGTGGCTCCCAGGAGCCGCGTTCTGCGGGACGGGAACCCCACAGGGAGCAAGCGAAGCGGCACCGAGGAGAACACGAGGCCCGAGGCCCACTTTGTCCAAAGCGGAGACTTCCGTGAGCTGGCAGAACTCGTTTTGCAGCAGGTGGATTCACTGAAATCCACGGCGAGCACAAAACCGCCCGGCCTTGGCTTCTCGGGCCGTCTCGGGGTCCGGAGGCCGTCTCTCCCGGGTTGTTTCGAGCGCAGATCTGGCGGCATAGACGTGCCTTGAAACTCTGTGACCTGCAGAGAGAATCGGGCTGCGTCCTGGAATGGTGTGGAACAGTTTCTCCCTCGGGCACTGGATCAAACAGGCCAGTCCCACAGAAATGCAACTTCTCTAGATACGCGCAAGAAATGGAAAATCTAGAGAAAGATGGTGGAGGCAGAACACAGTCTCCACCCTGACAGAATTTCTGCCTCCACCTTAATCTGCCCCTCCCCCCTGCAAAAAGAGCAAACTGATCCATCTTTTTGCTTTTTTTTTTTTTTTAAGGAAAGAAGTTCACTGAACTATAGTTTTAAAATGAGGTGCCTAGAAAACGGGTGTCATCCTTCCCTCAGCCAGAGAGAGCCACAGAGCAGACACTCGCCACAACGCTGCCCCTCAAAATACAGAAGGAACAGGCTCTGGGTTCACACAGAACTGAGTCTGAGACCTGCTTTCGCCACCTTCCAACTGCCTGATCTCAGGAAACGTTGTTCAGCTTGTCCAGACCTCAGTTTGCTCATCTGTAAAATGACGCAGTGAAAGTATCTGCCTCATCGGTCGTTGGGAGGATTAAATTCAATGACATGACGCTGGGAACGTGGCACCCGCACAAAGAGAGCGCTCAGGAAGTGTCAGTCACCATTTGGGATCTATAAGGAAACAAGATGACTTTATACTTTAAGCAAAATTCTTGAGTCATTGTGAAGAAAGAAAATGGAGTCATGGAAGGTGGTGGAAGTATCCTGACTGTTACCCCGTCTAAAAATAAAACGTATAGGGAACTTCATTATCTATTGAGCATCTGAACTACATGCCCAGGACTATTCTTGGCATTACTGAGGAATCAAATATGGTCCCTGCCCTAGAAGAGGCTACAATCCAATTGTGTGGACAAACCATATCGCTAACAGTTCAAAGAAAAATTAAGTACAAACTAAATGATATGCTCAGTAAAGAAAGAATGAGAAAAAATGAGATCAGTGCCAGCTTGGGAAATGCTTTTTGAAGGTAGTGGGTTTGGGGGAGGGCTGAGTAGTAATTAAGATGTCTCACATCTCTGTTCTCATCAGTCACCATGGGACATCCAATGTCCCACGCCCATCCATGCCCATCTCCTGGACAGTTCAGTACACCCCCACGCCGACTCAGTCTCACCCTTTTCCTACCCTACCAAACCCTTGCCTTGTGCACTCGGATTTCATGATGTGAAACACAGAAATCTAAACCTCCTTTCTGATAGCCCTTGTCATCTTCTTGTCCGAACTATGCCTAGCTCCCTCCTAAGGAAGCCGCTTCCCCAGCAGCCCTCTCAAGCAGCAGCCCTTTCTCACATACACACCCCCCCCCCAAGTTCCCTGCCTGGCTGGGGTCTTCAGGGCCCCTCCGGCTTCTCCCAAAACCCCAGCGAGTCTAATGCACAAACTCTCAGACCAACCCCCCTTGTTGCGTCACCTGCACGCAGCCTGGGCTCCTCCCCACTCCTTCAGGGTTCTAGCCCTGGGAGGATAGTTATTCTCCTCAACATTTCTCCTGTCGTAGAAGAATGCCTCTCCTACACACACACACACACACGCACAGAGTTGTCCATGTCCTAATTCTTGTAAATTTGTTACCTGATGATAGGGCCTGAATTGCATCTTCCCCAAATTCCTGTGTTAAGACCCAAACCTCTACTCCTCAGAATGACTGTATTTGGAGATAGGGCTTTCAAGAGGTGATTCCATTAAAATGAGGCACTCAGGTTGGGCTGTAATCCAATCTAAATGGCATCCTTACCAAAAGAGGAAATTTGGGCACAGAGAGACATCAGGGATATGCACACTAAGGAAAGAGCTTAGGAGGAAACAGCCATCTGCACGGCAAGGAGCGAGGCCTCAGGAGAAACCAAACCTGCCGACATCTTGATCTTGGACTTCAAGCGTCCAGGACTCTGAGAAATAAATTTCTGTCGTATAAGCACCCCAGTCTGTGGGATTTTGTGATGGGATCCCGAGCAGGCTAACACATATGGCAAAGTTAAGGTTGTAGATGAAATTAAGATTGCTAACGAGCTTACCTTAAAACAGGGAGATTATCCTGGGTTGTGCAGATGGGCCCAATCACAAGTGTCCTTACAAATGGAAGAGGGAAGCAGAGAGGGCAGAGTGATACCATGAGAGAAGGACACAGCCGGCTGTGGCCAGCTTTGAAGTGGAGGAGGGGCCACAGGCCAAGGGCTATGCAGGTGGCCTCTAGAAGCTGCACAAGACAGGGAAACAGAGTCTCCTCTGGAACCTTCAGAAAGGAGCACAGGCCTGCCAACACCTTGAATTTACCTCATGAGACTTGTGTTGGCTTTCTACAGAAAAGTCAGATAATCAACTTGTGCTGCTCAGAGCACTACATTTGTGGTAATTTGTTACCTCGGCGATAGGAAGCTGATTTTAACATCTGGGCTAGAGCAGACAATCCATCCAATATCGTCCGGTCCCTCTGTCCCTTGGGTTCCTCTCCTCCATAGGCCCCGTTCCCGCCATCTTGTCACTGCCTATAACTGTAAGTTGCTCACTTCTCACTTTCAAGCACCACACTCTCCAACCTCCACCCGTTGTCTTTCCGCCTCACTCCCTCAAACCCAGACTCCAAACATCTGGCAGCCGCACTCGCTCTCTCCCTCCCGTTCTTCCCAGCTGAGGGGCACTGGCCGTAAGCACGACCAGCCCTTACCATCTTCACTTGTTTTTCCCTCTTTCATACTCACGTGGAAGCGCCAAGCCCTGGAAAGATCCTACCCTCCACCTACTCCCAGCCTGTATCCACACATCCAAACATGGCTAGAAGACAACATTCTGTCAGTCCCAATCCATGATTAATAATCTCAAAAGGACCCGCAGTGCTGCCAGGCAATCCTACCACATTTCCCTCCATCTACTCTCACATTCTCCACGATGTGTATCTCATACCTGAATACTGACCTTGAGCCGTCCCCTCTTCTAGGAATTCCTCCTGACCTCTTCCCAGGCCACCCCAAGGCTGACTGAGGTACCACTCTGCAGGGGTCTTAAAATATTCCGCGAGTGTTATTGCACTTATCATCTTGGATTATGATTACCTATACACTCCCTGGATAGTGAGATCCCTGAGGACAGAGCCCAAGTGCTTTTCCAGGCCCTACAGGAAGCCTGGTGTCCAGAAGCCAGGTACTCAGGAAATGCTTGGTGAATGGATGAGGAAGTGAATGAATGAACCAACAAATAAAGTGGAAGGAAAAAGGCATGGAGTGAGCCAGGCGACTTGCAACATTACATAGTAGTTTTTTAAAACTCTGAACCACTTTTTCCCAAAAGAACAGAAGCCAGAGTGGCTGGCTGACCTCCCAAGGCCATTAGCGCACTGGGCAAACATCCTGAGACAGCCGTTGGAAAGCGAGTTGGATATATTTGTTTAAATCAGGATAGATTTCATTTGGAGATGTTCTCAAGTCTGGAGTCATGAAATCTTAGAAGATGATGGGGCTTTTGAGGTCATTTAATTTCATGCTCTGAGCTTGTCCAGCCTGACGTGAGGGGTGACCTTGGCTTCAGAGCAATATTGTTGGTTATTTTGGTGGGTTTGTTTTTATATCAATTATTTTGAACCCAAGTTGTTTAAAACATGAAAAGGACACTGGAAAAGAAAAATATTCACCTTAAAAGAGGCCAACTGGCCACTTTCACACATTTTCCGGATTTGAAACATTAACACACGACCAGAGGCAATGGAGAGATGTGTGAACCAAAGTCAGGAAATCAAGGCCTCTAGGCTCATGTGTGTCCTTGTGCAAACCACTGAACCTTACTGAGGTTTCATTCCAGACAATGGAGGTTACTGTACCTCCATTCTCCCCGCCAGACCTGACTGCATTAGGTAATGCCTGTGACTACACTGCGCTCCCAGGAGAGTGGGTATGAGCAAAAGTTATACTGCTGTAAACATTCCAGCAACAGTGAGAGGCGAATGGTCCTTTCGTGTAATTTTTTAAAAATCGTAAACCACATGATTTGACCCAGCCAAGTTGTGAAAAATGTCCCTCATGATTTGACCCAGCCAAGTTGTGAGAAATGCAGCTGACCATCCTAAGACTTACGGGATAACAAACGGAAACGTCAGGATTTTGGCTGCTTTTTACTAGAAAGAAAGTCAAATGCAAAAATACAGAACACACAATTTCTCTGAGCCAGGCCTTCGAGCTTTTCTTGGTGAACATTTATTTGTTAGGGGGAAAAAAACAGAGCAAAACAAAAACAACGTGTATTCAACAGCTACTAAGTGCCAGGCACCGTGCTGGGCCGGGCCCAGGTGGATGGGGAAGACCAGTTACAGCATCTTCTCTGGAGACGCGCGCAGGGTGATGGGGGCGACAAGCGCTCCCGGAGAGCCACTATGGGCACGTGAATACCATCTGCTAACATTTCTAGTCCCCCTTCCAGGCCGGGGGCGGGTTGGTTCGGTCAATAAATGCTAGAGAAAAAGATACGGAGGAAGCATTTAACTGCCAGCGTGAGACTCGGCGGAGTGTCACCCAGTATCTTGGGGACCCGGGGGGGTACAAGCTGCAATTCAGGGCAGCCCTGAGCAACGCCTGAGGTCAGCCCGTCCCCAGCCCCACAGCGACGAGCCTCAGCTGGCGCTCCGCGGTTGCTGTGCGGGACCTGGGAGGCGTGGGGAGGGCTTGCTGTCCCCCTACCCCGACCTCAGAGGGGCCCCCGGCGCAGGAAGGTGTTTGAGAGCAGCTCCGGGCCAGAAGGGATGCGAACCAGAATCCTAGCAGAGGCGCCAGCCCCACAGCAACTCGTGCTGCCTTTTGTCGTTTTGTTCCCGGGGTTCAAGGACTGCAGAGTGTCTCCGCAATCCGCCTGCGTCACGGACACTCTGTGTTGCTGCAGGGCTGCTTCTGTAACCTTCCGCGGGAAATAGGTCTTCACATGCTGAAGCAGAGGTGCAAAGAGCAGTCTTCTCTTCTTGGGCCCAAAGGCCCTCACAAATGCCAAAGGCCGTGACTCCATCCCTGGGGAATTGGAACCCAATGGCGTTCTTTTCAGTTATAAAGAGAAGACGACGTACGAGTTCAGTGGCTTCCTTGAGAGATTTCTCCTCCGCTTCTCCATATATGGTATCTTAAGAAATCCTCTTCTGCAGAAGTCTGGAAAACCGTGTACACCCTTTCCCTTCGGGAGTCCAGAACATCCCTAAGCACAATTGGAGGACACACAAGCAGGTCGATCCACTTGCGAAGATGTCGCTGCCGGACTACTAATGCAAAGTGTTGGAATGTCCTGGCGTGTCAGGTACTGGGCGCAAAGCTGTATCCCACAGAGTAAGATGACTTACAATGTGTTAAACACAACACGTATTTTTTCAGGGTTTACTGAGATGTAATTTAGATATTGTGAAATTGACCCTGGTGTAGTTTGATTATGACGCAACCCACACAGCTGTAGCACCGTCACCTCAATCCGCGTCTGGTGCAGACCTATCACCGAAACTTCCCCACACCTGTGTGCAGCTAATCCCCGCTCCCGGGCCCACTCTCAGCCTGTAGCTTTGTCTTTTCTAGAAATTTCGTATCAATTGAATCATGCAACACGGAGTCTTCTGTCTCTGGCTTCTTTCATTTGAAGTTTCACCCGTGTTGCTACACGTTTTTGTGGTTCGTGCCTTTTTAGGCCAAGCAGTATTCCGCGGTGCGAATAGATCACATTTGGTTTGCCCGTTCATCCGGTGATGGACATTTGGACTTTGGGCTGTTATGCATAATGCTGTTCTGAGCATTCATGTGCAAGTCTTTGTGTGGATAGATAGTAGCATGTCTCTGGAGTAGAAACCTAGAAGTAGAATCACTGGGTTGTAAGGTAAATTGATGTTCAGGGGGTTTTTTGTTTGTTTGTTTTTTGTGTTTTTTTAATAGGCTCCAAGCCCAACATGGGGCTCAAACTCGTGACCCTGAGATCAAGGGTCATAAACTCTACCAACTGAGCCAGCCACATGCCCCTAAGTTTAAGTTTTAAAAAACAGCCGAATTGGGGGCACCTGGGTGGTTCAGTGGGTCAAGTATCTGCCTTCGGCTCAGGTCATGGTCTCAGAGTCTGGGAATCGAGTCCCACATCAGGCTCCATGCTCAGCGGTGAGTCTGCTTCTCCCTCTCCCTGTGTGATCTCTCTCACTCTCACTCCCTCTCAAATAAATAAATAAAAATCTTAAAAAAAAAAAAAAAAGCCAAACTGTTTCCCAAAGTGGCGGTACCATTTTACATTATTACCAGCAAGGTATGAGAGCTGCAGTTTCTCCACATTCTCTCCAAAACTTGGTATTGTCAGTCTTTGGGATTACCAACGTTCTAGCAGGTAATGATTGATCATGGTAAGCATCTTTTCATGCACTTTTTTTTTTTTGGCCATTCATGTGTTTTCTTTGATAAAATGTCTATTCCATATCTTGCCTATTTATTTACAGGATAGTTTGTCTTATTGTTGAGTTGCAGAAGTTCTTATATGCTCTGGACGTCAGCCCCTCATGAGAGCATATGATCTGCAAATCTTTTCTCTCCGTCTGTGGTTTGCTTTTCATTCTCCTAGAAATGTTATTCGAATTGTCAAAGTTCTTAATTCTGATAAAGTCCACTTTATCCTTCTTTTTTCTTTTATGGATTATATGTTTAATGTCATATTTAGGACATTTTTGCCTAACCCAAGGTTGCAAAGATTTTTTTCCTATAATTTTTTTCTAAAGGTTTTATAGTTTGAGCTCTAACATTTAGATTTACGATCGATTTTGAGTTAATTTTTGTGTATAGAATGAGGTAAGGATCTAAATATTTCGTATTTGTTGCTGTTGTTTATTTTGCATATGGATATCTGATTTTTCCAGTACCACTTTGAAAAGACTGTTCTTAACTCCATTGTTGAGAAGACTATCCTTGCTCTTTTATACCCTTTTCAAAAATCAACTGACCACAGATGTGTGGGTTTATTTCTGAACTCCAGTGTCTACCATTGCCCCACGTGCTATCCGTATGCAAATGCCACGTGTATTTGATTACTGTACCTTGACAGTAAGTTTTGAAATCAGATAGTTTAGGTCCTCCAACTTTGTTCTTCTGTTTCAAAATTGTTTTGGCAATTTTAGGTCTTTTGCATTTCCAGATAAGTTTTAGGATAATCAAACACCTTTTCCCCCCCAAGCACTACAGTTTCTACCTTATGGAAACAATTCCGCATTTCTTCCATGTCTTTTTTTTCTGAGAGGTCAGAATTCAATCTGACTTGAACAAGAGAGATTGTCAGTAGTGTAAAGTGTTTAAGATGATGCCTAAAGTCCAACAGGCACAAAAGACCGATGAGTGCTTCTCCCTTCTCTCTTCCACCCCTCACTTGCCCTTCCGCAGAAGGTGGGAGTCAAAACAACACAGGTTTAGAGCCCGCTTCCATAACTTACCAAGTGAACAATCTTAGGCAATTCATTTAACTTCCCTGAGCTTCACTGTAAAATAGAGATTATAATACCTACCTCCTAGGGCTGTTCTGACAGCAACAATATGCCAGGGAATTAGAAAGGTTTGACAAATATGTTACAGGTAAATGAGTAAATAAATGGAGAGCTGGTGATTATTCAAGCTTTATGAAAAAATGAACCAAAAACAAACACTCTATGGCTTCATGATTAAAGAAATATTTGGGAGAAAGAACTCATTTCCTGGTTTCCCACTGATATTCCTGGTAGGAAACAAACCTATCTGATTCTACTTACCTTTGGCAATAGTAGAAAGGGTATTCAGCACTCCTCCCTCAAGGGTCCCGGCTGAGATGTTCTGAATCGAGGGATCTGCTTTTCTGTTTCCTGTGTTCCATACAATACCCTCGTGGCTCAGTACTGCCTTGAGTCCTGGGCAAGAGAGAGTACGCTCTTGGCCTCTAGGATGGCCAGGTTTAGCAAACATAAATACAGGATGCTGAGTTGACTTTGAATTTCAGATAAACAATGAACAATTTTTAGTATAAGTATGTCCCATGCAATTCTGAGGCTATACTTGTCCTAAAATGTTGGGCATTGTTTATCTGAAATTTAAGCTGAACTACACATCGTGTGTTGTATTTGTCCCAAGCTTTAGAAAGCTTTACATGATATAAATACATGTAACACAAACAAAAAATGTGGTAAATACACAGGCCCTCAGTCATCTGTTATGCAGACCCGGCGTTTGTCGGTGGCCCAGCATAACCTGTCACTATAAACCTTCTCTCTCGTAAGTAAACCATTCTCCTAGCGAACACCCTTCGGGCCCCGGGGAATCACGCCTCCACTCCTCTTGCCCTTTTGTCCTTGAAACAGAGGCCGCTGCGTCCAAATGCTGTGAAGTTTTGTGGGTCGAGCCACTGCCAAAGTCAGAGGTGAACACTGCTTCAAAGTGCCCGGCGTTTTTGAGTGAGAGAAGCATGAGGGTAAAAGACAAATTAACTTGCCAAGACCTTCCTTTCAGAGAGCACGGATGACATAAATTAAATATTGCCTCACAGTAGTGCCAGACGGCTCATCTGTGTTCCAGTGCACCTTCTGGAGGTACTTGCAAATTAGCAGGGCGCTCACAACATGCTGACAGAAAAACGTTTTGCAATATTAAACAGCTCATATTATGCTTACATTTGTGTGTTTATTAATATGCCCATGACATACATAAACCACGATGACCATTCTTTATGTTGGCAACTAAAGAGACATTTAACACTAGAAATACGAACAGATTTATTTTTCATAAAATATTTAACGGGACTCAAATATTTGAAAAATTAAATTAAAAACTCAGCTCCATTTAAATCATTTTGAGTAGAAGGGCCTCTTAATTTTAATTTGCCTCTTAACTGTAAAAGGTAACTGTGACTATTTTAGGAGAAAAATAACTATTAAAAAATGTATGTAAAATAAGTACAAATTTTCACATTTAATTCATTATTTTTTTAAAAGATTTTATTCATTCATTTGACAGAGAGAGAGACAGCCAGTGAGAGAGGGAACACAAGCAGGGGGAGTGGGAGAGGAGGAAGCAGGCTCCCAGTGTATGAGCCTGATGTGGGGCTCGATCCCAGGACCCCGGGATCACGCCCTGAGCCGAAGGCAGACGCTTAACGACTGAGCTACCCAGGCGCCCCAATATAATTCATTTTTTAAATAAAAATATTTACTTCATCACCTTCAAATAATTACAATGCATTTTAATCCTGTATATCTTTATTATCAAGTGAGGATAAGTGATGTGAAAATCTTGACTACAACATGGGTGGTTGAGCTGAAATAAGGCAAGAAAAATAAAATGTATGCCATAATTGTATAATTTATTATGATTTAGGCCTCTACTTCTTATTTATCCAAACATTGCCAGCTCATCAAAAGATCACCCAGACATGTACTCTAACAATTAAATTCAGTCATCCTTAATATTTTGCCAACTATCAGTCAAGTAAAAACTATAGCCTTACGTGTTTTTTTTTTTTTTAAAGATTTTATTTATTTATTTGAGAGAGAGACAGCACGAGCAGGGAGGAGAGGGAGAAGCAGGGTCCCCCCCGCCCCCAAGCAGGGAGCCTGACACAGGGTTCCATCCCAGGGCCCTGAAGGCAGACGCCCACCTTACACGTATGTTTAAGGTCTGTTGCTGTTTTGCATGGTAAGCAGACACAATGTATTTTCTTTACCAGTTTGCTCGCGCCATTGCTGAGCTTTCTGGACACAGAAGTGCAGGCTGTGCTTCTCGCTCTGGGCCGGCGGCTGTCGGAGTCGGGCCTGCCTAAGCAGTTCAAACAATCGAGGCAGGGAAGGGTAGTGGGCCCAGTGCCTTAGCACCCCTGAAGGGAGAGGAAAAGAGAAGGACCCGTGGGCTCTTTCTGCGGCTTGATGTCAGGGAGGTCTGGCTCTCGTTCCCTCGTGAGACCAAAGACCCCCCAAGGTTGCGCTGCGGAGCCCCCGTCAAGGCGAACGAACACGGATGGGCGGGCCACACAATCGCCAAGTCCAGCTGAGTCCAGGGATGGTCCGACAGGCAGTCCTCGGCCAGGGCCTGGAACTTCTCCACGGCATAAAGTAGGGGGAATATGCCATGACACCCTGTAATGAGGATGCTGAGGTCTGGAACGTGCAGAAATCCAGGCTGAGGACGAGCCCAAGGCGGGTGGGGGCGTGTGATCGGAAGGACAGATGGGGGGCTCTGAGAAATGACTTCGGATGGACACCTGACTGCGTAGAAGAGCCGACTTCGCAGGGGTCAAGGTACAGAGGAGGTTCGCTTTACATAATTGACTAGAAGCCGTGGACTGGCCCGCATGACCCGATGATGGCAGAAGTGTCTGCTCCTGCTGCCAACAGCGGCCAACATCCCTTCCTCAGCGGGGGCCCCTCACCGCCACCAGGAAACCCACCCTGCCCTGCTCTCCCACCTCCCCGCTTCATCTGCCCGCCCCCGCTTCCTGGCGCCCCACTTCATGCTGAGGGTCACCTCCCATGCCGCTCCACAGCCAGGGGCTCTTCCCCACCTTGTCATCCCCTTTCACCATCCCTCCTGGTGGAGCCTGTACACCTTCCAGACCCAGAACAGTGCCGCCCCCACCCACTGCCATCCCACGCTGGGGCCGTGGCCTTCTGTGGGCCCTTGTCACGCAGGATGGACTTCGGTGTCCTGGCCATGCTTTAGTAGATGGAACAGAGTCTGTCCCCGGTCAACCGGGAGCATCTGAGGCTCAAGGACCCTCCCATCTTTCGTTCCCAGCACCAGCGTAGTGCCTGGCACATAGTCAACACCCGGTAAATATGTGTTGCACGAACTGAGCAATAATCTCACTTGAACTTCATAGCACCCGGTAGTAATTGACATACTGTCATCTTATTTATATGGGTGAAAACAAAGGCTAAAAAAAGTTAAGTTCTCTCACCAAGGATGTTGGTATTAAGTCTTCTGATTTCTAAGGCCACACACAGGACTTTCTACTAAACTGTGAGGGCTAAATCCAATGGCACTTTTTTTTTTTTTTTTTTTTAATTTAAGGAGGTTTCTGTAGCTGTGAATTTTGTTCGAAGAACAAGGGAACAAGTGGTTCTCACCTTTGAAGCTATGGAGCAATAGTTACGCACTTGGGAATATTCCTTGGCCAATGAGAATTGTGTTTGAACCTTCCCTTTGCAGGAAGTTGAGTTGGTATCCTTAGTTGAGAAATGATTATAGTACAGAACACTCAGCCCGCAAGAGCCTTTGTTGTTGTTGTTGCTTTTAAATCAAGCCTTTACAGGAAGCTGGTTTTCACCCAGGTAACCGCTGCAAAATATTTATCCAGGTAAGAGAAACATTCCTCAGCCAATCAGAGCATCTCTGTTGTGTGACCTCACCTACCTCATTACCATTTACTACACCGCCAGCTGCAATTACCTCCAGTAGGGAACACATCCTGCTTCCGCTTGCTCAAACTCCCAGACTAACATTTTCTCTGACTTCCAGAACTGGGCTGGGAAGTCTGAGCCAGGTAAATAAGTAGCCTGACTCTTGAAGCTCGAAACTCCTGCCTCCCATCATGTTGGGGCACAGACAAGCTTAAAGAAGCGTTAGAAGAGTTAGTGTCAACTCTTCATCCCTGAAGAGTTAGCAGCACAGGTAGCGAGGTCCTTGATCCTTCAGGAGAGCCGGTCACTGAAGGAAGAGGTGGCCCCAATCAGGGACTTGTAAATAATGCTTTGGGGCTCACACAGGTGCACCCCACCCCACCCCAGCTCTCCCCACGAGCAGACCTAAGAAGCGGTAACAATGCCAGAACATCAAGGTGGAGCCTTAGCAGGATGGACCCCAAAACCGCCCATAAGCTAATTTCCTCTCCTTCGACACAACATAACAAACACAAAAGGCTGAGGAGCTCCACAGGGCCGGCCTCAAATACCAACTCTGCCTTTTTGTAGCGGCGTGACCCGGAGCAAGTTATTCAACTTACCAAGCTTGCTTAACCGTTTGTAGTATGTATTTTGTAATTTGTACTTGAGGATAATAGCATTTACCTCACAGCTATTGTGAAGATTAAATAATACAGGGTGTGGAAAGTGTGGGGCACAAATGTCTGCCCTGAGCTGGCCCATCACCAAGCCCTACTTCTCTTCCCTCCTTCCCACCCCCATCCCTGGAAGCTCGGAGAACGATGGCTTAATCCGCATGAAGGAACTTGAAGACTGGCGAGCACAAAAGCAGGAGATGGAAATTCAGCTCCCCGCCAGGGCCAGGCAGAGGTGTCAATAAACACATCCAGTGTGCCGGCATGGGGGCTACGACCAACAGGAGAAAGTGTGCCCCATGGAGAAGGGCCTCTTGGGATTATCTTAAATGCATAGGCACCTGACCCAGTTTTACCAGAGCTTCAATTTTTTTAACGATTTGATTTGTTTATTTGAGATAGAGAGCGCGTGGGGGTTAGGGAGAGGGACAAGCAGATGCCACGCTGAGCACAGAGCCCCCCAGGTGCCCCCAGAGCTTCCATTTTTAAAGAGAAGCAAGAACCCATGATATGTATTTGAAAGTTCCCAGTTTTTAAAAGTTGAATCAAATTAAAATAAACAGTAATATCTTACAAGTCAAATAAAATACGTTCCCTCGGCCCTCCACTTTGCCATCTCTATTCAGGGTAAAAATACAAATGGCCCAGTACGTTATATAGGGAACTCGGAGACCAGTGCAAATCCCGTGGCACTCATGTCGTTTACTGTGACCGGTAACCCCAGTTATAAGTCTGAGAGTTATCACCACAATTCGCCAACATGTAATGAGCTCTTACTGTGTGCCTACATGACCTCACCTAGTCCTACCTAATGCGGCAGGTGTTCTCACGGTCCTCATTTTGCAGACGAAGAAATGCAACTCAGAGAGACATAACTTAGCCCAGATCATCTAAGCAAATGTGTGCCCCAAATCCCAGTTTCCTCAACACTACCAGGATCTAACGCTTCGGTGAACTTGAAGCGTTAAGGAGGAGAGGCTCCGGGAGCATCACAGCCAGCAAGTCATGGCTCCCATGTCTACTTCGTCACTGTGCGACATAGATTCTCCAGAGACATGGAAGCAGAATGTTTCCTGCCAAGGGCCTTTGGCTAGAAGTATTTTCTGTCCCACAAGTTCACTGGGCAGAATGGCTCCTGAATGTAACCAACCAATAAACAGAAAGAAGCCTACACTTAAGAAAATTAGGGTCAGTGTTTGCTATGTACGCGCAGTCCTGTCAACTAACAGGACATGGGTATAGAAGCAGTCGTCAGACTCAGAGCAGGACATTCTTCCACACACACCACGGCCACACCCCGGCCTGCCCGCCCCCTGCCTGTCTGCCTCGGACACTCAGGTGAGGATGGAGGGTGGATGGTGTGAAGCCTCAGGAGATCCTCAGGAGAGCAGAGCCTCAGGAGAGGCTTCACACCATCCCACTCATCAGATTTGCAAGATTTGAAAAGTTTGACAACACCAAGTGTTATGGGAGGTGTGGGGGAAATGGGAATACTCCTACACGACCGGTGGGAGTGTGAATCGATTCAAACATTGCAGAACGTTTTATGAGGTTGCAGATGCCCACGACGCTGTGGAGCCCCAGGTGTGGAACCCTAGAAGAAACGCCCTCCGTGCGTCCAAGGAGCCACACACGACAAGGTTTACTGTAACATTCTAGGGGACAGCCCAAACTAGGGGAGCCTTAACTGGTGATAATTTTTTTATTATTTCTTCTTCTTTCTTTCTTTCTCTCTTTCTTTTATTTGAGCAAGAGCATGACCATGGCGGGGGGAAAGCACAGAGGGAGAAGGGGAGTCTTAAGCAAACTCCACCCTGATTGTGGAGCCCAATGCAGGGCTTGATCTCACGACCCTGAGATCACCACCTTGATATCATGACCTCAGCCAAAACCAAGTAGGGCACTCAACAGACTACCACCCAGGCACCCCTTCTTTGGTATTTCTTAAGCCCACCACATAAAGATATGTTACAGCAATGGGGTCTCTGGTTCTATTGTAGTAGTTCCTGACCTTTGTATTTCAAATAGTAGTTATGTGTAAATCAAGATAAATCAGTACATTATTAGGCTATTAGCTAATCTATTTTCCCAGCCCTAAGGAAAGTGCTAAGAAGAACTTACCTCATTTTAAACAGTCATGCCAGCCTCCTCAGACATAGAATCAGGTTCCCTCCTGGCCCTAGACAGATTGTATCTCTAAAATCAGTCAGTGTACTTCAGCCTACTTTCTGGATCTCCTGCAGGACTGCCGGCAGGACAGACAGACATCTCAGAAGAAAGTGTTATGTGCACAGTAACCATTGTGAAAGAGCCCCAAGCTCATCTTTTCAATAAGCAACGGACGCATTCGCTAAGCATTTCTGAGAGATGAGAGGGAATTTGGACAATTTTTGAAATAGTAAAAAAAACATAATTGGGAAATAAAGAGTAAACCCCGGAGAAATGTGTATAATAAGAACACATATTATGCTTTATATTTTTCAAAGATTTTTCATCCATTTAATGTGATCGTCACAACAATTTCATGAATTAAGAGAATAAATATTATTATATTATTCTCATTTTACAAATCAAACAAATGAGGCCTAGAAATAAGTGGTTTGTTAAGATCACAGAGCTAGTCTAGCTAGAGTTGAACCCAGATGCTCCAATTCTCAGTCTAACTTCTGTTCCGTCAACTCTAAGAGCGGCCGGAAGAAACCTCTTACAAAGATTTTATTCTGTGATCTGTGATAATGCGCTCATATGCCAAATATTTTATTAGATTTGCTGCTCTTCTTTTTTTTTTTTTAAGATTTTATTTATTTATTTGACAGAGATAGAGACAGCCCGAGAGAGGGAACACAAGCAGGGGGAGTGGGAGAGGAAGAAGCAGGCTCCCAGCGGAGGAGCCCGATGTGGGGCTCGATCCCATAACGCCGGGATCACGCCCTGAGCCGAAGGCAGACGCTTAACCACTGTGCCACCCAGGCGCCCCAGATTTGTTGCTCTTCTGATCCTCCTTTCAACCTATTTCATAAGCAGTAGCAGCTGAATTACTTTTCTTTTTCCTTCTTTCCAACGTATGAATGCACACGATCATTTCTTTAAAAACATTTGACAGTGTGTGGTGAGCGCGCGAAAGCCAAAGAAGCCGCGTGGTCACATCCCAGCCTGGCAATTTGCCTGTGTCTCTGGGCACATATGAGAAGATGGACTTCCTTATAGCACTGAGTGAATTCCCCTGCCCCGTTAATCTGAAGTTTTATCTATCCAAGATGTCAACTTGATATCTTATTTCCCATCCTGCCTAACTGCCAGCAGTACAACACATCAAAATGGAAATGTGCCTCAAAAATGCGGGCATAAACGTGGCAAGTGTCTCACATGGTAGAATTTTTTAAATACAGCTCAGATAGGATTAGGATATACGTAATTGAGAATACATCTGTGCTTTTATTTTTGAACCAGGAAAGTGAGATCCCAAAGGTTTTTAACGTAGAGATTTTTATCTTCAACGAGCTTGTGTTGGTGGCCCATCGCTAGTCAGTAAGTCATTATTTTCACATGCAGGAATGATATGAGAGATGAACTTGTACGCTGTGGAAACTCCAGTCAAACGGTTAAAAATAATTCCTACCTTTCACTGAATACCTGCTATGCACCAAGTGTTGTACTCTACCTGAGGAGATTAAGTACTATTAAGTTGGTTTTACAACTGGTGAAGTTGAGGTTTAGAGAAGTTAAGTAACTTGCCCCAGGTCTCCCAGCTAGTAAGTAGAAACTCAAGATTTGAACTCTAAACCTATCCCCCCTTAAACACTCTGATCTGAATTTAATTTGACCTGAAGTTTTGTCTTTAAAATGGGGTTTGAAGATTTGGAATCTGGAATTTCCATGGGATGTTGAGTGGCTCTTGGTATAATCCTATTAATATTAGTATGTTCCATCTTTCATATATTCAGTCTACTGATACCATTTCCTTCCTTCTTCTTGGTCATGGGATAAAATGCTAATAGCAGATATGGTATCTGTCTTCATGGAGTTTACACCCAGGAGGGGACACCAGCTGCTAATCAAATAATCGCACGAGTAAATGCCACCCTACCCTTCGACACGCTCCACCACATTTAATCTGATAGAGGTGCATGGTGCGTGTTCAGGGGGATCTGACCGAAGCCCAGAGGTGATGACAGGCTTCAGAGCAGGACGTATTGAGATTCACAACCTGCAAAGCACGGCACTTGGTTGGTCGTCGCTCCTAAAGCTGGGGAAACAACAGGAACGACAACAGGATTTCCAACTGAGTCCGGTGGTCGGTGCTCTCAAACCAAATCTCCTGTGTCCCCTACTGACTTGATCCCCTGGTATCCTCTTAGAGCGAAAGATGTCTCCAGTTCTTTCAGCTGAACCGGAGTATGTTTGAATAGCACACTCTGTTGGTGCCTCAGACGTGGAGGAGAGCGGGGAGAACAGAGTCAAGGAGGACTCTGAAGGTATAACCGTGGGTAGCTAGGACCCAAGCACTTCTTCACCAGCAGGGGTGGTGTGGAACAGCAGTGAAGGTCTAGGGGACGCTTGGATTGCAATGATACATACTCCATTTGAAGCTAAGACATTCGACGATAGTAAACTATCCAAGGGGAGACACCTTGCAGACTGGGGTGGGAGATAAGAACAAATGATAAAACGGAGCCTCAGATGAGAATTTATCTGCTTTCAGTAATAATAGCTCTTGATTATTACATAACCATCATCATCATTTCACATGGGGCTTACTCCATGTCTACACACATATTAAGACTGTTGGAGTCTTAGAGCAAACCTGTGAAGCAGATATTATCATTTCTGTTCTACAGATTGGGAATCTGAGACACAGACAGTTCAAGTGACATGGCCAAGGTTCAAACACAGGCAAAACGCCCCCAAAGCCACATCCTTACGTAGCCTTACAGGTTACCACGCACTTGTCCACCTGTCCCATGCTTATTCCCACAGCAAGCTGTTCCCCTGGGAGAGGAAGTATTGTTACGCTTAGCTTTACCGATGAGAACACAAAAGCCTCCCGAGGACGTAGGGTTTCAGAACCTGAACCCATATTTTCTGGTTCCAAATTCAGTATTTTTTCCATTGCCCTTGAAATCTCTTGGGCTCCCGCCTTAAGCAGCACGGAAGGGAGAAAGGGAATTCTCGCAGGTGTGGAGGAGAAAAGAGGGAAGGTGTAGGCAAAGAATGAAAAGTGAGAAAAACAAAGCCTAGAAAGCCAAATAAAGATATTTTCCCTTCTCGTAACAGTCTCACGAAATTGTGAATGATGGCTGCCTGTGAGCAAAGGGCTATGTTCAGTGGTTAATAAAAGCTTGTCCAAGATCAGATGCAATGGTAAACACCTTCCAGAAGACCCGATTCTTGTCCTCGATGAACTTGCTCTCTGTCCCACTGGGAACTAAGTCAGGCTTTAAACATGGGTAAAGAATTTTTTTAAGGCAATCGTACTGCAGTTTGAGTGACTCAGAAAAGAGCAGGAGGATTTCAGAGAAGGAAAAGTTACAGGCTGAATTGTTACAGAAAAGTTACAGAAAATGCTTCACGGGGGAACATGGGTCCTGAGCATTCTACACAGAGAAATGGTTCTGTGCTCTTGCTCTTCTGTT
Source organism: Ursus maritimus (assembly GCF_017311325.1). Taxonomy (NCBI): domain Eukaryota; kingdom Metazoa; phylum Chordata; class Mammalia; order Carnivora; family Ursidae; genus Ursus; species Ursus maritimus. The sequence continues at coordinate 26,642,066 of NW_024423344.1, read as the reverse complement.
TATCTTTAATTACGTCCGCACATTTTGTCTTGATCCTTTCTGGACCAAGATGGCAGAAAACAAACTCATATCTTTTCCTCTATCCTTCCTCTCTCTCACCAAAAAATGAAAAATAGTGACAACTTCTCTAAACACAACATTGAGGTGGTTACCTGAGTGGCCCGTTCCAGTTCTGGAAGCTCTCTTTCCCATACTACAAGAATAAGTTTTATTTATACTCTTATCCCAAAGGAATTTGAAAGCGCTCTGAATGAGCCCCAGGGGCCACCCTCCAACCACCGTTAACTAAGTCAACAGTCCCTCGAGGAAGTAATTTCCCTTTTAGAAATCTGCAAGCCCCCACCTGTAGCCAAAGAAACATGTGATTCCTATTTCCTAAGAAGAAACTAACCCAGTATGGACATTTGTTAAAGTGGTTTCCTTATCACTCTAAAGAAATCTCAAAAAGCCAATCTATAACCAGGAACCTGGTTGTAAATCTCTCCTAGTCCACCTGTGTGAAAACAGATGCCTGAAATAAAGTCCAGAAGTTTAACAACTCCCTTTCCCCTTGATGTGAAATCCCATCGCTGCAGTTGAACAGGATTTATAGACATTGAGTCAATTAAAGGGAATTATATGCAGCACCTAGAAAGGCAAATTCATAAAGACAGGAAGTAGAATGGTGGTTACCAGAGGCTGGGGAAGGGGGAGATGTGGAATTGTTTTTAATGGGCACAGAGTTTTGGGGAAAGATGCAGATGTTCTGGAGGTGAGTAGCGAGTTGGAGCACAGCCATGGGAATGTTCTTAATGCCACAGAACTGCACACTTAAAAATGGTGAAAATGGTAAATTTTATGTTATGTTTATTGTGCCAGAATTTTATTTTATTTTTTTTAAAGATTTTATTGATTTGAGAGAAAGAGAGCCTAAGCAGGGGGAGCGCAGAGGGAAAGGGAGAAGCAGACTCTGTCCTGAGCAGGGAGCCCAACACGGGGCTCAATCCCAGGATCCCAGGATCATGACCTGAGCTGAAGGCAGATGCTTAACCGGCTGAGCCACCCATGCACACAATTTTAAAAAAGGAGTAAAGGAAATTTGTTTCAAAACCTAGAATCTAGACTCTTCTCCTAATAACAGTGACTGGGGCAACTGCCACCTTTTTATGGCAAACTAGTTTTTAGTAAACTATTTTTAAAATATCATAAATGAAGGGGAGACCGACATTAAGGCTTTTGAAGAGCATAATATGAAGAAAAGTCAAACTGTTCGCTAGCCATCGTATGAGTAGTTCAGGTGCGCCATCGGTTCCTGGATTATTCAAGGAACCACACAGCCTGCCAGATGGTCATTCCCCAGCCAATAGAAGCACATTGAGGCTTGGAGCCAATGATTACGCCTTTAAGGAAACTAAGACTTCAAAACCATATTTCAGTACCTAGAATAGGCAAACTCATAGAGACAGAAATAGAAGTTACCAGAGGCTGGGGAGAGGGAGGATGGGGAGTTCTTGTTTAGTGGGTACAGAGTTTCTGTTTAGCATAATGAGAAAATTCTGGAAATAGTGGTGATGCCGCTGAATAGTACATTCTAAAATGGTTAAATTTGTTGATATGTATATTTTCCCACAATTTTTTTAAAAAGGTAAACCATCCCAGCCCCTTGAAATAACAGTAAAATGAAAATCCTTTCCAAGAAAGAAGAAGTGAGTCCTAAGGAAAATGACTAATAAAGAATTGGTAGTTGGTAGACGATGGGAGGGAAAAAAAAATCTTTATTTCACAAGAGGGCTTCTCTGGGTGTGAGACAGCACTTAGCCAGTCTAGGGTAGACTACAGGGGCAGACATCTATCACGATCCTTGGCTGACAAGGCCCTATTCAGCCAAAAGTTTTCCAAGTGGCCCAGTCCCTCTTTCTCTGTCCTCCTGTCCCCTTCCTCCCCCTCCTAAACTATTCAGAGCCCTACCCGGTTATTTTCTTTCTTTTAAATTGGCAACCGCCCACGTTGGATAAACAAGATACACAGGACGGAGGGGGCGGTGAGGCGGAAGCACATTTCAGAGCTAAGAAAACAAATAGCCAATGAAGCCAAAGAAACCACAATTTGACTTAGACAAGTTCAGCTCTGGAAAGAAGTGTCAGACGAGTCAATTATTTCCAGATCCCTACAGGCCAGGGACGGAGAAAGCCAACCATACCATTTGTCGGAGTGAGTTCCTATGAGGTGGAGTCCAAGTCAAAGGGATGGATGGAGAGAAACAAGAAGGGGAGTTACGGTCCCTTTTCATTAAGTTGTCACTGGGAAAGCCAAGTCTGTAATAAAGCTTGTTGGGTACTGATTAGACTCTGTGGGTTTGGGCAGGGGAGGAAAAGGATAAAATAGCAGTCGTGACATGACACCTTCTCCCTGACGCTCACTGGAGCAAAGCAGAAGGATGTGGACCACACCAAGCCCAGAGGCCACAAAGCCACATGGCCACACACGGAGAGGTTCCCATGGGCTGCTCAGGTCTGAGCATCTCAGGAAGTCAGTGAAAGCAGCCGCAGGAGCAGATACGGGTCACAGGCAGGTGAACGGGCTCTGCTTCCTTGGAATTCTTAGCCATGGGAGATACACCCAGGTGGACCTTGCCCTTGCACGAGCTCTTCACGGAGCCATGAGCACAAAGGCATCTTAGAGCCTTAAAAAAAAAAAATCAGTTGTGGTTTACTGTAGATAGAGTTGAGTAGGGTCCTCCTTCTCAGATTAACAGAGCAGCAGAATGAACTAGACGAATTGTTTTTTAAGTCCAACCTACGGTAGCAACATAAATGTGCAGCTCTTTCTATCTCATGGAGTCCAAATGTGGGCTGCACGTTCAGGCGATCCTATTTTTAACATAGGCCAACTTTGCTGATCTGAACTACATTGCCTGCATGTCAGGGCCTTTGAAACGTCAACGGTGCAAAATGCTGTGAACAGCAATGCAGGGAAGGTGACCAGAGAGAGAGAACACAGATCATGCAAATACGAACCATGTGGATACACTCGCGGAATACCAATTATGACAAAAGATAATCCACCCAAGGGGCATCAAGGCACTAAGGGACCAGGGAAGACATTTAGGTGGAAAACAATCATGGGACTTTCCTGGAGAACCAGGCTTGCCAGTAAAATTGTGAAGTTTTATTATTAAAACAGAGACACCAATGTTAACTGCAATTGATCTGAAAGAAACATACTTTTGTTCCTTCAGAACAAAGGAGCAACAAAGCCCTCAGCCGATCGGTCACATTTTCTTCCTTCTGGACTTTGTTCCTTACATTGCCAAACTCCGTTTATGGCTTTTACTATGGAATGATGACTAGCCGTGTTCAAAAGAAGTAGTTTATTTTTACTACATGCCTTACATGTTATCGAAATGAACAGAAATGAACTCCAACCACCCCCCACCACACACACATACATGCTCAAATTCTTTGGGTAAGTTTTTGCATATGAAAATGACCTGTCTCAGTTACAGGGCGCCCATCAGGATGAATTTTCCTTTTTTGGCATCTCCCTTGTATCCCCTTTAAGTGGGAAGTTGGACTAGATAATCTCCAAGGCCCTTTTCAACCCCAGAGTCCACGAGTCTAGGCAGGAGGTGGGATCGTGCGCTGTGAAATGGGGAGCTCTGACAAAGAGCAGAGAGCCCGGGCCACCTGAACCCCGACCCGATGCCACCACTGGCGTACCTGGGAGAACCCCCGCTGGCAAAGTCACGGCCATCACTGTGGCCAGTGGGAGTGCCAGGGATGCAAGTCGGGCAAGTCTGGGGTTCTCTCATTTGTCTACAAAATTTTTGCAGGCAGGACTTCAGGACACACTCCTACCACCACCCGCCCCATCCCTCTCCTGAGCAGATTGTTACCCCTAAGGCCCTCCCGCAGAGAAATTCAGTAGCGGTCACCATCTGTGTGCTGGTTTCTCAGCCGTAAACCTGGGATGATAATAATAACATTGACCTATCTCCCCACAGTGGTGTGGGGATTGACTAATTAAGCCCTGTAAAACGCCTTGAAAACTGGACAATAGAACTCTCGGCATAACTGTCAGAAAGAATTCACACCATCCCCTAGGCCTGACCCGAGGGTGATGGTGCAGCTCTGGTCACTCTCTGCTGGTATTTTGTCACACTTGGACAAAGGGCTCTGGGGTCAAAGGGCAGCTTAAACCACCCACCCAGTATCTTGCTCCGAGGAATTCCTGCGAATCCGCTTAGTGCTAATGATGATTGCCAAATGCTCTGAATCACTTCCTTTCCTCCCCCAGACTGGCTTTTTCTTGATTTCTGCTCCTGGATGAAAAGGACGTGCACATGGGTGTGGGACCAGGCCTGTGGCCCCAGGCTTGTACTTCCAGGTGACATGGTTGTTCTAATGCTTTCACAGTGACCCTAATAGGGATTCCCTGCAAAGCTTCCTCTTCCTTGTCCCTCTCTCCTAATCCGGGTTCTGATTGCACTTTGATATTTAACAACGGGAGGGCAGCCCCTGCCTGGCTTGCTTGCATTTCCACCCAGCGGAAGCTGAGGACACCAGCGTGGCCCGGGGCCCTCCACAGACAAAGATCAGGCAGGGACGTGGTGTGATTGAAAGCTGCTACGGTTTCGGTGCAAACAGCCTCGCGCAAACATCTGGGCCTTCCGCAGATGGTTTACTAATCCATACATATCATTGCCAATGAGCTCTTTGTGAAATCCTTGTAACATATATCAGATGGGACAGGTTTCCAGAAGCTGGCATCCTGGGTTTAATGTGCTGACATTCACAAAAGCCAACAGCATTCCTGATCATTCAGGAAGCTCCCTTCAAGTGACTTTGGGATGCAGTCATTGAAAAGGCTGGACTTTTCTTTGAATCAGACCCGGCAGAGATAAATAATAATAATAATAATAATAACAACAACCATAACTATAAAAAGGAGTGAATTGGATGAGGAAAACATGAATGTTATTTAAAATGGTATAATTTAACTTTTAATTTAGATCCAAGAGAAGCAACAAAGGCAATTAAACGTGGGCTTACATTGTTATCTCTCTTAAGAAACCAGGGTCACGACTCAGTATGAATCTGTTTTGTGCACCTAACACAAGTTGATTTGCACTCTGAATGAGTGAAATACAAACCAGATAAAACACTGAATAGATATTTATTGTAATTAATATCCAACCCCCTCCCAAATCCTCGCAGTTTTCCACTATCCTTTCATTCAATACCCACTGAATACCTAATGTTTGCCAGCATCACAGCCTCCAGGAATACAACGAAGAGCATCCGTGGTCTACACCACGAAGGAGCTAACAGTTTATGAAAAGTAATTTCTGTGCAAGAAGGATTGTTCATAAATATAAGCCCTCTTTCTCTAAATTGTTTAGAGCATTATACCGAATATAAATGTCTCGCTACGAATAATGAAGCTTAGAAAACAGAGCAATATTATCACTTTTAAAAATTTAAGTCTTTCAATAATTCACCATTAGAAAGATACACTCTTTAAATCCAGAAATGGTCAAGAATATTGCCTATCTGTCCATTTTCTCCTCTAGTCCCTCTTGGGACTCACAGTCCATGGAAAGAACTAACCTTGATCAAAGAGCCAGCAAAGCTCATTCACTACGTAGTGGACAAATTCACGACCTTGGCCACATTAGCCTAGCCCTCAATCTAACTAGCAAATATAAAGAAACAAAAAGAAGCAATGCTACTTAACCAGGATTGTTTGCACGATGCCATACAACTAAGAAATAATGGACTGAACACGCTCATATACATTATGGAAGAAGTATACATTGATACAACTTCTCTGGAGGGTAATTTGGCAATATCCATTACACATTTATGCACATAACTTTGGATCCAGTAATTACACTTCTAGGAAGTTCTCCAACAAATATATGCATGCATATTTGCAAAACACATATACAAGGCTGTTCACAGATTCACAGTAGCAAAAACAAAAAAAATAAAATAAAAAAAAACCTGGAAATACTCTAAATATCCATCAGTAAAAGGTTGGTTAAATCAATTATTATATCTCCATACCGTGGAATCCCATGCAACCATTTTATTTTTTTTTTGTAAGATTTTATTTATTTATTTGACAGAGATAGAGACAGCCAGAGAGAGAGGGAACACAAGCAGGGGGAGTGGGAGAGAAAGAAGCAGGCTCATAGCAGAAGAGCCTGATGTGGGGCTCGATCCCATAACGCCGGGATCACGCCCTGAGCGGAAGGCAGACGCTTAACCGCTGTGCCACCCAGGCGCCCCCCATGCAACCATTCTAAAAGAATGTAATAGATCCAATATAATGATGTATATCAGCCTAAATGATAGACTAGCAAGTGAAAAAAACAAAAACAAGGAACAGATCATATTGAATAAAATGGTCCTACTTGAGATTTTTAAAGGGGGAGTAAAAGGATTTTGTAAAGAGCTTAAATATATTACATATAAATAAACATATATATATATGCATGTATAAAATGCATTTGCATATGTGCTTGAATTTACATAGAAAGACACAAAGTGGTTGCTTTGAACTTAGGTCAGGAATGAAAAAGACCAACTCTTCTCTATATGCCTTTGATATGGTACTTGATCTTTTATTTCCAATTTTAAAATAATTTTTAAAAAAATGACCTGGAAAGATCGTCCACAAGTCCTGTCTCTCAATTCAGTGGTTTCTTGTGTTCACCCGCAGCTACCAGTTGGGCAGTATTTAAGAACCCCAAGAAGACTCCAAACTATCTGAAGGCAGGGGCTGTTTGCTCATTGTCTTGACCTTCCTCGGGCAAGTTACATAACGTTCGTAAACCTGTTGCCTCAATGGTGTATGGAGATAAAGTGGTAGCTGGCATTTATCATGTGATGACCACGGGTCCAACCTCTGTGCTCGGTGCTTTTAACATAACATCTCAAAACAATCGTGTCTAATAAGCATTACTGCTTTTCCCATTTTATAGATTAGAAAAGAGACAGATCACAAAAGTAGTAAGTGGAGGGCCCGGGATTTGTCAGTTCCCAGGGTCCATGTACTTCATAGGGTTGTGTAAGAAGTGAGAAAGTGTAGGGAAAATACTTGGCAAGGTCTGGCTCTTCGGGAAGTGCATAGGAAATGTTTGATATTATCACCGATGTTGTTTCTTCCCTGCCAGGAAACTCTTCCAGCCATTAAAAACACGCACCCAATTGAACTGAAATAAGGTGGCTTTGTCCTGACAGCGCTGTGGCAATCTTAGCAAGGGCACGGTCACGAGTGACGTACAGCCAACAGGGGGGTTCCAACGTGTGGAAGCAGCTCACATCTCCTCAGCCGGGAGTGGACTGCCGTGGGAAGTCACTAGGGAAAGTACTATCGCGGGGTATGTGCTTTCCCCTTGGGGTATGAAGGTTTGACTGCTATTAATAACAGATGTGGCCAGCCAATTACAGAGTGGAGATGGGTAATCACATCTTGCATTTTAAGGCGTAATCTGATCACCTCTGGGGTCAAGGAATTACATAGTTATCGTAATGGTTAAAGTCTGTTTGGGCCACCACTTATGGACCAACGTTCAAGCCTTGGAGGTCGGAAATGGAGTTTTTCATGCACAAGTGCGCATGTGTGTGCGCATGTGTGTGTGTGTGTGTGCGTGTGTGTGTGATGTAGTTTCTGTGCATGTAGGAGCTGCTCAAAGCTCAGCCCTGTCACCCTGGCTCCCTGTCGAGTGTACCTGGTAAATGTTTCCCTTGAGAGAATGGGAAGCCAAGAGGCCTCGATTCTGCCTTCAATTCTGCTACAATTTCTTTGGCAATCCCTAGGCTTTAGCTCATTGATGAAATTAGGGCAGCCTCCCAAGGTTTGCTTCTTTGTCTCCTCCACACAACTGCGAGCTCCCTAGAGGCAGAAGTTCTTGTAGCAATCATCGACTTCTCAGCGTTGAAAATAGTGCCTGGCATACAGTAGATGCTCAATAAATACTGAACAAATGCCTGAGTTTCCTTCCAGTGACAATGTGGCATGACTCCACGAAATCAGAATCCAGTGCATTGAGTTGATTCCAACGCATACAGCAGATAACGTTGGCCGTCAGCCGTCTTCTCATTTTTCTCTGCCTACTGTTGAGACCCCTTCGTGAACATTTGCACCAGAACATCACACGTACGAAAGGAGACGATGTTGAGAGCCGCCAAATTGTTCTCTTCTCTGGCAGTCCTGGAAATGATTTGGATGAAGAAGAAACTGCAAGTATTGAAGTGTTGGTGATCTGCTGGCTTTATTCAAGCTGGTGGTCTGCCTACCGTCCCCATCTGTACTCGGGAACCAGCCACCCACAACACTTGTCACCAAGGCCTCTAGACTCAGTCCCCCTTGGTGAGAAAAGACCACTGGCTAACAATGTTTGAAGGCTTCAAGCAGTGACATGACAATCATTCTAGATTTGGAAGGAGAAATGACCAAGCAAGACCGTCTGGGTTTTTGTCTGTTTTCATGCACATGAGTCAGTGTTCTTGGACGTAAACACCACAAATAAACTCTGGCTTATGGAAGCAGAAGAGGAGTTTAAGAATTTCAGGTACCATGAAACAAGTGGGCTCTACCAACCCACCCCCACCCCCTCCACCCCTACCACCCCCCACCGCTGAATACTGCTTACCTTGTGGTACCCCACCACCAGGGTGAACATTAACTTGTCTTTTGGTTTTTGTACTGCTTGTTCAAAATTCAAGGTTCTAAAGGGAGCAGATGATTGGCCAAGCTGGGCCACACCCCCCAGCCAAGTACAGGAATAAACCTCGGCGATACCGCAGGTTCCATCCGGGCTCCTACAATAAAATGGATAAAGTGAGTCAAATGAACTTTTTTGTTTCCCAGTGCATATCAAAGTTATGTTTACACTGTCCTGTAATCTATCAAGTGTGCCACAGCATCACCTCCAAAAAAATGCACACACCTTACTTTAAAAATACTTCATTGCTAAAACGTGCTAAGTCATGTGAGCTTTCGGTGAGTTGTGCACAATGATCACAGATAACCGTAGCAGATAAAATAATGAAAAAGTGTGAATATTGCAAGAACTGCCAAACTGCAGCACAGAGACCTGAACTAAGCAAATGTTGTTGGAAAAAAGGCACCCATAGACTTGCTCGATGCAGGGTGCCCAGAAACCTTGCTTGTAAAAACCATAATATCTGCCGTGATGCGTGATAATGCAAAGCACGATGAAACAAGCTCTGCCCTGTGTGTCCCATTGGGCTCCCACAGTGGGAAAGGAGGTCCTACCTCACACAGTGGGGGAGTCCCCCAAATAGAAGAGAGATCGGCGTGCTGGTCAGCCACAGACAAACGACGGGCATCTACCACATCAGCACTTCACAGTGTAGCATCTGTGCACTTCGATAACTCACCATTTGTGAAGATGGGTAGGACCAGTGTCTACAGTCGCGCCCCCCCGTACCTAAGCGGCGCAGGCTCCTGATTAATGTAGGTAGGGCTTGGTAGGATTCTTGCTCTAAAGGTCGAAAAAATTACTGGCCAAAATTAAATCTTAAACATTTAGCCGCTTCCTGCTACTTACCCCGGGGCAATCTTAGAAGCTGTGCATAAACACCGCATGCTACCAGCGTGTTATAAAATTCCTGCGGCCAGCACAAGTCAACCCAAGGGAACTTTGAACTCTTGATCAAGTTTCCACTCCTCCCCGAAGTCCTCCCACCTCCAGAAAGCAAGATGACCCCAGGTCTGGCTCCTTCTTAGCCCCGTGGTTACTCTGGAACTCCCCAGGGACACGGCTTCAGGCCCTGGCCCCAGCCTCCCTGCAGAAAGGCCTCTGGGATGAGCCAGCTCAACTTCCAGTTCATGTCAGGCAGAAGGCCAAGTAGAGGAAGGGACAGAATCCAAGGTGGAAGGGAAAAACCTCTCCTGGCTAATAATGCTGATGTTCAGGCAAGAAATAGGCCTGAAATCTACCCGGCAGGCCTGCCTACAGAGGGCAAAGGGCAGGTATGGGATGGACGGGTAAAGAGGAAGTCACGGCAGGTGGGCTCGTCCCAAACCAGCATCATCCTCTCTACCAAGGGACTTAAAAAGGTGCCACAATGTCCCTCGCAGCTGTCTCTTGCGCAAGCACATAAAGGCAGATGTGTAGGGACGTGCACCGAAGCACTGTAGGCAAACACACACGCACATACACACTGCAAGTAACTGTCTAGCAATAATTCAATATATTCTGTATAATCACGCGAAGGGCTATTATGCACGTGTGAAAAAGCAGAAATGAATTATAAGTAGGTGTGATAGCATGGTCAATAAAGTAAGAGAGAGGAGTGAGTGACAGCGTACTTTGTATAGTATGATTTTGCTTGTTTTTAGAAAGGAAATATGCCGGCAGCTATACATATGAATAAAACACACTGGAAGGGTAACCTAGGACCCATGGGCATTATTAGTGAGGGAGGCAGAGAAAAACCTTTAGTTTTCACTGTATACCCTGTTTCTGTTTGCATGTCGACTGCTGAGTACTCAGGCTATGTATAATTAAAACGAACAAATTTAAAATGATGTAAAAGTGAAGCGTAGCCAGAAAAAGGAGTAAAATTAGCCACTATCAAGCAGGAATCAGGGGTCAAGAAAGAACTTTTTACTGAATGGAGGGCTCACCTGAGCCTGTGGGAAGGCAGGCTTCTCTCCGTTAAGAACACGTTTCTGCTGGCAGGCCCAAAGGGACAACCATCTATGTATCTTTCCCTTACTGTTCCTCAGAGTCAGGCCTCTACTCAACTCAGGCAGGAATCCACCTTCTACCAGGCACTTGGGCAAGACCTGAGAAAGGTGACTCAGGGAGAGGCACTTTCCGGGCCTCATACTGTGGCAAGGCTCAGCACGTGTCCCGGAGGCAGGGGTGGCCCTCTCTGTTCTCCCCACCGAAAGAGCTAATCATTACTAAAGGCACAAGTCTTGCTTAAAATGGGCCTGCTTGGTTTGTGGTCCTGTAATAGTGGTGGTGATGTTGGTGGAAACTAGTTTGGAAACTTAACCGACCTTCAGAGTAGAACAAGTAATGACCCAGACTTACTAAACGATGCTGGGTGGATTCTGTCTTCTTCTGGGTTACCAAAAGCAGCCCCCAGACCGTCTATATTAAAGTGTGAACGACGGCATATGGGGAGGAGGGTGAGGACAAGCTTAGTAAAGAGCCCTTGAAAGCAAGAAGGAGCTCTCTCTAAATTCCTACTGACATCAGGAAATTCTATCCACACAGAACCCTATGGATACCTGCAAGGGAAGGCCCAGGGTGCGGTAGCGAAAGTCTAATACCCCAGTTGTTCCCCACCGTTTCCCACCGCCCCAAATCTTCCAGGCTGATGTTTCCCTTCTCCACTCTTCTGAGCTTCTAAGAGCTCACTTTAAGTCATGCAGCACAAGGAAAAGTGAGGGACTGAACCCCTTCCCCTTGCCCCGGAAGAAGCCATGTGTAGGGCCCTGACACCAGGGTCTGTGAGTCACATACACTCCAGTTTTTATGCCTCTAGTGCAAGGAACGCCCAGTTCACATCCCTCGGGACAAGAGTGGCTGGAGGAGGTTCAAATTGCCCCAGGCCGGTGGGGAGCCAAAGCCGGTCAAAGCCACCCAACTTAGGGTAGTGATGGTCAAATCTGGCTGGGCTTCAGCCCCGCAACCTTCCTCCACTTTCCACTCAGATGGGTTGCTGGCAGTCCTCCTCCTCGTAAACCCCTTAGCTACCCAGGCAAGATGACCTACCCCAACTCCATCCCACTTATCCCATCCTCGGGAAGTTCCAGCCCTTTCTGCAGTACTTGAGAAAGGTCCTGCAATGGGTTTCCCTCGCGCAGGGCCCGTCTCCAAACACCTGAGGGGAGATTCTCTGGACTGTCCCCCAACAGCATGGGCCCAGCCTTGCCCTGGTTCTACTTGTCTTTTGAGGACCCCCCTAGGCCCACCAGCCGCCGTCTCCAGTGCACTCTCGGCCTGGAGTCAGCGGTGCAGGGGAAACCGCACGACCTGGCTTAAAGCGCGGCCGCTCCAATCCGGGCCCCGGGCCTCGGTGGGTCACCGGCCCTGGAGTCCCGGAGCAGTGGCGCCCCCCGCCCCTATGAGCGCACAAAGCCGGGGGCCCGCCGGAACCCTCGGCCCCGCCGCGTTCGGTCCCGGGATCCCGACCCGGCGGCTGGGGCCCGGGCCGAGCGGCTCCGCGTGCTGCGCTCTGGCCGCCCAGTGCGGGGAGGACGCGCGGCAGCGCCAGCCTCGGGGCCGCGCTGGTTAGGTAGCAGGGGGGACCGGAAGGATGGCGAGGAAGTAGGAGAGGGTTTCCTGAGATGAAAGATTACTTCCGTCCGGGCTCTGGCCTCTCTCTGGAGCCGGCTCATTGGGGGCAGGGGAGCGGGGCGCGCGGGACTCGGGGGCCGCGCCTTACCACCTGCAGCGCCCGCAGCGGGCGGGACGCGCGGCCCTGTCGGGGGTCTAACGCGGGGGGATTCTTGCAGGTGGGAATCGAGAGCTTTTCCTCGAGCCCAAGCCATGGTGGCCAAACAGCGGATCCGGATGGCCAACGAGAAGCACAGCAAAAACATCACCCAGAGGGGGAACGTAGCCAAAACCCTGGTAAGGCGGGGGCGGCGCCGACCGGGCCGAGCGGGGCAGGGCGGGCTGGGGCGGGGCCGGCCGGGCGGGTGGCAGGCGCAGGGCCCCGCCGCCCCGCTCCCCGGCCCCGGCCCCCGCCCGCCCCTCCCGCCGGGTCCCGCAGAGTGGGCGCTGAGAGCCCGGCTCGGGGACGAGAGGACCTCGCGGTGCTCCGGTGGGCGGCGAGGGCCGGGGTGGTGGTGGCCCCTCTGGGAGTGGCTGCTGGGGCTACCACCGAGCCTCCCCAGGAGAGAATGGGGCCTTTGTCTCTGGGAAAAACGGAAAGTCACATCCCTAGGGAATAGTTAGACCAACTGCGTGACAAGGGGCTCGGAACCCAGTAGGTGCTAGAACGTTTGGTGAATGAATGAATGAATGAATGAATAGGTAAATGGACGCCTCTTATCAAAACCTCCTTCCGGGCTTTGACCCCTGAGCTTCACCCTCAACAGACACCCACAAGGATAAGGTTTTCTCTCCAGCCCTTTGTAGTGGGTTTGTATAAGTTAGAAGGGCTCAAAGTGCGAAATGAGGTTCAGACCCATGTTTCCCTCCATCCTCCTTTCTCCCCTTTGCCTCTTCCCTAGTGAGGCCTCTCACCACTGGGCTGAAGTTTAAATGCAACATTACTCTTGTTCACGCTGTGAGTTCTGGCTCATCCTGATGGTATGATCCAGAACTTCGGAGACTAGATTAAAGCTTTTATAACTGGACTTTAAAATAAAATCTGGGCCTTATGCACAGGGGGTTCTTTTAGCAAAGCAGAGTATCTTCAAGAGAAAATGCCAGGCCCGTGATTTTGCACATTCAGAGACATGCCTGGGATGAGTTGTTGGGCAGTGTTGGTCTCCAAGTCTGTGAGCCAAGGCGCCTGGAATCTTTTATCCTAGACACTTAACCAAAGTCCAGCTGAAGCTTGGGGTTTGGCTGGAAAAGCTTGCAGACCTGATGAGGCGACTCCTGTTAGCCAAAGAAATGATGCGGATTTGAGTGAGCAAAAAGCTAGCGCTGCAATCAACACAGCAGAATTCCTACAAAACTGAGCAGTACTATGGCAGAGAAGTCTTAGGTTCCAACTCCGCTGGATCCAGAGCTTCATACACAGCTCCAGACTTAAGCTACGCTTGACGGTCTCTCATTGGGTGTTAGATCATGTCGCTGTGACTGAGCAGTAAAACGCAAATATGCCATTGAATCAGAACCACTTTGCACATAGATCTGTTTTCCCTATTTGCTTTTACTCACAAAAACATACCTTGCTGTCCAAATTGACCTTGAAAAACAAATTTTAATTGATGTTAAAGCACTCGGGGTTTTATATTCCTAGGAGATCACTTCGTCCTAGATATCATACAGCTTAGCTGATGTACTGAGAATCTCTAGGTGTGTGGTTCTTTTTAATGGACCAAGAAACTAAAGAACTGATGGGTGCCTGGGTGGCTCAGTCGTTGAGCGTCTGCCTTCGGCTCAGGGTGTGATGCCGGGGTCCTGGGATCGAGCCCCACATCAGGGTCCTCCACTGGGAGCCTGCTTCTTCCTCTCCCACTCCCCCTGCTTGTGTTTCCTCTCTCGCTACCTGTCTCTCTCTCTCTGTCAAATAAATAAATAAAATCTTAAAAAAAAAAAGAAAAACTAAAGAACTGAGAAAGTTATTAACTGAACTCAGTTGGCAAGTATCACCTGCAAAAGTAGCAACTTGGGAACTGATCTGCAGAGCCAATATATCCATTAGGCTTGGTAAACTCAATGTCTTCCACCTCTAGCTTTTCAAGGCCATTAGAAGGTGTTTGAGACCTAGGGGAAAGAAAAAGTTACTGTCTTCAAAATAAAAGAAAATTTAAAAATTGGAGGAAAACGCTTAAATACCTAGAAAATGTACTTACCTTCATTTCAACTCAACTAAACTTTCAGAGCTACATTCAGATTTGTTTAATCTATGATGTGAGTGAATTTTAATAGGTTCTGATAGACCATGGAGTGGGCTCCTCAGAAGTGCCTGGCACCTATGAGGGTGTTCAAATGGCCCTATTACATTTGTAATGAAAGTTTTCCAAACCAAGCCATGATCTCTGTTTATTGTCAGGTGGTTAGAAGGGCTCTTTGGTTAACTTTATTGTAAATGGAGTGTCCAAAAAGAAAAATGAAATTTTCTTTCACTTTAAACCCTAAATCTCATTTTCCTAATTACAGATCAAACACAATTGTACTTTGAACGAAGTAACTTGCAAGGGATAACCTGTTCCGGATGAAATTGGGGACATATGAACAGATTCTAACTGTAAATTCGGAATAATCATTCAGAAATAAACCCCTTCAGTTCTATGCAGATCCTTCAGTATTTCCTTAGCTAATGGCTGTGGAGTGAATATTATTCTCCCAGATTTATCTTGGATAAATCCAGGAAACAAAGAAATAGAATAATCATTTTGTGATTACACAGTAGTAACTTCTCCAGAACGAAGGGGATTTAAATTTCTGAGTTCGGAGTTACCCTGCTGGTATATAATCACAGGGAAAGCCAGCCCCTGACATTCCGAAGCCTCAGGAAGTAGCAAACTCCTGCTTGAAATGAACCGTGTCATTTGCAGGATTCTACTGCTTTTCTTACCTTTCCCAGCGATGGATTCAGGATTAGGCACATTGTTCCAATGGGATTGTGCTGGGTCCTGCTTCCAAAAAAGAGGAATTTTAAGCGCTCAGAAAAAGGATATATTGCTGTTCGTGAGCTCTGAAAATCCCCAGAGAATATTGATTCACTGGAAAATGTCATCCAACAGATTTTTGTGTTATATAGTCCGAGCTCTGCCTGTTGATAATATGTGTTTCCTGCAAAGGAAAAATAATGGACTCCATTTGGTATCCGCGCTAGACCAGTAATTCATTTACAAGGCTCCTGAATCCACTTGTTGGCTTCGCTGGAGATAGAGCTAAGTGAACTTTTTATATGGCGTCCATGGGATGAGAGCAACAGAGCTGGTTTCTGGTCAGCTGTGACAGATCGTTAGGGCGCTAGTGAAAGAGGGTGGGGAGGGGTAAGTGCCACACTCTGTTCGGGTCACTTTATTTCATATCTCGATTGTTTACTTGATCTGCCCTTGATCTGGTGTTAAGGGCCCAAGAACGACGCGGGAACAGTCCTGGGTACAGTTATGCAGCTGCGTAAGACTGATTTCGTCCTTGTCTGGTCCAGAGAGGCCACCTGTTCCCTTGCAGTGTGCTTGGTTCCTGCAGGAGCGGTGTTAGACACAAGCTCGTCAAGGACAGAGCACTGAGGGGTTTTCATCTAAGCGTCTACCTGCCATTAGCAATTTAACCTGTACTTCCCTAGTAAGAGAGAGGCAGGGACAACCCTATCACCAGTTAGGAAGTATGTATTTAAAAAAAGACGATATCCTTCCTAGACCCTGTCTCTACTCTACTTGACCTAAGAAATCAAATTTAATGAAGTTTGTATGCTTATTCATTCTTCGGTGACCACGTATTAAGCACCTGCTATGTTTAAGCCCTCTGCCAGGCTCTGCTGTGCATTGTCACGGGAAAGAGACACGGTGCCTGCCCTCTGAGTCCATAGTCTGGCGGAGTGACAGACAGCACCCACGGCATCATGACAGTAAACAGATACAAGCTGTGATAGGTGCCATCAAGAAAAAGCACACGGCGAAATAGGAGTGGTCAGTGAGCCCACTTGAGGTAGAGGAGAGGAGGCTCTCTCAGAATGTAACAGGTGCGCTGAGAACCGGAGCATTGTTGCCTTAGCGACCATAAAATGAGTTCTCTAATTTACATTGGTGATGGCTTGGTTTTGGCTCACACACAAAGGAAACGTTAGGGAGTTCTTTATTTTTTTCACGCCAACTTCTCCCTTTTTATTTGAGAAATTCACCACTTTTTTTAGATGCTTCTATCCAAAAATAGTTTTTCCATTGATCGATTAGATTTTAAGGACCAAGCCCTGCCTGCAAAGAGACCCAGAGGGGTTGTGGATGGTCGTTCTTACTACGTCTGTGCTACCGGTTTGAGGGGAGCAGAGGTGCGCAGGGCTCTGGGTTCGTGTGGGCACCAGAGTGCCCTTCCACTCCCCAGGGAACGCGGAGATTTCGCCCAAGGGCAAGCTTTGCTGAGGTTCAGGAGCTTTATTACAAAATGCTGCTTCCTTCGCGTATCCACTCACGGTCCTGCGGTGCTTTGGCCAGTCCAAGGATTTCCACGGCACCGACTTGCCAATTTTTTTTGGCACGTAGAAGGTTTTGAGAAAGTGGCTGTTCTGTGACCTTACTTGGAATCCACAGATTCGGGGAATGAAAGATGACTCTATTCATGGAAAACACCCAGGTTCTCTACTGGGGCAGACCTCCATCCCAGCCCTTGCTCAAGTGAACAAACTTCGGGCGTCCGTCTCCCAGCTACAAAGTGGAGATGATAATTTGCCTTGCGCGCAGCTGTGAGTGGTGGAGACGGGCTGTCGATTGCCTGGGAGAGAGCCTGGCCTACAGTGTGACTTCAACACCGAGTTCACTGAGTTACAGGAGTATTGACGAATCTTTTCATACCTATCTGGACCCTTTACAATTGGCTTTTTTCATCCATCCACCAGGCATTGAGACTGGATCCGTCTGACTCACCGTGGCATCCCCTGCCTTTAGAAGCGTCTAGTAATCGCCCACAAAAGTTTCCTGAATCACTGAACCTAATCTTACTTCCCCCATTCCCTTTCAGAGGCCACAGGAAGAGAAATACCCCGTGGGACCATGGCTGTTGGCACTGTTTGTGTTTGTCGTCTGTGGCTCAGGTATGGGTTTTTTGCTGATCTCACAGCCCATGTTCCTCTCTGTCCTTCAAAAACACGCTTCCCAAGTAAATAGATAAAAAAATATATTGGTCTGGGATTGAAGTTAATCACTGCCTGAAGCCCTCATCTTAGCAGGTTTGATTTGGTCTCTAGTCCAGCGGAGCAAATACGAGTAGAGACAGAACTGATGTACTATCAAGTCCTGCTCGTAACGCGATTACCCTGAGCGATTCAATTGTCTGTGTACGCTTGAGTGTTCAGTTAAACATAGCCTAAAAAGGGCAGTTAGAACAGGAGCACCTGTCTGCCCAAGATAGATCCAGATTCCAGAGAAAGGGAGAGGCTTTCTGCCTTAAGAGGAAATACCACTTAGAGCTCCTGGATAGAACTGAGCCTTTGACCTGAGCCTCAACGTACAGTCACCTCATACTGGAAGGTGGTGAGGGCAGAGAGCGTTGCTTACACTCACGTGCAAGCACACACGCACTCAGGGGAGGCTTGAGCAAAGGATCGTGCGTTTGTTTCTAGTTGACCTGTTATTGGGAGTAATTCCTGGTCCCCACGGGTTGGGTCTTGAAAACAGTGGTAAGTGAGGGGAAGTGAGGTCACTTCTAACAAGGCAGGCCTTCCGAGGTTTCCAAGATCTCTCACCCAAAGAAACAAAACTGTACCCCATTCCCAAGGATGTGACTCGAAGGGAATCTTTTACCCAACGTGGGGGTCCCTTATCTTTAACAGAGGTTACCCAGTCTCTACTCGAACACTTCTGGGGTGGAGGGCTCGCTGCTTCAGAAAGCCTCTCCCATTTCTGTAAAGCGCTAATTCGGTTAGAGACATCTCCCCTCTTTTGAGCTACACTGTGCTGTCTTCTCAGCAGTTCAGGTGTGAACTCCTAAAACCGCAAGGCATGGGCTCATTCTCTTCTGGACATCTTGAATCTTCGGCTATTTTAAAGATGAGTTTAAACTGCAAACTAAACTCCCCACCTTCTCTCAACCTCACCTCATGTGTTTTCTAGACCCCTCTTCTGGATACACTCCATGACTCTCTTAAAATATATAGCATTTGCATCCGGGGTAGTGGGTCTAGAAATGGTGTGACTGTTACAGAGGCAGTAGGACTGTCACTGCCCTTGATCTCATCGCTCTGCTCCTATTAACCGAGCTTCAGTTCATTTTCAACAGTCACAGCACATCCTAGACTCACTTCGAGCTAATGACCAACCCAGCACCACCAGGCTCTTCTTTATATAAATGTCCTTCCGGCTTCAGAGATGCGTCTCCACAGCTGCCCCCAATCCAAAGTTGTCCCTCATCCCCATCGTACATTGTTTCATTGTATTCAGAGTCCTCATCGACATATGAAATTATTTCGTTTGCTTACTTATTATCCATTTTCCTCTAGTGCCACCAGCTCAGGGAAGGCAGTGTTTATTGCCCACTAAATCTGTGCCTTCTTGTATTTAGCACCCAGCGAGCGCTTAGTGTGGTTGGATGGATTCAAGGGGGTGCGGATGGATAAATGAAGCCAGATGGTCCCCATGCTGTAGACAGCCAGTTGACTTTTTTGAGACCTCATATAAAGCTTCATGAATATTTCTATTAAAATTTTATTGTTGGTTGTCAGTTGATTTTCTGCAGAGTAGCCACGAAGAGTAGAAACAGAAGAACAGACATAATGAACGGCTTGCCGATCTTACATTATACTGTACCATGTGGTCGGTGACCTCACATGATCTGGGCAGTGTATCCCCTTCACGAGCAGTGCGTAGCTCAGAGCACCGTACAAAATTGCAAGGAATATGGTGCATTAATGCCACATTTCCATCGGCACCTGCATATTCCTCTGTTGCGCATTGTCTCAGGTGATCTGTCTCTGATTTTCACCCCAAAACAAAACAAACAAAATACGCCTTTAGCATGCCACACAACTATCAAGAAAAAGAAATCTATATAAAAAAGTAATCTGGGGGCGCCTGGGTAGCGCAGTCGTTAAGCGTCTGCCTCGGGCTCAGGGAGTGATCCTGGCGTTCCGGGATCGAGCCCCACATCGGGCTTCTCCGCTGGGAGCCTGCTTCTTTCTCTCCCACTCCCCTGCTATGTTCCCTCTCTCACTGGCTGTCTCTCTGTCATATAAATAAATAAAATCTTTAAAAAAAAAGAGTAATCTGCATTTGCAGGCTTTATGGCCAGCCTGTACACTGTTCGATCGTGAACCTTGAGCCTTTTATCTAATCATCTTCCTCGGCCAGCTTTATAGTCTCTGAAAGTATACTATTCCTCCAAGTCACTGATCAAGTCTAGACCTGGAGAAGCCTACGGAATGCAGTGAGCAACAACTCCCTTCAGGTTGACCTTGAACCTCTCTGCAAAACTGGTGCAAACAATCACCACGTGTTGTGGGTCCCCCGTGTGCCTGGCACGGTGCCGGACTTTGGGAGCACAAACGCCTTCAGGAGCCTGCAGGCCCGGAGGGAGGCAGAGATGGAAGCTGTCTGTCGTACCTGGGGGGAGAGCTCTGCCATAGCAGCGTGCCCAGCGTGCTTGGTGGACACGGAGAAGGGATTGTCTTAGTCTGTTCAGGCTGCTGTAACAAAATGCCACAGACTCGGTGGCTTGTAAACAGCAGAAACGTATTGCTCAGCGTTCTGGAGGCAGGAAGTCAGACTGGGGTGCCCGCATGGCCGGGTGAGGGCCCCCTTCCCGGTCACAGACCTCTCCTTGTACCTCCATGTGGTGTCCTCACGTGGCAGAAGGGCTAGGGAGCTCTGTGGGGTCTCTTTCATGGGAGCACTGATCCCATTCGGGAGGACTCCCCCCTCATGACCTGATCACCTCCCAAAGCCCCTCCCTTCCACCACCGTCCCGTCCCGTTAGACACTAGGATTCCAACATGTGAATGCGGGAGGACGCAAGCCACCAGACTAGAGCGGGGACTTCTAAACGATCCTGGGCAGAGGAGGAAGCTTCCCAGAGGACGTGCCGCTTGCACTGAGTGATGAAGGACAAACAGCTTGAGATGGTATGCCAGGCTCCAGAACGGCCAAAGCCCCGCTGTAGGGAGCCAGGAGCCCAGTCATCCCGCAGCCGGGGTTGTCAGGGACTAAACAGATACACAGCCAATATTGTTTTCTTTTTTGATGTCAAGATATACGTTACCTGCCTGCATTATTAGCTGGCCCATTGGGGGGGGGGCGGTTAAGTCAATAAAGTGATTTGGTCTGTTTTTCTCAAACCTGTGTTCGTTCTCAATACCCATCCTTTTCGAAGGGCTTAAAAACCTTCTCTAAATTACATTTTAATTACAATCTTGCCAGGCTGTTGGTCTGTATAGTGGGAACGGTGTCTTTTCCCCCTGGGTGAATTGGGACATCTGCTGACAACAATCTTTTGGAGCCCTCCCAGCCTCCAGTTGTTTTTTCAGGGATTAAATACATCGGCTCTGTTATCCTTTCTGTGGGTTTGTCCTGGGGCCTGGGATGGGAGGCTGCAGAGCCCTGAGATGCGGATTTCAAGTGGCTAAGAGGACACAGCCCCCCACCCTCCTTCAGGTCCCGTGCTCTTCCATTGAGGCTGTTTTTCATCTTTCTAGTCAAGACCGTGTTGCCTTTTTAGCGAGGCTAGTCAGGGATTGGGACATCTTACTTTCTCTGTGTTCCCTTAACATGCTACCATGATTCCTAAGTCTAGTTTTTAATCATAACTAAAAATAACCCACTACCACCACCTTCATTTTTTTTTTTTTTTTTTTTTTTTTTTGCAAGCCTCAGCTCAAGCCAGGCACTGTTCTCACAGAAATGTGTCACTCTTCTCAACTTGTCCTTGGTACTGTGCCCTCCTTCTATCTTTGTACGTGTTCTTCTCTATCCAAACATGTCATAAAAAACACAATAACTCCTTTAGGTCTGTCCCTGTTGCCACCTCCCCGGGATGAGTCAGGATTCTGTTCGACTTGCAGAGCCCCGGTCCCTCTGGAGTTTCTCCTCCCGAGGGTTGCAGCTGGTGTGTTCTCTGCATGTGAAAAGAGGGCGATTTCTGCCAAGTCCAGCCGGGCCGGCCGTCAGGTCCTCTGCTTCGGGTCATGAGCCTTCTCAGTGTTGGGCTGATTCAAGCTCCCGGTCAGTGTTCTGAGTCCACGTGGCTGGTGGTTCATAGTTTGTATATTTTTATACAGGAAACTTACGGAATCTTCGAAGATGAATGAAGGCGCTGATCATTGATCTGATTCTCTTGAAAGACTTGCTCTCACTACCTCACTCTGTTAACCCACTTTTCTAATGATGGTTGGTCGGGCAAAGTGCTCTTTTTAGAAGTAGTGTCGGTATACCTAGGATAAATAAATATTCAGATCAGGCGAGTAATGAGGAGTGCACATCTTATCTGTTTTCTTAGCTAGACTGTGGGAGAGGATTAAGACTGGGAAGATGTCGGCATTTAAGTAGGTGCTCTCTTATTGGCCACCCTTACTCCATTTTATGTGGAAAAACAAATTCCCAAACCTCCAGGAGGTTCCCGGACCCTTTAACTATGGGGAGCTGTGTGTCACAGCAGTCTTGACCCCTTGCTTCTCGGCTTCTTTGCTACGGCCTTCCTCATTCTCCACACATGCCTCTCATGCCTGCGGTGCTGATAAGAGCAAGATAATGAAAAGGAAGGGAGAGGAGTCAGGAGAGTGGGGAGGGTACAGAGCGCAGGCGCCCAGAGTCCCCTGGCACAAACACGCACCCCGCCAACGCTCACCCCCCAGCAGGAGATCAGATAAGCGCGCCAGAGCTCCTGGGGCTGCCCGGAGTCCAGGCACACGGTTGTAACGTCTAATACATTGTCCCGTAGAGCTGCAGTTGGAAGAGGCTCTCTAAATACACCCCTCTTCAGAGTGAGTAGATTTCCACTTTCCATGATTGCAAAAGGGCTCTTGGGCAAGACACTTCTTTGAAACCTGACCAATTGGTGGTAACAGGATAAGAGGTGAAGAGGCCTCGGCAAGGGGGGATGGTTCTGGAATGTGCCAGATGTAGGTTCAAAGCCTACATTCACTATCTGCTGGACAGCTTTGGACACATGATTTACTCTCTGTATCGATTTCCTTATTGATCAGAGAGGGATAATAGCAGCCCCTCCACCCACAGCAAACGTGAATCCTGCAGCTTCTGTCAACGCCCTCACTGTAGGTAGCCGTGGTGGGGAGGAGTGGTGCTGTGGATGGGACTGGGGTGCCACAGAAGGAGGGCTTGGCTTCCGTATGCCTTTCCTCCTTCCAGGCTCAGCCACTTGCGTCGGTCTGGATCTTTCAGAAAGCAGTAGGCCCTGCCTCTCCACTCCAAGGATGTGTCAGCAATTTAAGTGATAACATTCGGGTGCGTGCGGTGCTGTTCCCATGATAAAGCACCAAAATCTTTCAGACCTCCCCGCACAGGAAAAGGGAAGCACCCACGTGCAGAAATCAATGAATAGGGGTTTGTACTGTAAGTTGAATATCAGAAATAAAATATAAGTTGCATTTCCTTAACGCAAGCTGAATGCACCACTGTTCTGCCCTACAAGTTTTCTTTGTGAAGTACAAAAGCTTTGGGAACAGCGTGTGCTTTTGAGACACAGTATTCTCCAGATAGGACATCTCAGGGCCAGACTGTTCTTTGTTTTATTTAATTTGGTAACCAGCTCTATTGTTATTCATACTATATACATGCTGTCAGAAATCTAAAACCTGTTTCTCAGAAAGCCAAATACCTGTTTTGAGTCTCCTCAGAGGATTATTCCAAATAGGCCAGAAATTTTCTTGTTCAGGTCTTGGCCTGGGACTTTGTTTTGCTTGGGCCTTTGTAACTGCTCGCGTTTGTCTTTACTTTCCAAGGATCCCAGACGCACACTGAAGCCCAAAGCACTCAAGCACCTCCCCCCTTAGAGACTTTGCTGGGTTTTTCTCTCCCCAGTTTATAAAAACATTATCTTCCATTTCTGCAGGCGGTGGGGCCTCTTTCCAGATAAGCAGCTCGTCCTGGCTGTCCCGGTCCCCGGTGGCAGACCTGCTGCCCTGAGAACGGTGTGATAGCTTCTGAGGAGTGCTTGTTTTTTATCTGGAGACTCAGAGACAAGCGTGACCCAGAATGTCTGTCTGAGGCGGCAGAGATGTCGTCCAGATAGGCCGGCTGCTATCTCTGGGAGACACTTGCGGTCCTGGTGCGCTGCCCCAGACCATTAGTGAAGCTAGTCACCGCTGCTTGCAACCCAGAGCCCTCGCCCCCGGGGTTGTCCTCTCCCCTTTGTCGTCAGCAATTTTAAGGGCTTTACTGGGAAGGGTTCGGAGGCCACACCAAGCTCTGGGGGAAAGTACACTGCAGCTGACCAGTCATGTCCGCCATAAACCTGGTACGGACAGCAGGGGCCCGTGCTCATCTCTGCCATCCCTGGACGAGAATTTTCTAACATTGGGGCCACAGTGTGGAAAGGACAACTGTCTTCAGCATGTTTAGCTGTCCTCTTTGACTAGAAGGGCTCCTGGATTCAGTGAAATTAGATCTTTTCCGTGACGTGTTGGCTGTTCAGACAGTTTGGTTGCTTAGTCAGCGTCTACACACATCTTGTGACCCTGAGGCACTACGTACGTTTTCTGAGCCCTGGTGTGAAACCACGTTGACAGCAGCAGACTGAGATGGCGCTCCGTGCAACATGGCCGTACCCTTCTCTGTCCTCGCCCCTCACTGAGGTTTCCACTGGATTCATGGAGTCGTCATCTCATTCCCATGATCCCTTGATTCCCAGAGGGGAACTCTTACGCACCGGCCATGCCCCGGTCCCTCCCTCAGACTATTTCTCCCTCACGTATTTCTAATTTCAATTTTATTCCTCTCGCTCTGGCCAAGCCTGATATTCATTTCCTAATTAGAGATTATGAGAATTTTAATGGCTACAGAAGCCTGGGTATTCTTGAAACTGATGAGCTTATATCCCCCATCAAAGGGAAACCTCTCGGGTAATAGGATTAACCAATGACTGTTATTTCCCTCGGACTTTTCTCTATTTCCCAGTTTTGTCAATGAGCATATATTACTTTTATAAGCAGAAAAAAATTAAGTGTATTTGAAGAAGAAAACATCTAGACTAGTGGGTTTTAGCCTTTAAAAAAAAAAGAGCAGCTGAACTTTGTTCAAACGTTAGAAATAAATGAAAGAGCAGCTGTTCTTGTTGAAGTGGGATCTGTGTGTGTCTGTGTGTATGTTTGTGTGTGCATTTGTGTGTGTGTGACTGTGTATGTGTGTGCACGTATGTAGGGGGTACTTCCTATGTTGTTGGATATTCTGAGTTTTTCATCCCAGGAAGGGAGGAGACGTCTGGACCCTCTTTGCCCATCAAATAGGAAACTGCCTCTGGCCCAGCACTGGCCTCTGCCATGACAGAGCTATTGGCTCTCAGCAAAGGGCCTGCTGGGTTTATTGGCACATGAATTGTCAGTAGCTGCACTGTTTCTGGGCAGACACATTCCCTTTGTCTGTCACTTAACAGACTATACTCTCCTGAATCCTCCAGGGACCCAGCCTGCCTGTGGGCGCAGGGCGGGGGTTGGTGAGAGCATGTCACGGACAGGTCCGTGTTTCAGGACAGCCTACTCAGAACCGCTATGAAGAAGTGCTTCCCTGAGCTGTTCTTGGCTGGGCCTGAGCCCCTCCTCTTCCCCCTGCCTCATGTTTCAGGTGGTCCAACTGTCTCCCTTTACATAAGGCCTCTCCATTTCCGGAAGGGGCAATACCCCTACCCTCCCTAGGACTGGCTGCTTTTGCTCAGAACGGTGTGGAGAAGGGAAAGGGCCAAGTCACGTGTGTGCCAGCTCTGGGACCAGGCTCCCTGAGTTTGAAACCTGGCTCTGCCGCCTACTAGCCATGTGGCCTTGTTCAACTTCCGCCCATTCTAAGCCTTGGTTCTCCCATTCTTAAAAGACATGGGGATGGTCTCTAACTCCTAGGACCTTAGGAGCTTGTTGTTAGGGTCCTTATGTTGATGACCCTTAGTCACACTATCTCCCCACCTCTCAGCCTCCCAGGCAAGGTTCTGACCAAGATTCTGAACGCTTACAGAGAAGGAAAGAGAACATTTGGATCTTTCTAGTGACTTTGCTTCATTATGGTAAGAAAACTTGTACTGGGATCGACAGCTCTGAGGTCCTGAGGAGGCTGTGGCAGAGCCAGCCCCCCACTGGACAGGTGGGGGACAGGTTTGTCAGCCAGAGGTCGGTGGTGTCACCTCTGCTGGGGCAGCTCGAGCCTCTTCTCTATTTCTAGAAAGAATTCTTTACAACTGTCTTGGCTACCATTTCCTGAGTCCTTATTATAACACGAGGCCCTATGTGTACCTTTGTCTTCTCGCCACGTAATCCCTACAAAAAAGCTTTGGTGCTCCTTTTTCCTGGTCATGAAACTGAGGCTTACGGAGGAAATCAGCCGCGTCCCACAGCTAAAGAGTGAGAGAGCTGTTACCCAAACCTGAACTCTAAACCCATCCACTTCCTATTACCCCGCCTGCCTTCTCTCTCACCACTTCCCCCCAAAGTACAACCAAGCGGAAGTTTTCCACCAACCTTGGGCCTTTAGCGTACAACTGCATTTTGAAAACAGCTCCTGTTGCAACATCTCCTGCTTTCCCTGCCAGAGGTTCCAGATGCACAGCCATCCTCGGTCTGCTCCCAGGTGGATAAAACCTTGACCCAGCCACGGGCTGCTTGCTGACAGGGCTACCCGGCCCTCCATCACCTTACTCTTTTCTGGACTTTGCTCCAGGACAGATTTGAATTCACCATGTCTGCGGGTCAACCAATAAACACTGGCCTTTCTTGGACACCTCCAGAATGATCTGGAAATTGTGACACCCAAGGTGGTTGTCACACCCCCTGAGACTGACTGGCCAGCAGGGTGTTTGAGGGACAGAGCAGGCCTGGAGGAGGCCTTCCGTTTCACCACCGAGGATGGACTGAGGACATTCCTCTGCTCAAGAACTCCTGACTCTGGATCTGAGATGGACACTCTGGAAAA
Organism: Ursus maritimus; assembly: GCF_017311325.1. NCBI lineage: Eukaryota > Metazoa > Chordata > Mammalia > Carnivora > Ursidae > Ursus > Ursus maritimus. The sequence goes on along the minus strand of NW_024423344.1, from coordinate 26,615,630 downwards.
GATGTCTCATCTGCCACTGGCTCCCACGAGGTGACCTGCGACCTCCCTCACACTGTGCCGCCCTCTGCCCTGCGCCTCATGGAGCATTTGGGTTCGTGTATGGTCTGCCGCTCAGAAGAGCGTTTCTGCTGTCTGCCATTTTACTGGGGATAGAGGGCATCCCATTCTTTGCTAATAATATCCCTTCTTTCCACAGTGCCTTTCTGCCCTCACGTAGCACCCTGGACCTCTCTCTATCTTCCCTCTTCTCCGTCTGTGGAGAAGCTACCAGGAAATGCTGCTGGGAATAGTATCCTGCTTTTGACTCTCTTTGTGCTGACTCTTCCTGAGAGCTTAATGACTCACCTTTGCAATGTCTTATTTCTTGACATTTCTACTTGTCTTTCACAGACCCTGTAGGTTTTCTTACCAGCTTTTTTTCCCATTTTTTTAAATGAAAAATAATCAAAATTATGTCATTTCTAGGGTTGTCTTATCCTCCTAAAGATATTCTTCTGGCCTGTCTCAATCTCTCTTCTCAGTAACTCTCTCAATCTCGCTTATCATCAACCTTATTTTCAATACAAGTAGCCTTCTGAAGCTTCCTGCTATCTGGCAGGCAGCCCTCTGGCAGCCTCCTCTCTAGCTGTCCGACAGTTTCCTGGGGGATCCCTTCCTGTCATCCCCGTGTCCTTCTGGCACTCCCAATTAGCGGGGGTAGTTCAGTCCCAGGGTAAGAGAGGGGTGGGATGACACAGTCTCAGGACTTAAGGAGTTTATGGTCTTTCATGATTTTCCTTCTCCTTCAAAGACTGGGCTCTTACAACATTGGAATTTAAAAGTAGTCATTTGATGTTGACTCTTGGTTCACAAAATAATTGTTTGAGGTTTTTAATATGCGTTTTCCTCCATGCTTTTTGCAATTATTCACCTTTTGTTCCTCCAATAAATATTTACTGAGGAACTACTATGTGCCTGGAGCTGAGCTAGGCCCAGAGGTATAGTCGGGAGCAAAATCATCCAAGGTCCCAGGGTGCCTGGTTTGCTGAGTCGGTTAAGCATCCAACTCTTGGTTTTGGCTCAGGTCATGATCTCAGGGTCCTGGGATCGAGCCCTATGTCAGCCTTCACGCTCAGCAGGAGTCTGCTTGGGTATTCTTTCCCCTCTGTAACCCCCCCACTTGCATTCTCTCTCTCTCAAATAAATAAATAAATCTTAAAAAAAAAATCATCCAAGGTTCCTGCTTTCCTGGAGCTCACAACCTAGTGTGGAAGCAAGATGAGTTCACCAAGTGGTCATGCTGAAACATGTGAAATTTCAGCCCTGACAGAGTTTGAAGGAGAGGCATGTAATATGTGAAAGCATATAACACAAAGTGCTAGTATCCTCTGGGTAAGTGGTTCTCCAAGTGGGGTCCCTAGACCAGCAGCCTCAGCATCACCTGTGACCTGGTTAGAAATACACATGCTCATCTCCCACTCTGGACGCACTGGGTTAGAAACTCTGGAGGTGGGGTCCAGCCTCTGTTTTCACACATCCTCGGGAGACTATCGTACACATGCAGCTTTGAGAACTCTTGCTTCAGATGGTCAAAGAAGGCCTCTCTGCAGATAAAACTTTTGGATTAGAAAGGAAAACTAGGCAATAGGGCAGGGTGGGAGAAGTCTTTCAGACAGAAAGCATGGCATGTGCAAAAGCCCTGCAGTAAGAGCAGAGAGCTTTTGAAAACACGAGGAATTACCGCAAGAGAGGGGAGTAATACAAGATGCGGCCGGAGAGGTTGATAGGGCCGGGATACGAAGGTCATGGAGGTCTCAACAAGGATTGGGCAATAGGAAGCTTTTGGTGTGCTTTAAACACATGGATGACACGATCTTACCTGTTTTCATTTAAAGAATAGTTCTAGCTACAGTATGGAGCAAGGACCGAAGAGGAGCAAGAGTAGACCTGTTGGAGGGCATCGCAGGGGTCTGGGGAAAGATGGCAGGAACTTGCACTAGGGGGGTTGCCGGATGCATGGAAAGAAAGGTGCACAATCGCAAAATCCTTAGGTAAAGTCCACAGGTCTTGGGCATTGGTTGGAGGTGTCAAGAAGGACTCTGGCATTTTGGGTTTCCCTGCAAGATGGAGGATAATGATCCTAAGTTTGGCGGTGGGAAGAGATCATGACAAGGTCCTGATGTGTTTGAAGTGTCTTTGAGCCACCTATGTGTGGATCTCCATTAGATGGTGGAAGATGTGGGTCTGAAGCTCTGAGGAGAAGTCAGGGCTGGCAGGACACATAGGTGAGTCATCAAAAGCTAAGTGGCAACTAAAATTGTGGGCCAGGGTGAGGTCGCCCAGGGAGAAAGAATGTAGTGAATAGAAGAAAGCCAGAATGCTCATTGAGGAGGAATATTATTCTTGTTTACTGGTCAGGTGGATTTAGAATGACCCCTGTTGAACCCATGTAGTGTGAAGAGCCAAAGACAAGGGAGAAAACTAGAAGCCAGGGGAATACAGTGTCCCAGAGGCCAAGGGAATAGAGGGCTGAAGGGAGTTCTCGACAACGGCTAGTAGGGAAGGAAGATAAGAGGCAGCTGGAAAATGCCCACTGGATTAAGTGACACGGAGGGAGCTTTGTGGCTTTAGCAAGAGGTATTTCAGTGGACTGAAGAGAGCAGAAGCTAGACTGAAGACTGCGGTGGGGGTTGTCGGGAAGGGAAGGGAGTAAGTGAGCAGAAGCAACCTTCTAGAAGAGGTTGTAGGGCGGAAGGTTGTAGAGGGGAGTGTTGGCAGATGTGGAGTCAGGAGGATCGTTCTGGTTCATTTAATTGTTGGGTGTGAATGGCTCTTGCCTGCGAAAGACTGAGGATTTCATTGCAAGGGGATATGGTTAAATAAAAGAGAGACGTGACCGTCCAACGTCACCTACCGAAGATCGGGAAGCAAAACAGGTTGCAGAGGGCAGAGGCTCCGGGATTCCGCGGCTCCTGCTCTAGCCTGGATTTTTTTGAACCTCAGTGACCTGCCTGAGGCCAGATGCCCTGACCTGGAATGCCCGCCATCCCTCCTTTTCTTGGCATCTCTCCTCCCTGCTGTCTGGCTTACCCTCAGCCCCTTTGCTACAGCCTGCTCAGCTGTTTTCTCAGCTTTGTTCACCCACTGTTAAGTTATTAACTTGTCAGGCTCCAGACTCCCCACTTCCTTTCCCACTTGGAACCCACTGTTGGCTCCCTTCCTGTTCGCTGCCTCGCAAAGTCAGCATTTGGAAGCCCGGGGTTATTCGGCGGGTCATTACTGGCAGCCACACAGAAGTACAATTAACGTAATTGGCATAGAATGTGGAAGGCTTCTTAGAGACTTAACGCAACTGGAAAAGGAATAAGAAACACAACCATCTCTCCATTATCTTGAAGGTGGAGGCAAATGGTGAGTTTAAAATAAACTTTATTCAAAGTCATTTCTCCAGCGGGTTCAATTTTGAAGAGTCACCTGTAAACATGTCAAGGACCATCAGATTTTCACATGTTACTTCGTGGATCCCGTAGGGTCAGTGATCTTTAATTAGTTGTAAAGCAAATTCAGTAACTGGTAAGTTGTTTTAATACAAGTGAACTGAAACAAGAGAATTTTGTCTAAGATTCTTCAGAGTAATTTGCAACAGGTCCTTAAACAGAATTGAGTGGTTTTATCATTACCTAGCACTCTTAAAGTCATGAATTAACCTGATGGGGCCCTATGGACTTCACGCACAGAGTGTTTCCGATTTGTTGACCTCCATTTCTTCTCGAAGGATTAAATTAAGGGAGAAATACCATTTTTGAGCATTTCATGGTGCACAGATTTTTTGCTGATGTCATGATATTTCTCCCTTGCAGTCCTTTGAGATCCATATTATCTACAGGTGTACAAATAGAGAAATCAGGGCTCAGAACTGTTTGGGAATTTCCCAAAATGCACACCTGTAGAGAGTGGCGGATAGCACGTGGTGCTTGAGCTCGGGTCCTCCTGCACATGCGTGAAGAGGCGGTCGTTACCGTAGGCATGGTAACATCAGCCACAGCGCCAGTGCATCGCGTCCTCCACGTGCGCGGAGCCTTTGTCTATGTCGCATCAATGAATCCCTGTAACAGCGTGGCAAGCACCATGGTCCTCGTTTTACCCAAGAGGAAACAGTCTCGAAAAGGTTAAATTATTCCCCCAGTCGCACAGCCATTCAGTGAAGACCTGGTTCCATCTGACCCTAACATTCCACTGTAAACTTGTTTGTCAAGATTAGGGATGTTGCCCCAATCCCAAGACCAAAACATGAGGCATGGGAGATGTAAATAGTTTTTCCCTAACATTGTTGAATACACAGCTGCCTCCCAGCACTCCTGTTGAGCTGGAAGACAGAATGTTTGTTTAACTTATATTCCTTGTCAGCCTTGGGAGGGGAGGACAGACGTGCCCGCCATTTCTGGGAGCTTATCCATTTCCATCAGGTACTTTCTCCCCCATGTGGCAACTTCTCCCATCAAGACCCATCCCCAAACCCAGAAACAGCCAAGGAAACCTCTGAGCACAAGCAGAATTAAGTATCACAAGTTTTTGAATTCACTCCTTGGCTGGATCTGGAGAAGAGCCCCTCCGACCTTTGCACAGAATGGGCTCGCTTTAATTTTCCATGTAATCCCAACAGCCTCTGTGTTCCACTGGGTCTGTGGCAACATCATAATAGAAGAGGGCCCACCGCAGGTTGGTGTTGTAACAGCAGAGAGGTGAGTGGAGATCATCTAATGAAACAAAACAGAAGCAGAAATGAGCCCAGCGCACCCGGCCGGAGCTGTTCTGGTGTCGGAGGCGACACCTCCCGTAGACTCCACGGCAATATTACAACAGAGTCCAATCAATGACTGTTTTCATTAGGGTCCCGCTGAACGTCTATGAAAACTTAATATTCTGTCATGTTTGGTATACATCCCGTTCAGGAGAGTAGTGATGACGTGTGCAGGGTTTTGGTTTTGGTTTTTTTTTAGAAAAAAAAAAAAGCATCCATGCTTTATCTCTCCTTCGAATCTAGCTGTCCAAGAAAGATCGCCCAAGGCCCTGTGTGTTACTGGTCTTTGCGCACCCGAAGCACAGTGCTTGGCGCACAGCGCGTGCTCACTAACGTTAGATGATGAAACGCCAACGACTTGTTTCCTGAGTGTTCTGGAGGGCCTGTGTTCCTGTGGCCACTCAGCTGCATTCCTGTTTATTCTGTGTTTAGACATGATTCAGTGAAAGGATACCCAGCCTCCCTCAGAAAAAAATCCTGCCACACATGGTAGCTGCCGTGTCCATCCTTCCCGCCATCCTCACCAAGACTGACCGCCATTGCCCTCTGGAGAGGGTGTAAAATAGAAGCTGGGGCCTGGCTTTCCTGGAACGCATTTGACCACGATAGCACCAGGCTGGGGGAGCTGTCGAACCAGCCCTTGGCCAAACAAGCAAGGGTGCCCGGAGTTCTCTGCGGGCTTCCAGGCTCCCCACCCCCACGGAATAAAGCCAGTGTCACTGGGGATGAGAGCTCGCAGCCTTGCAGAAGTGTGCAGGCAGCCGGGAGATCTTGCACGGAGGGCTCCTGGCATCCAGGGGCCCCGCGCCTGTCGCATCTGCTCCAAGCACCTGGCCCTGGCTCCCAGCTCAGGGGCTGCTTGTTTTCCAGGTCACTGCCGTTTGGAAAAGGCAGCCTCACTGACCTGTGAAATGAGTGCAGTGCCCGTATGGAAAGCCCTGTCCCCTTCTCCCCAGTGGCCACCGAACACTTCTGGGGAATGGGTGGCGGGGGGGAAGCTCTCGGCGCCTGAGGGAACTCTGGCCTTCGCTCCTGATGGAATTAGCAGGAGTTATCCATAAATCCCCGAGGCACCCATCAGCAGACAGAGCCAGGCTGCCTTTTTAAAGAAGTTCACTGACCTCTTGTTAACTTAACTCCTTGTTAGGAAATATCTAATCAGCTGTACGCTCGCACGTCCAGGGCCCGGGGGTCAGCAGGAGGGGGCTCGCTGTGGGCTGGGGTTTCCAGCTGCGTGCTGCCTGGTACCTGAGCTGTCTTGTTTTCCTCTTTCAGCTATCTTTCAGATCATTCAGAGCATAAGGATGGGCATGTGAGGAGGCCCGGGGCTTTGACACTGCCCCTCCCTCTGGAGGGCGGAGGACCACTTAAGCTTTTAGCCGGGGATCTGTGGGAAGCAAACAAGCCACACAGAATAGAAAAAAAGGCTCCCTCCATTGTTCCCTGATCACTTCACCGTGGATGTCAGACCAAACTGCCTTCTCACAGGACATCTTGGTACATCCGTGTTCTGGAGCGGAAAGGACATTTTGCTTTTCTGTCGGGGGATTGGTAGCTCCCAGGTGTCTGCAGCCGCACTGTCTGGTTCTGCCCCTGGTCTCACTGATGTATGCATGGGGTCCTCCGAATGATCAGCGGTTTACTTTCCATGGATACAACCTCTCCTCCATTGGGAATCGGTTTTACAAATAAATGTCTTTGTTCAACCTTATACCTTGTGTGGGCTACCGTGAGAATCCTGAAGGGAAGAAAATGCCAGAATAGCTCCAGGTGGAGGTGGGGGTGGAGGGCGGGGGAGGGGAGGAGAACTGGATGAGGCGACTGGGCCAGGGTCAGGAATCTGTGGCTGGGGAACCAGAGCAGATTTACCGTCAAGGTCTTTGCCCAGAATGAAGCCCTGGGCGGCGCTAATGACCTTGGATTTTCTACCTGTTTTACTTTTTTAAATTTTTTGTTCTTTTGAGGTTTTTTGTGGGTTTTTTGTTGTTCTTTTTTTTGGTGCAGAAAAAGCTTCTACAAAGTGTGTTGAGTTTCGATTAGCTGTTATCTCCTCTTTGTCTGCCTTAGGACTTAGTGGGGAGCAGATGTCTGAGGTCTCTTTATGAAAACCAGCCAACGTCAGGGCCCAGCCCTGCCCTAATAGAGCACAGGACGGCAGGCGTCCCACCTCACTCTGGGTGCTCAGCCCCAAAGCTGGGAGGGAGAGGCCCACGGCTGGTGGGTGCAAACCTCCCCTCCCTGGCCAGCCTCCCAAAGCCTCTCGAAGTGTGGTCTGCCTCCATCGGCATCCCAGCATGGCGAGGTGGGGGTGGGGAGACTCATCGCAGACTCTGGGGCTCCACCTCGAACCTGCTAGATGTGAAGTGCTGCAGGCGGAGCTAAGACTAATGTTAAGACCAAAGCTAAGACTAATCCGGGCTCTCTGTGTGAGGCTCATGCACCCAGAATTTTGAGGACCGCAATCCTGGGAAACCCCAGCTAAAGAGAGAGTGAGTTTTGATCCCTTCCAAGCAGCAAAGGCAGCCGAAACTGGCTCTTAAGCAAACGGATCCTGGCGGGGCGGGTGGTGGAGGAAGGGGCTAGTGGGCTTGCCCTTTTGTTGCCCCTGCCCGTGCGGCCTGAGGAAGTCCTAGGGGCAGCCACAGAGCTCAGCAACGGGATTAAAGATGTTCACGTGCAACTTGAAACAGGCCTGGGTTGCATTTTAAAATTCCTTCTTTGCATTCTTGGCAGTTTTTTTCATTCCTGAATATTGTGAGTGCTTTAAACACGGAAGTGGCAGCAGTGGCCAGGACCTCTCTCAACCCATTCAGGGCCTTTGCTGTAAAGGGCACACTTGGAAACAGGGGGTAGGGGGGCTTTGGGTCCACTGGAATCTTTCACCCCGGACCCTTCAGTGATGTTCTTTAAGACCTGCTTTTCTCCCATCCTCCTCCTCTGCTCTTCCCACTGAGAAGAGGGTAGCAGGCTTGCTCCAAAAGTAGCAGCCCCAGGGACAGCCCCCCACCGCTGCCCCCCAAGGCCCCTCGCAAGAAGTCACCTGTCACCACGAGGGCTGCACACGAGATGCTCTGGGAGCTTGTCCCCTCATCCTGTTGGCTCCGCTGCCTGTTCTCTTCTAGGTCACTGAGTAAGACCAGTGAACTGTGAAAGATCAGACCTCAGGGTTCCTGCCAAGAGGCTGGAGGAAGAAAGGCCACTTGACGTCAGGTTTACCTGGTCTATGCTCTCGTACATGCCCTCTCTAATTCCCACGTTACCTAGACCTGACCTGAGTACGGCCTTGCCCTTCCTGCCCTGAGAACAGCATACCCACCAAACCACCAGGAGAAGCCATGGCTGGGCCCATGCTTTGGGGCTCCTCCTTTATTGGATAGAGTCTTCCCCCCGACACCAGTTTGGTCTTTCCCACAATAGTAGTAGTCAATGGGGGCCATTATCCCTCTTTCAAGGAAAGGGAAACTGAAATTCAGTCAGATTGGGCTCCGGATAAACCCAGCTGTCCCCAGGTGACAGGTGCGGTGGGCTGAGTCGGCTGCTATGGGTAAAACTTCCTGAGATTGATTTATCTCCCCAGGCTATGGGATCATGTACAAATTGGTTTTCTATTACTTTCCAGGTAGCCTCCCGGAAGTACTTGTGTATGACATTCTGCCCTCCCCGGTGACTTCTATCACTCTTCTGAAAGAGGAGACAGGAGCTGCCCCAAGTAAATCAGGGTCATGGTTGATTTCTGCTGTGCAGCGGAGACTTACAGACATTTTGTGCCATGACACATAGTAAGAAATACATGGCAACCCAAAGCACAACACACCCACCCACACAAGTTTTCCAGAACCACACTTATCCCTAACATCTGTCACGCATTCTTCCCAACCCCAGCACCCTTGGACTATTCAATTTTTTTAATACTGCTTGCATCCTGCTCAACGGTTCTTATAACCCAAGAATAGGTTCTAACCCACAGTTTGAAAACTCTGCTCTTCAGGCAGAAAATCAAGCTCTTAGTGGGAGACAGGTGAGCAAGTCTCACAAGGTAAGAAAGTTTGCATCTCACATTGCATTCTGGTGAGATCCTGAGTCACACCAGTCACGGCCCATCAATACCTCCCGTGGCAGGTAAGCGTTTTCTCACGTTGGCAGATCCCACAAAGAGAACACTAGCAACTCCTTGATTTCATTGAAATAACGTGAAATAAACACGACATTCCCTTTGTCAGCAATCACTTGTTATTCGTCACAATCACTTGGGGTGGGGATGGCTGGGTTTTATTGTTTTGTATTTATTATGTTCGGTTAGCCAGCATATTGTACATCATAAGTTTTTGATGTAGTGTTCAACAGGACGGCTGTTTTATAAAGCTGGAATCCACCCCGGGTCGGCTGAGAATCAAAGTCTCCAGGGAAGATGGGCATATGCATATGTATTGGTTTTAAGTGTCCAGATGATTCTGATGCTGCCCGCCCATCCATTAGCATTTGGGAAACAAACTCACCAGCTTAAACTTTGACTTCGTGTCAGCCAAGGCAGGGGCTCAGCAGTAGTACCCCTCAAACCTAACTGTGCAGCAACTCCGCGTGGGAGTTTCTCCCTCCGACGCGTGAAGCATTTGGGGCTCTCTGCAGAGCCCAGCCGCAATGAAACCTGATGTCTCATTTGGCCCCAGGTCTTGTGTGTCCTTGTCGTCTCAAGTAGATCACAGAGTGAAGTACCAGGTGCTTAATACTTGACTCCAGGAGCTCTGTAGAAGGGAAGTGTGGACGGAACAAAGGCTAAGGGCTTCTTCCAGGTCTCGACCTCCCAGGGCATAGAGGTCAAACACCATTTCTGGGAAGGCCAGTACACTGATGCAAGAGCTCGCTGGTCCAGGAGAGAAGGAAGCATGCGCTCATATGTAGGCCGCGCTTTGCTAAGAGACAATTCTCATCCTCTGCTGACCCAAGAATATTCTAGCTTAAGATCCGGATGCTGCCATGCTGTGGTAACAACTGAAAAGCTCAGTCACTCAGCCCACGGGTGTTTACTTCTCTCTCGCACGAGTCTCGTTGGAGGGGGCTGGCCAAGCTTCCCGCAGGGAGCGTCTGTAGTTTGGGTTACGCTGCCATCACAACCCAGGGTCACTGAGCCACAGAAAGTGAGGTGTAGTAGGGATGGCAGTCTTCGCTGCCCTGGCCCAGAGGTGACCTTTCCCTCACCGTGCTCACCGCAACATTGGCTCCTGCAAGTCCCACGGCCCAGCCCGTCTGCAGGGAAGACTGGGAGATGTTGGGGTGCACAAGGGTATTAGCAGAACTCTGTTTCTGCCATAACACTATATCTTGAGCATGTGTGACTGTGTGAGTCAGTGCTTAGTTGAGGGCAGTTTTCTAGCCATCACCCTGTCTTTTTCTAAATTTCTAAATCTCACTGTACTCCGTAGGCCTCAAGGGCCCGTCGTCTGTGCCCGGCTCAAACACGGTGGCTCAGAGAAGGCTTGCTGTGTGCCGTGGGTAGGTGACCATGGCATTTATTGCCCAGCCAGGGTGCTTGTAAGCACAAAAGGGGGTACTATTAATGATTATATTAGGGCACCAAACATAAATGGTGACTGTCCTAGGCAGATCAGGACATATGGTCAACCGCCCACGGACTGATGCACAAACCTTCATCTCAAGAGACACTAGGTTACGTTAGAAAGTTTTGCACTTTCACAAACCCATAGCAAAGGCAGGTTCTCCTAAGAAATTTAGAATTAAAACAATAAAATTGATACAAGTAATTGACTTGCCTAGGCAGAGCTGTGAGAAAACCTTTTGGGACCAGCAAGGATATCAATCCTTTCAGTGCTTCAGTGTGAGTGGGGAGGCGAGTGGGACGGTGGCCAAAGCCAAGCTACTCCCTTATTGGCGGGGTCGGGGGAGGTGCCGGGAGGCAAGCTCTATCTGCGAAGTAAAGGAAAGCGTCAGCTTTGAATGTTCAAAACGCCATCTGTCAAAACAGGGGCATTGACTGCCTCGCTGGCATCTGGAGAGTCCTCAGGATACAAACCTGTACACGAAGACTCCGTTTTCTCCTAGTGGGACGGACACCGCCTTAAGGATTGCATTAGGGACCCAAGGAGAACTGAGCAGAGCTGCAGAGAGCTCCGGAAGAAAAGCCCAAGTGAATATTTGTTAAAACTGGCCACGAGATTGTCATAACTAATCCATTTCTTCTTGGGGGAGGGCGAAGGGAGGTGCAGAGAAGAGAAGGGACATCCCTGCTAAGACGAAAAGGCCAGAAAGAAATAAGCATAGAGTCATGGCCCAAATTTGACCGCGAAGCTTTCTTCAGCATTTCACAATCTCCACACATACTTGGTTTTCTGAGTCTCCTCATAAAGTCGGGAGACTCACAACGAGCACTTATGGAGGGCTTGCCGGGTGTCGATACTGCTCAGGGATTCGTTTATCCACTCGTGCACTCCTCACATAACCCCCCTCAGGTAGGTGCCATCATTATCCTTGACTTGCTGAGGAAGAAACCGAGACTCAGAAGGTTGGGAAAATTTGCTGAAGAGGGCGCTGCTGGTGAGCAGGGGGCCAGGCTTCAGACCCCGCAGGCCGGCCCCAGCGTCCGAGCTCTTTAGCACGGCGCTGCCCGTCACAGGGGCCTGATCCGAACAAACAGAAAGAACTGGTTTTATTTCCGTTTCGTGATTATTTTCACTGCTGTATATTCCAGACATAGGCCAGTGCCTGGAGCTCAGTGATTGTTCATGAAATGAATGATCGCATGAGTCGGCAAATAGTAGACTCTTGATGAATACGCACTCTCAGCAAGACTGGAGTGGTGGGAAGTAGAATTGAATTGTAGAAATGGCCCAGGACCAGAAGTCAGGCCTCTGGCTTCTTGCCCCGGCTTCTGCCCACGACTTTTTCTCTGGACCTTGATGTCCTCAGCCATTTGAAGATATCCTGCCCTCCCACATCACAGGGCTGTTGTGGGAAGCAAATGATATGATGTATGGGACATTGCTTTGAAAAAACTGTAAAATGTATACAAATTATATATGTATGTAATTACATCTATGTATACAATTATGTGTGTAATTATTGCTGGCAACCATATAATAATATAATAATAATTGCTACTCAGGACAGGTGGGGACTGAATAAGGGGAAAAAAAGAAAAGAAAAAACAATTCACATTCAAAATCCTACCCCTACCACGACCCTGACTTACAACAACAGACTCTCAGCGGCAAGCATGCCCAGACAGGAAAGTGTGGCTGGGTCAACACAGTCCGTCCCAGCTGATGGAGAAGACTCGAAGTTTCTGTACTACTTCAGCGCCATGGTTGGCCGTATCACTGTTCTTTATAGTCATTCCTGAAGACAGAGTGTAGGTGAGACTGAGAATGGATCTGGGCTCTGGAGGACCGTCAGTGTCTGTTAAGAGGCTGACCGATGGCGAGTTTCATCCTGATTGTATGTTATCTTCAAATCTCCTCATATGTCACTCCTGAAGGGAAGGGACACAGGACCTGTGGTCAACCCACACAGCGCTGGAGATTCCAAGCCGGTGGGGGAGGGGGTGGGGAGAAAAGAAAGAGCAAGCAGAAAGAAAGAAAAGTGGGGGTGGGGGGTGAGGAGGAAGGAGGAAAAAGAACCCAGAGGGAGGTAGGGTACTCTCTGCCACTTCCGTGATTCACTGTATCTGCCACTCGGACGGACTCCCTGGACATGCTCGGCTTGGGCCAGGCCCCAGGTCCTGCCAGCTCCACCTCACGCACTCAGTCTTCCCTCCAGAGCCACCTCCCAGAGGGCCCTGTTTCCCGCAGGGAAGCTAGAAACTTGCCCAGTTCCCAGACCTGTGTTCTTTCTATGTGAGCAAAGGGCTTATTTCTCCTCCGTTTCTCATCTGACTTCTTATTTTGATAAGCATCTTCAGACTGGATACGTGCTGGTGGTGGCGGGGGGACGGTGAGAGCAGAACAAAGGGACACTTCCGGTGGTAAGGCGGGACAAGGATTGCCAGGGAGTGAGACCCGGGAGAGGGGCCCTGATTGCTGTGGACTGGGTATGTCTTCGGAGCTCAGGACGAGCAGAGAGCAGGAGGCTGGGGGGCTGCTCACCACTTCCTGGGCTCTCAAGCTCCTTTATTAAAGGTTTCACGAGCCAGAAGTCACGTTGCAGGGTCCACGGCATCTGGCGTCCTCTGCCCCCCCTTTCACAGTGCTGCTGGGGACACACTCTAACTGTCCTTCCAGGGAAGTCAAAGTGGCTGTCAGAACACAAGACTCTCAGAACGATGGCGGCACAAAAGGTATCTATCCGTGTATTAGGCAGACACCCCCTAAACTGGTGTTGGCTCTCTCTTCTGGAAGGTGTTGCAGGAAAATAAAAGGGGAGAGGCCGATGGCATTGTTCCATGCTCTGTCGATGAGAAAACTCGGGCGTTTTATGCAGGAGGAAAACACTCCATTTGTTCCCTGCCTAATACGGGGGAGATCCCAGCTGGGTGTTTCTTTGCCACAAACAGGCAAAGGATGGGAAAGGAACAGGAGAGTTCAGTTCTGTGAATGAAGGTCATTCGCTGTCAGAAGTCACCAAACCTGTATTTCAAGGGACATCTCTCCAGCTCTCAGTCTCCAGGGCTGGCCTGCAGCCCTGAAGGGACTGGGCTTAGCTCCAAACCCTTTCAACCTGAGTGAAACCCTAAGATGTCTCTCCCCATTTTCTGCAGACGGGGCTGCTACCTGAAATGCTCGTGTGTTTGTGTTGGAAAAGATGCCTGCTGCCTTCCACCCTGGTCCAGGCTCCCCAGGGGCTGAGGAGGGGAAAAGTTGCTGATGTAATAGCCCAGCTTGGGATTTGCTGCCATTTGCCGCTGGGACGGGAGGAAGGCAGCACACAGCCTCTCCCCTGCACAGCAATGCCACAGGGAGGCTGGGCAGAGCGCCAGACGACCAGCCGGTAGAACAGTCTTGAAAGTGAGGGCTCGTGCTCTTCCCTAGTAAGCCACCTTGACAACACATCCCTGGGGGGTGTCGGGGTGCCTCTTTGTGCCTCTTTCTGTCCCAGTCTCTCACCAAGGAGCAGTTCCTGCTACTCTCCGTCTAACAAGACTGCTTATACGCTGCCCCGGCCTTGGGTGTTCAATAGCATTGCCTCTGCAAGCTTCACGAACCATGCCCTGCTCGTTGGCCCCCAGCATCCCCCCACCATCCTGTGCCAGCCACACACTGTCCCCCCTTCCCCAGGCCAAGCTCTTGCATCCTCTCACCAGGGAGGCCGGACTCGCTTCGCCCCTTCCTGAAAGCTTCTTGGTGATCTCCTCCTGCCGCCCAAGGGGTGTGGGGCAGATGCAAACAGTGACTTAGTCCGTTGATCTGCTTGGGGCCAAGGTGGAGAGTTGCAGTCACCACCAGCTTGAGTTCTGGGGACAGCAGCGCTGCTGGGGAACGAACCCTCCTTTGGGCCTCTTCTCTGTCTCCACGGAGAAACGAGACAGCATTTTTAAAATGTGAACCCAAAAAGATCCCCTGTGAGGGCCTGGACTGAAAATCAACATGGACATTGTGGGGGCCTCAGGCACCTTGTCCCTTCAGAGCCATCCCAAAGCGGCGCAGGGCTTCCAGTCTCCAGAGGGGACGGAGCTCCTGCTGGTGTCTGTGGTCAGGGCCTGGACCCATCTTCATCCAGGGATCCGTGGGCTGTGTGGGACTCACCCTTAATCCTACACATCGGGGAAGCAATTCCCTCCTGCGGAAGCTGGGAGGAGACCCAGAGGACGTAGGGGGTAGGAGGGCAGGCAGACAGGGCTCAGGCACACAGCGGAGACTTTACTATGGGGGGGGTTGATATTCGGCCACCAGACCCCACTGTCCGGGTCCCTGGCACCTAGATGGCTGTTGCCGGCAGACTCTCAATGCACAGTGTGCTGAGGTTCTTCAGGGAATCCGGAAAATCATTTTCCTTTACACAATGGAGGCTGTGTTATGTAAATTCAAAAATACAATAGGGGAAAAATACAGTAGGGGAGGAAGGTGAGCACCGTCAGCTCTAGGGGAGAAGAGCCAGACAAGGGAGGTCCGCCCAGATTCCAGCTTTTGTTAAACTGCTGGGGTGTCAGGGACTAGCTCCTCCCGCCTCCCACCTTCCCTTCCTCTCTCTCCCCACCCACCACCACACTCCTGCCTCTCTGACACTGTGATGAGAAACAGCGGCCACACAGCTCGCACCCCGGGCCAGGTACGGTTCCGAGTGCTTTTCAGGACATTTAGCTCTCAGAACTCTCTGAGGAAGGTTCTGTTCCTTCGCAGCATGGTCTCCTTCCCTCTTGTTGCCTCTGTCTGTACTACACACACCCCCCACACACACACCTGGGGTTTCTCTCACACACACGCGTTTCCACACACACCCCACACCGCAGGCCTCTCTCTGTCCCTCACACGCAGCCAAGTCTATGGTCCTTCTCTCCCCGGGAAGGAACAGCTGCAGAGAACGAAGACCTTCAGCAGTTTCCCTCTTGCTTGGGCATCAGGAGACCAGCAGAGCTATCCTGAGCTGGGGTTGCCTGGGGGTCCCCCGGCGCTGAGACCCCCTAACTTGATTCAAACTTGTGAGAAAGGAAGGCACACCTCCCTGCTTTAGGGGATCCCTGCTGACTCCACGCTGGGCTGCCTGGCCTTGGGGGGGCCCAGGGCCAGGGCTGGGTCTGCTGGGGGTCTGCCCTCTCTTCTGAGGGAGGAGACAGGCCAAGAGCAAGGGGGAAACGACAGAAGACAATCTCCTTTCCTGGCGAAGGCCAGGTGGCAGCAGCACCGAATAGAGACCAGGGAGCCTGGATTCGAATTCCGACCGGACCCCTAGCTGCATCAGGATGCCTGGCGGGTCACCAGCCCTCTGTGGGTCTCTGATTCTCCCACAAGGAATTGGATTATAATAGTTTTTTATCTTAGGGGCGGTTCTTTCAAACAAAATCAGAGAAGCCCCATCTATGCCCCCATGCCGGCAGAGGCGGGGGGACTCAGCGCCCTCCTCTCGGCCACAGCCCTGGCCAGGTTTGTTCTTTTCATCCAGCTTCCAGAGGGCAGACTGTGGGCCTTCCCCGGCATCGGGGTGTGGGAGTGTGGAACGTGGGTTCCCTGTCCACCAGGAGCTTACAGTCCAGGGGGCAGAGGGACAGGCAGACAGACAATGGCAGTGCTCCTTAACAGGTGGCATGATTCTCACAGGCCACACACAAACAGCATTTGTTCAACTCAGAGGAAAAGGGGTCTACAATTGTTGACCCACTGCTGGATCTACACGCAGAAGAACTGAAAGCAGGGGCTCCAAGAGATATTTGCCCACCCCTGTTCAAGGCAGCATTATTCACAATAGCCAAGAGGTGGAAGGAGCCAGGGACCTTCGACAGATAAAGTGATAAGCAAAGTGTGGTCTATATGTACAATGGCACATTATTCAGCCTCAAAAAGGAGGGAAATATTCGGACACATGCTGCAACACGAATGAACCTTGAGAACATTACACTAAGTGAAATATGGCAGTCAAAAAGAGAAATACCATATGACTCCACTTACACGAGGTCCCTGGAATAGTGAAAGTCCTAGAGACAAGGTGGAATGGTGTTGCCAGGGGCCGGGAGACGGGGCATGGGGAGCTGTCAGTTCGTGGATACAGAGCGCCAGTTCCTCGAGACGACAGTTCTGGGGATGGATGCTGGTGACGATTGTGCAATAACCCAATGTATTTCCTGCCCATGGACGGTACACTTAAAAATGGTTAAGATGGGAAATTTCATGTTATGTGTATTTTACCACAATTAACAATAATTTTTTAAAAATTGTTGAGTCTTCGTCTCCAAGCGTGGCCAAGGTTTGGCATGGACTGGGGCGGAGAAGGGTGAAGATGGCTGCTCAGCCTGCTGTGACGTCAGGCCGCGGCCCCGCCTCTCCCCCGGGGCATAAAGAGTCTTCATGGTCTCCAGGCCTTTGCATGTGCTCTTCCTGTCACCAGATGCTTTTCCCCTGGGTGTCTCCTTGGCACAAATCCAGCAGGCTCTCTCCTCAGAGGTCACCGCCTCAAAGAGCCCTCAGTAACATCCCGAACTAAAATAATGTTCCCATGTGCGCGCGCACGCACACACACACACTCACACTCACACTCACCTGCCACCCTGCACCCACCTTAGTGGGATTTACTTGCTTCACGGGACTTACCGCCATCCCTATGCTGGTATGCAGGTATTCCTTTATTTGTTTCTTTTCTGATCCCCCTGCCAGAACACGAGCTTCACCAGGACGGGGACTCTGGTTTTTGCTCACTGTTCTCTCCTGCCCCCTCCCCCCGTGCCTGGCACTGTTTTAGGCGCCGATAGGAATCTTTTGAAAGAATGACGACGAGTAAACAAGTGAATGACAGCTTGCCTGTACGGCTCAGCAAGCCACCGCGTCGGAGCATCTGGTCACATGCCTGCCTGCCTGGAATTGTCTTTTTTGTATTTCTCTCTCTCAAGAACCTGGCAGGGAGGTGATGTCTGGTGGAGGACGGGCGTGGAGGATTTGATGCCGAATCACAGCTAAAGAATATCTATTGCCGTCTCCTCTTCTAACTTGGCTTTACGGTTCAGATACCAGGCGAATGACAGATGGCGAGCTGGGAAGGGAGAGTCAGTTTTAGAGAACAGAGAACTCAGGGTTTAAAATAGAATCCGACAGTTTTTGAGGTGGAGAGGGCCGCAGACTTGGGCTGGGCTTGAAGCAGTGAGACAATATCCAATCGCAAATGGACTGCGTGGGCCTGGTGACCACCACCCCCGGTGACGCGGACAGGCCCCGGGCTGCCCTCCGGGTCAAGCTCCACCTATACCCAGGGCACCAGGAAACACGTCCGCTGAGGAGGACAAAGAGCTGCTGGTGGCAACAAGGACACGGAGGAGAGGCCCCAGGAGCCTCGGGTAGGCACACAGAATGAGCTGTGCTCTCCAGGCTCGCTCAGGCCAGGGGTCCCTCTCAGGCCAGGGGTCCCTCTCAGGCCAGGGGTCCCTCACACCGACTTTGATGAATCAGATGCTCCAAATTCCTCATATACCTCAGCGTGTTTTAAGAGCTTTAATTTGCCCTTCCCCCCAAATTAGGCCAAACCTAAAAAAAAGCCGACTTTGAGTAAGAATTATATGAAAAACTGAAGAGAGAATGGCGATTTCGTTTGATTTTTCAAGGCCTTCAAGCCAACTCCCATTGGAGTGTCATGGCGTGCTCATTCGTGAGGCCTTGCGTCCCACCGCTGGACTCAGGCTCTCCAGAACGGAGGGAGTGCGGAAGGTCCCGGGGCCGGTGTTTCTTAAGCTGTGGGTTGCAATTATTTTTCAGGTCCTGAAATCAATTTAGCAAATCATAAGGAGAATTTGAACTGGAAACAGAACAGAATTAAATAGATGATATCACAGTGTATTGCACATGGTAAGGGTAAGCGTTGCTTCACGAAACTCCTTGTTCAGTTCTACACAAATATGGGTGTGTCTACGGCACTGCAATATGAGCTATGTTTCATAATATGAGTCCTGGCCAAAAAAAAAGAAATTGAAAGCTACCCACCCGGGTCCATTTTCTGTATAGGGCTCAACATTCCTATATCCAGCCAATGTTTGATCATTCCTTAATTCCCAAATGTATTAAGTGCCCGTGGTATGGAAGGCACCGTTCTGGCCTGGGGAAACAGAGATGAATGGAGAACACTGTGCTAGGCAGGGTCCTGGCGGGAACCAGGTGGCATGCATGCTCTAATTGGGTAATACGAGAGTTTAATAAAGGAGCTATTTACCTGGTGGGCAGGGTATAGGGAAACCTAACGAGATAGTGCAGCACCCAGGGCTGTGAATTGCAGAGCAAGGCCGGAAGGGGTGAGGGAAGGGAGGTGTTCCCAGAACCCAGACCTATGCAGAGAGGATTTTCTCGCAGGAGGCGTCGCTCTCAGTTCAGGGAGGCAGCCTGTTCTCGGTAACCCGGCAGGGAAGGAGTCACAGGGATCAACATCTCGGCCTCACTCTCCTCTCTGTCCATCATCTCCTGCAAATGAGCCCCACCCTGGTCCACCAGGCCCAGGGCGCCATGATGCAGTCACGAGGGAGGGCAGGGTGAAGGGGCTGCAGGATGGAGTTCAGAGAGAAGATGACCTATACAAACAAAATCCCTCCCTTCCAGGAACTTCTATCCCATGGGTGGCCCGGTATATCACCCAAAAATCCCACAGGTGTTCGCAGGTGTTCGTGAAGGACCTCTGGAAGCACCTGGGAAGAAGTAATTGCGTCCTCAGGTAGGGTCAGGGCAGGCTCACAAGGGAGAAGGCTGCCCAGCACCCTTTCCTTGGGAACCACCTTCTCTTTCCCTCCCTGCAGAGGGTCCTGGTTGGTCCGAGACATGCCGCAGGGGCCAATCAGAGTGAGCCTTTACCCCATGGCTACAGTGATTGGCTCAGGGAAGCCCCAAAGTCCAACCCCACAGAATCCTCCATGAGGATCTTGGAGCTCGGGACGAAACCTGTCTCTGGCCTCTGAATTCAGGATGCTGGGAGGTTGTGAAGTTGGAACTGTTGGCTGGCGTCTCTCACCTTTCCCCAGTAAAGGTAAATATTCAACTTAGGAGGAAAACATGGAGGCCGGGCAGAGACTCTTTTGACTGGGAAGCAGTTTGTGTTCAGTGTTACGTTCTATCCAGGCTTATACTGCATGCGTGGTCGTTTCTCTTTTAAGTTAATTGGAGTTGAGCTTCTGTGCTGTGCTCTGGCGCTGGCGAAGGGGGCAGAAATTGGATGAGGCTCTAACAGTGGCCTTGGGGCAGATGCTGGATGTATGAGCATTCATGAAGGGGGTTCAGCAGGGAGTGACACAAACAGATGTGCATCTTAGAAGGCTCACCCTGGGAGCTGTGTAGAGGACAGGTGGAGGTGAGCAGGCCTGAGGAAGGGGGGTGCTGTAGAGTGTGGGGTGAACTCAGCTGGGGACACAGGGGAAGGACAGCAGTGCTGGGATCCAGGAGGGACTGAGGGAAATGAAAGAGTCTAGAATTAGTACCTAGGCTCCAGTTTGGGGGAGAAGGTGGATGATAGCATAAATGGGATCTTATTTCCCACATCTCATAACTTTGAGGGCTTTCTCCTTCCTGGCCACCGCGTCCTGAGTGCATTCTGGGTTTATCCATCGCATATATAAGACATGGGGCCCAGAATAGAAAGTCTTACTCCAGACGTGGTTTGACCAGTGGAGGAAAGGGTCATGACACACGTTTATGAATGTAGCCCACCCATCTGGAGCATCTTCCTTGAAGTCATTGCACTGTGATGACGCATTGAAATTCATTATTGTCTAAAACCCCTAACTCATGTTTCTCATAGGCTCCACACCATTTCTGTAATGGGGGGGGGGTTTTAAAAGTGAGTAATTCTTTTAACCTATCTGAAATGCCAGCCTATACCATTAAGTTTAGCATGTCTTCCCTACATCTCCAATTCTTTCCATCTGATTGAATTCAACAAACAAGTATGAAGTGAAGATTCTAGAATGGATACTAGGGGAAAGGCATGAAAAGGACATGTTCTTACTGTTTTCAAGAAGCTTAGGATCCAATGATACATAATGAGGTATAGATATAATGATTAAAGATCTCTGGATCAGTCTCTAGTTGTGAAATGTTGGTATGGAGTGTTGACTATGATATTTAAGGCTCTGGAAATATCTACCATGGGGTTCACCATAGCATCTTCACAGGCCAGTAAGTCTGAATGTTTTCACCGTGTCAACTTCTGATTTGCCTGTTATCTGTCTACATTGTAGATAATTCAGATTAGTCACCAGCACTTCATCTCTTGGGACTTTGCCCTAGAATATGTCCCCTGAGTCTATGGGGTTGTACCATTCTCTGCTTTCTCTTTTCTGGGGTTGATCTTTTGTTTATTTCCCCAAATCTCACTCACTTCTACAGATATGCCTTACAAGAGGTGGTAACAGAAAGCAGGCTTCCTAATATGCCCTTTGCAGGTGTTGTGTAAATTCTCTTCAACTCACTCTTTCCTCCTCCCCTTCAGTAAACTCCCACCTACCTTGGTCCTTATCATCTGACAGCATGTTCCAAAGCAAGTCCTGCTGGAACCACTCCACCATCAGCCTCTCTCTAGCTCTCATGGGTCACTGCTTATTCAGTCCCAGGCTGTGGGCAGTGCAGTGTGCCCCCACACCATATGGTGCCCTGTATCTGGGGAGCTTGAGGGGTCGTGGGGGAGCCTGACACAGACGTCTCAGGACAGGGCAGGCTATTCAAGTTCCAGCAGACCCATTCATCCTACCACTACTTTTTGAGTGCCTAGTGTGTGCCGAGCACTCTGGGAGGGAGGGAGCCCCTGGGTGATGGGGGAAGGCAGACCTGCGGAGCCCAAATGACAGAAGGAGAGAGCGGGCAAATGGCTGGCCCAAGAAAGGGAGGAGCGTGGCTTCCCTGTGCCACAGATGTGTGGGCTGGAGGGGATAGAAGAGGCTGTCAGATGAAGGCGCTTGGCTTTTATCCAAGGGCCAGAGGAAACCACTGAAACATTTTAACCAGAAGAGATATGCTCAGACTTGTCCTACTTCCTTCTTTCTTTGATAGCCTAGAAGCTCAGAACTGAATTTGCAGCCCAGTGCTAGCAAGTAGAGGGCCATCTGTGTGCAATTTGGAGATTAATTTACCTTTCCTTCATCGTATTACCCCTTAGGCCCCATGTCCTTACTTACTAACTTCCATTGTACTCCAAGCGTCTCTGCAAGCCCCGCCGCATGGAAAGAAATCAACCCAGGCAGCACAGTCACTCTCATAACGCCCCCTGAAATAAACATTCGAATGCCCATTTTCTACAGAGTGAAAACTAACCTCGGAGAAATTCGGAACTTGCCCTTGACCTTCGCCTCATCTCACTCCTTCTGGGGACTTGTTCAGTATCTCGCTTCCCCCAACAGATGGCAAATACGAGGAGGCAGAGACCCTGTCTGCCCTGGGAGTGACGTGGGAGGGTGCCCGCCTCGTGCCCAGCGGCTCACGACGAGCGAGCGGGGAGGCCCCGGCCCGGACTCCCCACCACAGACGGACCCTCCCTGCTGAGGCTGCAGGATCCCTTGACTTGAGCGCCATCCACTCCCCTCCCCAGCACACTGTCCCGTCCCCTCCTGCTTTGGCTCCCCGCCGGCTGCCCACGAACAGAGCCTCTCCCCTGCCCTCCACTTACACGTGCTTTTAAAGAAGACCTGTCCTTTTGCTGTCAAGTACACGGGGTAACTAAGACCAGCTGGCTGCCTTTAGACCTGGACCTGCAGGGCGCCGAGAGCTGAGTGATTCTGCTCTGACCAGCTCATTGCACGGTGCATCAGCTCAGGCTCAGAGACAGTGGGGGGCTCCCCAAGGTCCCCCAGCTGGCTAACAGCAAGTGCGGGGTCACCCTGGTTCCCAGGCACCTCAAAAATGTTCTGCGTGGCATCTGCAGGGTCAATTCGTTCATTTGGAAACGTAAAGAGTAAATGTTTAATTTGGTCTGCTCACAAAACGAAGTCGTCTGATGTACTGAGAAGGGCGGGGGAGCATTTGTTTTTAAGAGATTCTAAGCCGCAGCTGCGTGGTTTGTTCTGGCCACCACTCTGCCTTCGATGTTCAGGAAACATCCTCACAGGCTCAGGGCCACAGCTGTCCTCCACCTCTCCCCACTCCCTCACGACTGCCTCCCTGGGCCCTCTCATCTGTTCACAAGGCTTCACCCCCCCCCCCCGCCCCGACACTTAAAACCTGGGGAGTCCCAGGGAGTCGTGAGCAGGCGCTGACACGCTTGGGGCACTCGTGTGCCCTAGACACTGTCCTCAGCACAGTGCGTAAGTGGGCCCATTTCCTCCTCCCTGTCATCCCAACCCGTGGGCAGAGCGGCAAACTAAGGCCCTTAGGGGTAAAGGATTTGTCCAAGGTCGCAGGTGGAGGCACTCCCGCTGCCTGACTGCTTCGGGTCCCCTTTAGCAGGACAGGACTGTCTGTAAAGCTCAGCTCTGGCCCAAGGTCCCCTCTCCTGAGCTCCACATCCCAGCAAACAACGGCCTACTGGGGTCCTCACCCGGCTGCCCCAGACCAACTCAAAACTGATCCAGCTCCTCGCCTCCGAACAGGCAGGGTGCCCGGTGTGCAATGGCTGGCCCTCCCTCCCTTCGTTTCCTTAGCCACCAACTGCCACCTGTTCATTTTATTCCTAGATATTTTCAGGCCTGCTCCCTCCTCCCAGGGTCCCGGTCACTGCTCGTGGCAGTGGTCTCCCAAGTGGTCTGCGTGTCCAGCGCTGGCCAGGGCCCCGCCCAGCGTCTCGCCCCCAGCCCCGAGCCCCCAGCCTGCCCTCCCCATGAAGTGTCAGCACTGGAGTTCTAAGAGCGAATCTGAGTTTCTTCCCGCCAGCCTCAGCTCGCGGTGGCCCAAGCGTGACCACGATGCTCTCTGTCGCCACATTGCTGGCCTCCACTGGGGCAGGCGGCCTGGCCTTGGCTGCAAGACCCAGTTCCCGGGCCAGACCATCTGCTGTCACCCATCTCTGCTCTCACACCCGCTCTTCCTTCCCTGGAATGCCCTCCTCCCCGTCCCTCGTAGACCAGAACTGGTCATTTCCTCCTTTGCTCCAAGCCTGCCCCTTAAACTTAGGCTCACCGGGCACTTTTTCTAGGTTGTAATGACATACTTTCCCATCGCCCCTCCCCCGCCAGCAGCAGGAGCTACGGTTGGTCGTCATGGCTCCACAGCACAGAGAGGAGTTGTGTCCACAGATCTCTTTAGATGTAGGTGGATGGGTGGTGTGAGGATTCATAAAGCTCTGCCAATCGGTGCCACATATAAACCTTCAGCCCTGCCTGGGCCCCTGTGGGCCCCCGACACCCCGGACCAACTCCATCCTGTCTATACCTGCCACCTCCTCTCCCCAGTCCCTCCAGCCTCCCAGCACCACCCCCAGTGAGGCCCACCCCCACCAGCCCAGGACGCGAGTCCCTCCCGTCAGCCACCACATCCTTAGCCCAAAGGCCTCCCTTAACCAAACTGGGAAGAATAGTCAGAATCTGCCAAGGGCCGGTGTCCAGAGCGCCTCCCCAGCCCCGCCCTCTGCAGTCCCAGCGGGAGCCACCCAACGTTCGAGCTCTCTGACGTGAGCACTCAGTAAATATTTGTGGAGCAAAGGCGTGTACTATAAATATTCGCTGCAATTGACACGCAATCCATCTCTAAAGGAAAAATCTGGAAAGCCAAAGCAGAGCATCAGGATTTTCAGACGTTTGAAGTTAGCAGATTTCAGAAGGCTGTTTTAGTGAGATGAATGTGTGTTCCCTGCCCAGAGTTGCCGGGGTCCCTGCCTCTTCTAGATGAGAAGGAGGAAGGAGCTGCTGAGCCCCATGAGCCCCTCACCACTCCAATACCTGAGTCCCAGCCCCAGGGCAGCCTCAGTCACCCCCAGGTAACACGCTGCTGCTCGTAAGTGGCAGAGGCCGGCGTGGACCCTGTTGAACCACCAAGCCACCAGGCCAGCTGCCACCAGGGCGGGTGGAGCCCCGAGGGGAGCGTCATGATGCTGACTCCCCCCAGAGATTCTGGCTTAGGCTTCAGATGAGGAGACCAGCTGGGACACATTCCTTTTCCTCTTTTTTTTTTTTTACTTGCCCTCATTGAATTCACACTCTTAAGAGAGAGATTTGAAATGAACTTTAATTTGGTGGAGAAATGGTTTTTTTGAAACCTGTTCAGTGGTCCTTCCGCCAGACACAAATTTACCAAACGTTTCCTCCAAAAGTGAACGTGTCTAACTCAGCTACATCCTACATCCTCCCTGCAGGAATTCTAGAAAGCCTGGAAGAGCAGGGGGAGAAAACAACGTGCGTGGGTAATCCCACTGAGCACAGGGGACCGCAGGAACACTTAGCATAAGCCCTTCTGGCAGCGGTCAGGGTCGATGTTGTGGCTCTCCCAGTCACCGTCCAACTGGGACACTCTTTGAGATCTGGCTACATTTGGTTTTGCTCTCTTCGCAATATATCACGAATGATTCCCTCTGGCTTGTTTAGTTTTTTAAAATCTTCTCTTGTTTAAAAAATCGACCAAAATTTTGTCCACATCCTTTATAAAAAGCATATAGTTACTAAGAAAACCTTTTAGCCGCAGGATTGCTGGACCAAAGCCGATGCACACATTTAAGGTTTGGGGTCCATCGTGCCAAAGTGCCCCCAGAACTGTCAAAACATATGCGGAATGAGTCTTTCCACACACTTTCCTCCATGTGTGCGTTATTTCTGATTTGATACACAGCCTGAAAACAAACAAACAAATAAACAAACGAAACCCTTCCTCTGACTCCTGGTAACTCAGAGGCATTCGTGCAGCCCCCAGGGTCTCCCTGAGTTCTCGTCCTGAGGTGAAAAGGAGGAAATTTGGAGTTGAGGTCGGTTTGAAGCCTCTCGAGTCCTGCGCCTACTCCTCCGTGCCCCCCAGGACCCCGCATGCTTCTGTCCACGAGCCTCCTCACCTGCGAGGGCATCAAGCCCGGCCACTGTCCTGGAGACAAACCATTTCCACCTGCATTCAAAAGGGCCAAAATTATTCCAAAGCACCAGCACTGTGGCTTCGCTGACCTCGGTGCAGCGGTGTCTGGCACCAGGCGGCCGGTCTCAGGCGTGCCCCTCCCCAGCGACCATGACATTGGCCGTAGTAGCAGGTGCACTGGTAGCTGAGGAATGTGAGCAGCAGCTCGGGACCAGGGAGAGAGGTCAGTGGCTGCATAAACTGCGTGGGGAAGACATGCCTCTGCGTTTCGCTGGCCTCTAGTCATCACTTGGCAGTTTCTCCAGGAATGAATGCAGGCAACAAACCACCACCCATAGTGGTGACTTTATTATGGGTAGAAATCATAAATATTTGCAGATCTATTACGAATGTCACAGATAGTTCAAAATGCCATTAAGGTCGTCACTACTTGGAAATCACAGGAAATAATGAAAACTGCTACTAGGTTTTATTATTTAATGTGTGAATAAATAAGTGTTATTTATTACTATAACACTAATTTATTTTTTAAATATTCTGAGAATTGTATTTTAATATAAATGTTTTTATGATCCTGTATATTTAATTTTATTTTAAACTGTGTTCTAAAAAAATGAAAAGAATTAATCTATTCCCTGACAAAGACTGTAAAAAAAAAAAAAAAAAAAAAAAAAAAAGCAAACAGAACCGTGTTCTGAGAAGCGTTCACCATACCCCTAAGGGGTCCTAGATGGAAAAAAGGATTAAGAATCTCGGAGGAGTAAGCTAAGGTCTGGGTCCTGTTACCCACAGGTAACTAAAACTTCTGTTCTGTAATCCCAGAATTACAAAATATTCCTCTGGGGTGGAAGAATAGAGACCCTTTTCTGCTCATTCACTCAACATATATTTATTTAGCATCTATGAAGCAAGGCACACTGGGAACATGACACCAAGACAGCCCTGGAAAGAGAACTGCTGAGCCCTGCAGGTGAGGGGACTGGCAGGCAGGTGAGAAGATGGCAGGCAGGTGAGGGAATGGCAGGCAGGTGAGGGGACAGGCAGGCAGGTGAGAAGATGTCAGGCAGGTGAGGGGACAGGCAGGCAGGTGAGGGGACAGGCAGGTGAGGGGCTGGCTGGCTGAGAGGAGCCAAGGCTCAGAGAAAATGCAGACCCCACCTGCTCATTGCTGTGAAATCCACTGAAAGGTGGAAATTCCATCAGAACAATTCCTAGCTCCCCCAGGATAGCTCTTATCACCATGTGACTTCCCCATCGACCCTGTCAAAATCCTACCCATTCCTCAAGATTGTAACTCTGTCCCCCTTCCAGGCTGGAGTTAATCCCCCCCAGCGCTCTCCCCCGGATTTTAGCACTGTCACTTTTTATTTGTGTTATTTATGAGCCTGACTCACGTCCGGGATGCGAGCCCTCCGGGTGGTGCCTGGCAGCTCGGGGATGCGGCGGAGCTCCTCCCGGAGCCCAGAGGCCTGGGTTTGAGCTCTGCCTCCTCCAGTTCTTAGCTGAGTGATTTGCACTGACCAAGCAGGGCTGTAACGCACACCCAGGCCCCTCTTTCAAGTTTTCTTCTCCATTCCCCACCAATGAAAAATGATTTCCGGGACGCCTGGGTGGCTCAGTGGGTTAAGGGTCTGGCTTCGGCTCAGACCATGATCCCAGGGTCCTGGGATCGAGCCTCACATTGAGTCCTGCATCGGGCTTCCTCAGCTGAGAGTCTGCTTCTCCCTCTGCCTGCCCCTCCCCCGCTTGTGCTCTCTCTCTCTCTCTCTGATAAATAAATAAATCGATAGATAAATAAATAAATAAATGCTTAAAAAAAAAAAAGTGATTTCCAAGGAGAAGCACTCGCTCTTCAACCTGAGGGCTGCTTCGGTCCGGCGTGCTCTCTGGTCCGGTGTCTGCCCCTCCGCCCAGGAGTCTGTCCCATCTCGTCTGCCTCAGCTTTTAAGACTCGGTCAGGTTGCTTCCTTTGGAAGCTTTTCCTGACACTCATCAGGCACCGTCTCCAGCACGGTGGGCTGAAATGACTCTTCCCTCCTTGGTGCCCCGCCGTACCCTGCACACTTTATTCCAACAGCCGTCTCTGTGCCCTCTGGCTAGAAGTTCCTCCAAGGCGGCTACGGGTCATGTTCACGTTTGTGGCCCCAGCCTCTAAAAGGCAGTATGTACTTGCTGAATGAAGAAGTGAGTGGAGGAAGGAATGAATGAACGAATGAATGACTGAGTGCCCCTCCTTTCTTCTTCTCCCCTCCTCTCCCCACCTCTTCTCTTTCCCTGCCAGTCACTTGGTTCCAGGGCGTCAGGGCCACTGAGTCTGTGACCACGGAGAAGTGACTTCGTGCCCCCTCTGTTCCAGGAGGGAGGGGGCAGAACTCTACCCCCTTTAGGGAACAGTGCCCCCCCAACTCCTGAGTAATGCGACTCTGTTGCCTAACCTTGTAGGAGTCAGTGCTGCCAGATAGAAGAACCTCCCGAGGCCACGCCCTCTGTCCCGACATCCATTCAGGACCAATGTCCCAACCCTCACATCTAGTTGGTCACGTGGTCCTCTTGACTCTACAGCTGGGGTTTTTGTCTTTAAGTCCCACACCTGCGTCCCCTTGACTCTAAACCACTGCTGACGGGCTCTGTTTCTCCCAAGTGCGCGGGCCTACCTACTGCCCCAGGGACGACCTCCCCAAACAAGTCCGCCCTGCCTTGGCGCAGCCCAGGCCACCTGATCCGGGGGCGGAGGCTTTGGCAGAGACCACCAGGACCCCCGTGAGGTCGGATTTGCTCTCAGAATTAACTGATGTCGATCGCTTCCCTGCACACATCTTCTGTGTGCTTCTGTCTTCCGTGCTGCTTCCCCTGCGCCCCCACCCCTGCAGCCGGGGTTCCCAGCTCCCTCCTCAGCCTCTTCTCCTGCGCTAGGCGTCTCCTGAGCGGCAGGTCCACCCGGAGGCTTCACCACCCCTCACGGGAATAACTCACTTTCTGCACCGTGTTAGTCAAAGCCAGCCAGCTGCTCTCACAAGCGCTCCCCGCGTGTCTGGGGCTGAGCCGCGCGTCGAGTTTACTCCTGTCTGCTTCGTAGTTCTGAGCTGGGAGGGAGCATGGGGAGCCCGGCTGCACAGTCACCTGGAGAGCCTGGCTCCTGGGTGTGCAGCCAAGCCCTCTGCCCCCCACCCCACCCCGCGGAGCCCTCGCATCAGCTCAGCCAGGTGGCCCCGGAGCGCGAGGTCCCGGGGCCAAGCCTGCAGCGTGCGCACCGGCCAGCTCTGCTCACGGTCCGGGGGCCACGAGCTCGCGGGGGTGCGCTGGAGGAAGGCAGAGGCGCAGGCGCGCTCTCTCCCCTGGGTCCCGGAGCGGCAGGCCTTCCAGCCGCTGGCTAGGAGAAACCCCCACGTGGGTGCTGACTGCTTCCTCACGCCACATATTCAAAACGGAACTTGTGGGAGCTCCCCAACGAGTTCTACCTTTCTAGTCCTGTCCCCTGGTGGCCCTACCACACACCCAGCCCCCCGGGCCACAGGATCCCACGCTCCCCCTCTGCCCCGCACAGGTCTTCTTTCCCGGTGTTTCTTGGATTCCTCTCTCGCACCTGATCTGTTTCAACAGCTCCGTGATGGCTTTCTCCGCAGACCCCTACTGCCATGGAGATCACGGCTGGTCATTTCTCGAACGGTCTCAACCACGATGACCCACTGAATACGCCATGGAATGCGTCCTTCGAATATGGTGTTAGTAACATTTGCACACACGAACACACTCAGTTTGAAACTGTAAGAGGTTGGCTCAGGTTATTTCTTTAGTACTCCTATAGAACTTCGGGAATTCAAAGTATGCAACAATAATTATTTCTTCTGAAATTCAAAGTAGGCCAAAATAACCCCTGTGGAAAAAAAAAAAAATAAACAGAATCCCAATCTGTTAACGAGGAAACAGAGAAAGGACATGTATAAATTAGGGATCCTCTACTTTGCAAGCCACAGAAAACCCACCTTAAACCAGCTCCAGAGAAAAGGACAATGTCCGGGGGCAGATCTGGCTTCAGACCTGGATGAATGATGTCACAGAGATCCACATCTCTCGGCCCAGCTTTCTTTAATGGACCCACATAATGACTCCTCTAGGAGCCCCATGCTCTCTGTTCGCGGCTGTGCACTTTTCACAGTTTCATTTTCAAGCTGCTGATCCCAGCAGGGAGAGCGAGAGAGGCTGGGACAAGTTTCTGAGCCCTCTGTGGGCTAACGTTCACGCTGACACTGACGGGACCAGGTTGGGCCGCCGTGGCCAGGGGAGGGGCAGATGTCAAGCAGGGCCATTTCTGGACCCACATCAGGGCTTCTCAAGGGAAGGAGGGAGAGTGAACGCTGGACAGCTAACGACATTACAACACTTCTTCCCAAGCAAGCATGGAAGGGGACAAAAAATGTCCTCTCGGAAGGGGTGTCTCTTCCCTCCCTCGGTGACCCACGTCCCAGACAGCATTAATTTTCCCCTTCCTTTGTTTCGTGACACTTCAGTGTATAATGTTTTTGAAGGAGAGGGTCTTTTGCGTTATAATAATTCTTAACATATCTGTTGTTGCCGCTGACTTGGGTGCCTTAAAAGCAGGGGTACCCACAGAACGTAGGGGGACTCCCTAAGCTTGGCACGTTGTGGGTGCTCAGTAAATAAGGTGGTTTTTATCTATGAATGACTAGTAGCATCCTCTATAGCTACATTTCATCCTCCAGCGCTGGTTTTCTGGGTCACGTGGCCATGACACTGGAGTGGGAAAGGTGGCTGTCTCCTCTATGCCATGGACCCGTCTGCCGCCATGCTGGACAGGGGGCAGGGGGGCCACTTGCCTTCGTGCTGTACGTTCACCTGTGGATCCTCTGACTTGATCTATACCTACTCTTACTTTTTCTTTTCTTTTCTTTTTTTTTAAAGATTTTATTTATTTATTCGACAGAGATAGAGACAGCCAGCGAGAGAGGGAACACAAGCAGGGGGAGTGGGAGAGGAAGAAGCAGGCTCATAGCAGAAGAGCCTGATGTGGGGCTCAATCCCACAACGCCGGGATCACGCCCTGAGCCGAAGGCAGACGCTTAACCGCTGTGCCACCCAGGCGCCCCTACTCTTACTTTTTCAATGTCTTAAAGGACCTAAAATTCCACTGGGCCTGGCTGGCCAAGCAGTTTGATGGACAGGGAAGAGTTTGGGGGCAGGATGTTGTCTATTGCTATTTTCTGGAGGGGGTGGAATTCACACACCCGGACCTACTGCCACATGCCCACCCCCTTTAAGACGCACACTGAGGGATGGACAGATTGCCAGACGTGCTCCACTGGATAGGGCTGCTTGGCGCCGGGAGTGGCCAAAATGGTGCCCAGAGCACCGAGAGTGTGTCAAACACACCTGGTTTGCCTCCGACTCATCAGGTCTTTCCACTTGACTTGGCAGGTTACTTAGTCTCTCTTCTGCTGTAACGCAGGATGACTTCTTCACCAGGTGTGAAGAATAAATGGGACGCTGTATCACGAGTGCTTAGCACACAGTAAGGGCTCAAACAATAAGTAACTAATAAAAACAATAAATGTGCTCCATTTTCCTTTCCCCAGAAGGAGATTTCAGGTCTCCCGGCTGTGGCCCAGTTCAACCATTTCACATCTGTGAAGGAAAAACCATTACTGCTCGTTTTCAACAGCTCGGATCCATGAAGCAAACTAAAACCTGATAGATAATAAAACATGTTCTAGCCGTTTCCTTCTTTAGGGACCTAAATCATGAGCATTTTGCAGACAGGGTTAAAATGAATTAAGCCACACGCTGTTACAACTCGGGTTAGAGCCTGGCTTTGGGACACAGCCTCCAGCACCTACCTGGGCTGGGTGTGGGACGGGACGAGTGAGGGGGGCTGGCCCCGACAGAGTGGGGCCGTCCCAGGTGCGGCAGGTGGGCGCCCAGGCCGGGCTCACCCCACAGCAGCTACCGCATTGTCCCGCAGGAAACAGAGAGACTCGAGGTTGACAGAACTTGGAATGATAGCCCCCCTTTCAGAAGGAATGTCACTGATTCGCTTCTGTTTTGTTTTTCGAATGTCATGTAAACATATCTGAGAGCCAGCTCCGGTCGCTAGACTTGCTGGGTACAGTCCAAGCGTCACCACACGGTGACCTCTGACCCAGCTGACTCCTTGCCAATGGTGCTTCTCAAATTGGGTTACACCTTCCGAGTTCAGCAGGCCAGTTCTCACGCATAGAAGCATTTCTCAAAACTCTTCGGAAGATAATTTGTTCCTATCACATGGGAAGGCCATTGCTTTCAGTAACTAGATCAAAAATTCTTTTTGCTCATGTGTTGCTTTACGGGTCCTCCAAAGTCACCCTCAAGACTGACTTCTTCCAGGAACCCCTCTGTGATACATTCTCATCTCTTTACTGCTCCTTGGTCCTTGTATGCCCATTGTTTTTTCTTTGTTTGTTTTTATTTTGTTGCACTAGTGTTTTCTAAAATTTTAGTTCCAATATAATTAACATACAGTGTTATGTTAGTTTCAGGTGTACAGTATAGTGATTCCCCGGTTCTATACATTTCTCAGTGCTCATCACAATACGTGTACTCTAATCCCCTTGACCTATTTCACCCATCCCCCTCTGGTAATCATCAGTTCTCTATATTTAAGAGTCTGGTTTTTTGTTTGTCTCTTTTTTTCTCTTTGTTTTGTTTCTTAAATTCAATATATGAGTGAAGTCCTATCATATTTGTCTTTTTCTGACTGGCTTATTCCATTTACCATTATACTCGCTAGATCCATCCATGTTGTCGCAAATGGCAAGATCTCGTTCTTTCTTATGGCTGAGTAATATTCTGTTATATATATGCATCATATCTTCTTTATCCATTCATCAATCGATAGACCTTTGGGCTGCTTCCATATCTTACCTATTATAAATAATGCTGCTATAAACATATGGATGCATGTATCTTTTTGAATTCGTGTTTTTGCATTCTTTGGGTAAATACCCAGTAGTGCAATTACTGGATCATAGGGTAATTCTATTCTTAATTTTTTGAGGAACCTCCACACTCTTTTCCAGAACGGCTGCACCAGTTTGCATTCCCACCGACAGTGCGGAAGGGCTCCCCTTTCTCCACATCCTCGCCAACACCTGTTGTTTCCTGTGTTGTTGATTTTAGCCTTTCTGACAGTGTGAGGTGGTAGCTCAGTGTAGCTTTGATTTGCGTTTCCCTGATGACGAGTAATGTTGAGCATCTTTTCATGTGTCTGTTGGCCATCTGTATGTCTTCTTTGTAGAAATGTTTATTCATGTCTTCTGCCCATTTTTTAAAAAGATTGTATTTATTTACCTGAGAGAGAGCAAGGGTGAGCAAGTAAGAGAGAGAGAGAAGCAGACTTCCCTCTGAGCAAGAAGCCCAACGCGGGGCTCGATCCCAGGACCCTGAGATCATGACCTGAGTTGAAGGCAGACGGTTAACTGACTGAGCCACCCAGGCGCCCCATCTTCTGCCCATTTTTAATAGGATTATTTGGTTTTGGGGTGTGGGGTTGTAAAGTTCTTTATATATTTTGGATACTAACCCTTTATCAGAGATGCCATTTACAAATATCTTCTCCTATCTTCAGTAGGTTGTCTTTTAGTTCTTAGTTGTTTCCTTTGCTGTGCAGAAGCTTTTTATTTTGGTGTAGTCTCAATGGTTTATTTTTGCTTTCATACTTCCCTTGCCTCAGGAGACATATCTAGAAAGATGTTGCTATGGACGATGTCAGAGAAATGATTGCCTGTTCTCTCTTCTAGGATTTTTATGGCTTCAGGTCTCCCATTTAGATGTTTAATCCATTTTAAGTTTATTTTTGTGTGTGGTGTAAGAAAGTGGTCCAATTTCATTTTTTTGCATGTAGCTGTCCAGTTTCCCAACACCATTCATTGAAGAGACTTTCTCTCATTGCATATTCTTGCATCCTTTGTTGACAATTAATTGACCATATAACTGGGGGGTTATTTCTTGGCTCTCTATTCTGTTCCATTGATCTATGTGTCTATTTTTGCGCCAGTATCATACTGTTTCTGATTAGTACAGCTTTGAAGAAGATCCTGAAATCTAGGATTGTGATACCTCCAGCTTTGTTCCTTTTCAAGATTGCTTTGGCAGTTCAAGGACTTTTGTGGTTCCATACACATTTTAGGATTATTTATTCTAGTTCTAGTGCCCTTTGCTCTGTAATACTGCATCAGGCCGTCCATGTGTTTGGGCACCAGTGAAGGTAATGAACTAAAAAACATATCTGAAACATAATAGAAATGTATTTATTGTCCTCTTGTAACAGTCCTGAGTAGTTTCAGGTTGGAGGGTGTGGAGGCAGGAGAAGGGCTTTGCTCCACTCAGTCACTCAGAAGCGCAGGCTGTGAAAGCTGTCCCATCGCCAACCAGTTGGCTGAAGGGAGAAAAACATGGAGGATTGCCCATGGGAAGTTTTATGAGTCAGGCCTGGAAATGACAAACCAGCATTTCTGTCCACATTCTCAAGTTTGGCTAGGATTCCATCAAATGGGCTCACTGAGCTGCAAGGGAATCTGGGAAATGCGGTCTGTGTGCCCAGGAAAAGGAAGAGATTTTTTTTTGGTAAACACCTACCAGTGTCTGCCATGACCCCTCCCTTTGGATCTAAATATGCATACCATCTTCTTGACCTCACGGAACGCATTCGCCCTCCCAGGGGGCACCAGCCCCAAACCCCATCCAGCTCAAACTCCAAGATCTCTGGGTAAGACACAGGTCCGGATGTGGCTCCTGAAGGCCTGGAGCTTGGAGGCAAATTTATCATCCCCTCTACAGACAGTGCACGACGGGGGAGCCAGGGTGTAAGATCTGCCATAAACCCCCTAGCAGCACACCCAGTCCTCAGGAGCTACGAAATCCTACTGCTCAGGCATCGAGAAGACCCCCTTCGTCCTGGCAGTGGGTGCCGTTCCCTTATGAGACCCTGTTTCTGCCCGCTGGGGGGAAAAATCCCTGGCCCGTCCTTCTCCAACGTTGCAGTCTCCTTCCTCCGGGAGGTTTTCTTGTCTGGTACCCTCCGCAGCTCCGCGGAGCGGGCACTGGGGAGAACGCTCTCCTCGAGGGCGCTGCATCACCCACTTCCAGCTCCCGCGAGTTCCAGGGCCTGAAGGTTGTTTGAAGGTCTCACCGATGTTTTGTTGTAGGTGTCGTTGGTTAAGTCTGGGCTGGCTTATGTCTTCTTTGGCAATACAAGGCCGTCAAAACCTTGGTAGGCTTCTGCCCTATTTGTATCTGATCAATGTGTCAGGAGCAAGACCTAAAATATCTGTTCTGGACAAGACTGCATGATGCTTGAGTGCTTCGTCTCACCGCCTCTATCAGCTGACAGCACATCTGAGACCAGAGGCGTGTATGGGGAGTGCATACCGTCCGTAGGGGTGAAGCACCTTGTTTAACTGAAGTCTTAATGGGATCTAGAAACATTTCCAATACTAGACAGCCCCGCATTTCTGCACCTTTTATTCCCTTTCCTTTCTACTTACAAACGCGGCTAATTCTTTCCTGAGCTCACCAATTTCTTGAAAGTCTTTGCCAGACACAGGGAAGAGCCCCAAGTCCCTAACTTTCGGCTCCCCAGGGCCACGTGCTCACGGGGCACTTGGGCGGCCTTCTGAGTTACCACAGGCAACAGTTTTGCAAAATGCTTTCCCACTTCACAACAGGAGCCACAGCCTCTCAAGCCTCCAGGAGTTTCGTCGCCACCCACCCCCAACCATAACCAGTGCCGTGCATTTTAGGGTTCCTGCTAGCACCCTCCCACCTCGGCGTACTTCCGTCACATTCGCCAGGGTCGGCCCGAAGCAAGCAGATTCCCAAGCGCCCAATGGCTGAAACAGTCTTGCTCATGGAACTCTGCCGGCAGGCTCCAGGGTAGTGGGGAGCACACTCCACCGCCATGCGGGGACCCCGGCTGGCAGCGGGTGCGTCGTGTCCGGGGCACCCGGTCTTCTGCATCAGGTCAGCAGAAGGGGAAGGAGCAGCAGCTCGCTAAGAACGGCTTCCTTAAGGCCAAGTCTGAGAGTGCTGGGTCCCTTCAGCTTTTGGTCCCTTGACTAAAATTGGGGCCCCCGGTCACCCCTAACTAACTTCAAGAGAGTGGGAGATGTAATTGAGCTGTGTGTCCAAGTAGAAGAGGATCCGGGGCCACCAACTTGTCCCCGTTTGCCTGGGACTTTCCTGGCATGAACACTGCAAGTGCCACTTCCCAGGGACCCCCGCAGGCCCGGCAAACAGTCCAGCTTGTCACCCTAACGCCTCCCTCACGTCTGTCTCCTGACGGAGGGGAGCAAAGTCTCATGTTGTGCGGCCCCCTCGTCTGCCAGGACTACAGACTCCATACAGAGGAGGGCATGAACTCAATGTGCTTGAGACGATAGGGAAGATTGTGTTATTTTCTTTGAAGATTTTATTTATTTATTTGAGAAAGAGAGAGAGAAAGAGAGAGAATGGGCCAGGGGAGGGGCAGGGAAGCAGACTCCCCGCTGAGCAGGGAGCCCAATGTGGGACTCGATCCCAGGACTCTGGGATCATGACCTGAGCTGAAACGACTGAGCCACACCGGAACCCAGGGAAGATTCTTTTAATTGAACTACAGGACATTCCTGGAAATTTGGAGCATGTGTGGTGTAAGCTTGTAGCACACACATCTGCAAAACACCGTTTCTGTCCCTAGATGAGTCAGTTCTAAAATGCAGTCATTATTGAGGGAGTTATACTACCACGAGCAAATGCCACCGATTTAACAAGAGTTCTTAGAAATATTTTTGCCAAAAGGTTGATCTGAGAAGGAATACAGAAGGAATTATTCAGGCATTATATTGCATAAGACAGAAGTACCTCATTTATTTTAAAAGAAGCCAGTGGGCTGTCCTTGAAGGCAAGGACTGTGGCTCGCTCACTATACTATCTCTGGCCTTGTAGGTCTTCAGGGAATGTTCTCTGAAGGCATTTACACAGAGCTTACCAGATAGCCTCTGCTCAGCTTCTCTAATCAGAAAGAAGAGGTTTTTTTGTTTTATTTTGCACTGAAGGACGAGCTGCTACTGGGGGTAGGAGTCTGGCTCTGGAGACAGACACAGAAAGGGGGTGGAAACTCATGGCCCGTGGGCCACGTCAGCAGAGTAGGTGTGCTTTCGTTTGGCCTGCAGGGTCCGAAAACCAGGAATTTTCAGACAGAGCCTGGATTTCTGGATCTTGAAAAACTGGAAGACCTGGCAATGCAGTGTCTGAGTCCCCACAAAGAAACTACTGGACGGAGCTAAGGAGCAGCCGTCCGCATTGGATTGCACACGGACTCTCCAGCTGCCACCATCACTATCACGTCCCACCGTCTTACCCTCACTTCAGTCAAGAAATTTCTGTCACAGCCTATAGACCTCTGAGTCTAAAACACCCGGATGAAAGCACAGATGTATTGTGATAGTGTAGCAACTTCTCCCATTTTATAATGGCCACTGAACCTTCCATAGCTATCGATAAAGCCTGATCGCTCATCCCAGTGACTTTGAGCCTGACTGGCTTTCCATCGCACTGTTTTATATAGAGTTTTTCTTCCATAAGAAAATTATAGATGTAATATTCTCTATCTCTCTCTATGTATGCATCTCCCACCTCTAACTGTGTATTTACTTCCATCGATATTATTTTCAAACATCAACAATCCTCAACTAATCCCTTCTCAAAATGAAACAAGCTGCCTTGAGGTATTATTCCTGAGATAAAGAAGAAGAGATGGTATATTTCTGTCCATATTCCAAACGGCACTTTTCAAATTTTATTTTTAAGCCATCTCTACACCCAGCGAGGGGCTCGGACCCACAACCCCGAGATGAAGAGTCACACGCCCCATGAATGAGCCAGCCAGGCGCCCCCTAAATGGCATTTTTAATGTGTGTTTTTGTACTAAAATTTGAAGTCACTGTTATTACCAAATGCTAAGTCAAAAGCTAGTAGAAAATAAAACTGCCACAGCTTTATTCCTACAAAAAATACAAAATTAAAATATAGAAACAAAAGAACGCGCCGCTCAGGAATAAGAGAAAGGCTGGCATTCCTTGAGCACTGGCTCTGACTCCTGCTCTGACTACTGCTTCCCAGCATCCTCCTCCCAATAACCGTGTGGAGACCACACGTCCCACTTTGAGCATGACATCACAGAGAAAAGCAAGTAAAACACCCTGCCCAAGGTCACTCAGCTAGTAGCCAGCGCAGTTACAATGAATATCAAGTTCATTTTAGCTGAACAACTTCAACGGACGCACAACAGCGTGCTCCACCCCGCCCCCCCCCCAAAGGACAGTCATCTCAAGAAGCAGACGGCTGTAGCATCTTAGTGCAGAACTCAACCTTTGCGACCTGATCCAACTCCCTATTTTACGGCTGTGGAAGCGGGTCTGAGAGGTTCCATCTCGTGCACGGGCTGGTGACTGCGGACCCGGCCGGGCAGCCCGAGTCTCCACGCTCAGCCCGGGGTCCTTGTCCCCGCGCCCGCACGGGGCACAGGGAGCTTACCGCACAGCCTGCTTCCCAGGGCCGTGGCG
The DNA here is from genome assembly GCF_017311325.1 of Ursus maritimus. NCBI lineage: Eukaryota > Metazoa > Chordata > Mammalia > Carnivora > Ursidae > Ursus > Ursus maritimus. The sequence goes on along the minus strand of NW_024423344.1, from coordinate 26,577,717 downwards.
GGGCGCGCTTCCCCGCGCAGAGGCGAGGCCAGCTAAGGGGGGGCCAACGTCTTCTAATCCTTCCGCCGCATGGATTTGCAGGGGACGGCTACACGCACTGTGTCGTCAGACTCCCCCCACCCCCCACCCCGGTAGCTGCCACTACTTCTTGTACATCAAGCAAGGGCAGAGTCGTGTCTACTGAAATTAAGGTCCATTTTTGATTTCAGTTATAATGAACTTTTATACGTTTCTTGTATAAATTTAAAATTGATCCTGCCGTGGCATATTCATCACAGTGACAAATTTGTTTTTAAAGTATGTAAAAAAAAATAGCACAGAACTACTGAGTGTTCAACATTGTTAATTTGAAACAGAAAGCAGACAGTCATTAAAAATCATGTAAAATTCCTTCGGTGTCTCCTCCACTGGAACAGCGGTCTCTCCTGCTGCAAGTGATGACGTCATGAACACCCACTGCCGGTACAACTTTCCATTCCTCTTAAAAATCTTTCTTGCTCCACCAAACATAAGTGTGATATGACCAATTAAAATAATGACCCACAGGCCAACAAAGGCCTGGCAGCAAGTAGGAAAATGCCTTTTTAAATTACCTTTAACATCCTGAAATGTCAATCACTTAAAACATGTTTAGTAATTACTAAAATAAACATGAATGGAAAAACATCTTTTGATTTTAATAATTCATGATTTCACATACAATATTCAGCTCCCAAAGTGTCATGGGAGTCTCACATTTTTAATCAGAAGTCCAAATTTCCATTAAATAATGGAGAAGGAAGTTCTCCATTATCTTAATGATATATTGACATGAAACTTCCCAAATCTTCCACAATTACCACCTTTGGTGTTGAGGATCTTCATTAAAAGCAAACGATGAAATGGCTAAAGATTTCGGTTCGTTATGGTTTTCTTTTTAAAGGAAATGTAATTACTATGTAAGTATCCCTTTATTCAAGCCGAAATTATATAACCTTCAAAGTAAAATGACAAAGGCTTTTTTAAGTCCTCTCCAAATTCCCCAAACCATCTTCATGGCACTTGCCACCAGCCTGTGGCAGTTTACTGCTTCAACAAGAGCTCTGTGTCCCCACACGCGTCACGTTGAGCTCCGTAACACATGCACACTGTCCACTTCCTCTCAGGAAGCCCCGATGTTCCCGTTCACCTATCAATCTCCTACCAGCTCTACAGCAGAAAAACGAAGGATCCAAAAAAGTTAAGTCCTCGTCCGGCTAGGGTTTAAGTAAGCCTTAGAGCTCACAAATAAATGCCCGAGCTCACAAATAAATGCCCCAACTCCCATTGGGTGGAGGGGGCGTTGCTGAGGTCCTAGAGCACATTAGAGCTGATAAGCCCACCCTGTCCACACTGCTTGCTGCTATGACCCCCAGAACATGTCAGCCTCACATCTCAGATGCCAATTTGCCTTAGGAGTCCATCATGCTTTAAATTTCGACCTATTTTAGTCTTAAGGAATCCAAATGGGATGGGCTGACTGCCTTGTTCGTCTGGTCCCACCTCAAATCCAGCAGCGGAAACACCTGGAATCATCTTGTCTTTTGCTTGGACATTTCCAGGAGCTGGAAACTCAATCCACGCTAGGAAAAACATCCAATCCAGGGTGACGGAGTTCCTAAAGTGGAAATCAGCTTAACTTCCACCTTTTGATTCTAGAGCTGCTTACTGGGATTATACACAGAGTTAGGGCTCATTCCCCTCCCAGCTGATAAACATTTGAAAATTAAGTCTTCCATAGACTCCTAGAACTTCAAAGCCACGGAACTGAGAGATTTCTCTTTCAATGCCCCACATCGGCCCGGAGAGGTGAAGCCACTTGCCCAGGTGATACTGGGCTAAAGAAATAAGCTCTCGTCTCCTTCACTATGTCTCTCCTTCCCTTACTGGCTTGAAACAACACAATGTCTAACTGAAGTTCAAACGACTTGCACCCCTACTTTGTCCAACCTTCACACTCCCCTTTCAAGATTTTGCTAGTCAAACTGTTTTAACTTTACCTGGAAAGAGCTGCCAAGTGACTTCAGTGATGTTAATACTCTAACATGAAAAGACTGTTTTATCAACATTTTATATGCTTTATTGAAAGTTGACAAGTGCAACAGTTAAATACAGTGACACCTTACAACTGTGTAGAGAACATGCACAGAAACGTATGCATAGAACTACTATACAGGTAATATGCAGAAACCCCTACTGCGAAATTCATTTCATTAGCTAGAACGGATCATTTTTCAAAGTATTCAACCAGCTCAATCAAAAGACTGCAGTGAACAGGAATTTACTTCAAGATATTCAGCAACTAGAAGATTTCAGATTACACAAAGTGACTGACGGTGCCAAATTCTTAAAATTTCTTTAGGTGTGGTTTTCTTCGTGTAGCATTTTTATGTAGATCTCTATATAAAAGACAATCCACACCTCTTCAGACAGCCAATGAAACATCTAAATTTCAATCTGTACAACCTAAATAGTAGTTACAGTCCTCTATTGTACAAAATAGTTACACTACATACACAAATATACAATAAGCAAAACAACCTTCATGTAAGAGAGCCTAGGTCCCAGCTACCTGTCACCGTTTTAGTCACTCTAAGAGTTTCGTGTCATCCACTGTTTCAGAGAGAGGCACAGTACTATTGTTTTACGGATTTTCGGTGACAGTCGTCAGTTTGTACGATGAACTACGTTTCCCCTCATCTTAGGTGAGACTATGCGTCAGTCTTTACTTTGACCTCCCTTTTAAGGTCCTCCTGGGGGAGAAGAGGAGAGAGGAAAGTCCAGTGGAGCCCCACTGCTTCAAACCCCATGAAGTACACTACGTGCAAGCAGGAGAGGACTCTCAGGAGCGGGGATGGGGAGCAGGGAAGGGATGGAAAGGCACACAGCTCCTCGGCATGAATGAAACCACTTCTCACATATCTGCCAAGCTGCATGAGGTCCCAGTATATCCATGCTAATTCTCTGATTAACCTTTAATTCACCCAACTAAGAAATTTCTTCAAGCCAAAAGCATATGAGTGTTTAATACTGGAAAAAAGAGACAATGGCATATGTCAGTCTCACTTCTCTTTCGCAGCGAGCAATGAAATGGGTGATTGTGGAGGCGGATCCCCCTAGTACATCTTCTCTGGTCTGTTCAGTTCAGACAGCAGCAGCCAGTTCTGCGGGGGCACAGGAGGCTACGCGGTTGGTCCTGAGCCCTGGGACGCTGGCTGGGCCGGGGGCTGTGTGGTCCCCTGTGGCTGTGTGGTGGCAGGGGGGGAGCCAGTCTGCAGCTGGGCCTGAAACTGGGCAAGCTGCTCAGGACTGGCCAGTGTCTTCAGCAGATTGTTTTCCTGCTCCAGCTGCGAATTTTTCTCTATTAGTTCTTTGATTTGCTCTTTCAGGACCTCCACTTCCTCTCTAACCGCATACATCAAATGGCTTTTCACCAGATCCTGAAAGGCAGAGGGAAAAAGAGGTTTAACTTATTACTTCCCAGATTCTGAATCTCTAAAGCATTATTTTGCAAGATTCTCCATAACTATTAACATACCCTGCCTTTAGCTTACTTAACCCGCCCTTGGAGCCATCTACTGAATACAACCACAACTGTACAAAATACTCAAGTTTAATGTATAAGGGGATCAGGCTTTTTAAAAGCCTATGCATTTTTCTGCGGCCGTTAGCCAGGGATGCACACACTCGCGTTTGCTACTCCAGACGGCAAAATGCACTGGGGTTCTGGAAGGCGGGGCGGGGGAGCCTGGCCGCCGGGATGTCCAGGCCCGCAGCAACGGTAGCCGCTTCCCCGCCCCCAAGTCCCTCCCTCCGCCCCCCGGACCGCCTCCCTCAGCACCGGCTGCAGCCAGTTCCTACAGAGCATGTTGCCGCATTTTCCTCCCTCCACCCCCACCCCCCCCCTTTCGTGATTAAGCTGACATCACAGAAACCTGGGCAGACGTCGCAGCCAATGGGAGCTCGAGTTATTTATAGCTCCGAATTAAAGGTTCAGAGTTTGCCTAGCAACAGTGGGCAGAGAATCCCGTGAGAAGAGCCACAGGCGCTGCTCCAATAACAAAGAACAGCCAAGGCGGAAATAAAAAATAGGAGAAATCCAGGCATAGGCTGAGAAAGACAAAACTTTTCTCCGATTCTTCTTCATTGTGCAGTAGCCTACATCACTGAGGATCCGTTTGTAAAAGGTCTAGAAAGCCCTTGAGATCCCCACTCTGTACCCCTCCTTCCCTAGTAAACGGTAAGATTCCTAGTAAAGCCACATCGCTAGAGATGTGACCACGACCAAAGGACGCGCAGGGCAGAGCTTCCCTAGCAATCCCCGAGCAAAAGGGGACACCTCTGCAAAAATCCCGACGTGGCGTGAAACCCGTCGGGAGGAGAGAACATTTAATACCCTCAGGGCCCCGTTCTCTCTCGGTAGCAGCCTTGGTATGTGGCTTCACGCGGGCCGAAAGGAGACAGTGCCGGCATTTCTAAACGTATGAAGAGCAATCATCGTTTAACTATGGATGCACTGGTTCCATCCCAATCTCGCTTTTCGTACTGTGCCCACATTTAGTACAAATGATTTTTCATCAGTACATACCATAGCTTGCTCGATTTTGTTGTCAATAGCTACCACACTTGCACCAGAGGAGCTGGAAAAGAGGGGGGGAAAATCGATAAATGGAATTTTTATAACATCCAAAACAAAAAAAAGGACTTCCCAATTCTGTGATGTTACTAGCATCATTTTTCGAACATTCTACACCACTATGTAATATATCCTCCTCCAGAAAACACCAGCCACTCTCTTACTAACGAATATCCAGACATTTCCCTATTTTAGTGAGCCACAAAAGGCTAAATTACATAATGTGGTAAAAGCTTGCTCTCTGGCCAGACCTGCGAAAAGAAGGCTATTCTAAACATTTCAAAAAACAACATCCATGTCACCGTAGTCTCTCGGCAATGGACAAAGGAATTCGCCCGGCTATCTTTCACCTGCATTATTAGAAGTATCTCACGAGTAAATTTAAAGAAACTATCCCAGCCGACATTTACCTATTGTCAAGTCTCACAGAGGCGTTTTCAGTCCCCAGCAAGGATGACAAGAAAGAAATTGAAAAATGTCTCAGTTGGTAAACTCCTAGATCCATCGCCACTGGTCTACACCATTGGGATTTCATGCAATTGCAGCCAAAAACACGCTCGCGGAAAAAAAAAGGGAATACCAGCAGCCTTGTTTGAGCTAGATTTAAAAAAATCTTCTAGCTTTCTGCAGCCCAGGGAGAAACGGAAAACAGCAGCCCTAATTTAAAGAAACCCGGCTTCTGGGGCTTGGCGATCCGGGGAAGATGCTGATCCCACCGCTGTGCGGAGAGGCCTCCCAGTACGACAGCCAGGCTCCACTAAGGCTATGGACCAAGACTCGAGATCGCCGCAGAATATATGGAGGCGAGAGCCGCGCCGATTGGCCAGCACCCCATTGGAACCTCCCCTTCTCCCTTCTCCGCCCTCCTCGAGCTTCCCTGCCTTCCCGCCCCCCACCCCCGCCCCCAGCCTCCCGATCGGATCCCACTCTTCGGGTGGGCTGACCCAGGCCGCAGGGGACCCGCAGAGCTGCGGGGCCACGGAGGCCTCCATAGTCTCGGAAAGCCGGACCACTGCTTCGGCGGAAAATGTCAAGGGTCCCTGAAAATACAATTGGGGCCCCGCACGTGCTTACGTTTAAGGGAGTCAGACCCCGTCCCAGGAGCTGCCTGTCCCCGTGGCTTCCAAACGGTGAAAGCTTCCTACTTGCAACCAGAACCGTCTGAGCTACTGGGCATGCCCAGTCCCACCGCTAAGACTTGGAAGGAGCTCCAGTGTCTCGATTTCAATTATCTAGTTCTTACAGGCAACAGTAATAGGAGGATTTTATAGGCAGGTTTATTTATAAGGATAATAACCGCACTGTAATAACACTTTTTAAAGAGGTAGTGAATTTTGGAGGGAAAAATCACATTTGCTTTCTGAGAAATACTACCTTTTCATGGATCTATTAATTACTTGTAGAAACAAAACAAAAAACATTACATATTCTTTGCTAGGCATATATCTATTGAAGCAAAAAGGAACTCATCAGATGAAGAAATCAGGTAGATCTTCCCAAAACGTCCCTAGAGGCATAAGCCTTAAAATCATATCTCCCTCCTTCCATTTATAGCTATAAAACTCAATCCACAGGTTGAATCCTACATCGATCTATTTTCAGTAAGTTCCTAAAGCAAGTTTTTGGAAGTGGGTGGCAATTCCTTTAAGTCTCAACCCTATAAGTCTTCTTACATAAGGATTAAGTATTATAATGTATGTGTTTCATCCTGATGGCCATACTGACCAAGTAATTCCCTTCCCCAAACCAAAATCAAGAGATCTGGGTGTAAAAATGACTAGCCCATTGCTTATTTCCTCTATTAATTTAAAATATTTGCAAGGATACATCAATTGAGGCTACAATTTAATACACTAAAAATCTAAGGCTTTAAATTTGCTTGATTATTATAAATTCTATGGTTTGCAAGTCAATAGTTAAGCAAATTTAACCTCTACAATACTGCCCTCTAATGGCACAAGCCTATAAAACCACAAACAAAAAACTACAAATAGAGAAGACTTCTCTAATCCATAGGCAAGTTGTACCATCACAAATAATTTCAATATAAAATTTGACCACAGAACATATATCTGTAAATACTCTATTTACACATACATACACACACACACACACACACACACACACACACACACACAGTCTTTTCTCTCTCAAACAGGCATTCTCTCAATTTTGCATCCTTCAATCCTCAGCATCCTTTAATTTAGGACATTTTAATTGCCATCAAAGCCTTTCAGGCATTCTTTTAAGTCGACCCAGTGCTGCCCGGGAGCATTTGGTTCTAGAAATGGCCTAAAGGAATTAGGGAGCAAATCTGGCAAATGTGGGAGATGATGACAAGGACAATTAATTCTCTTTTGGGTTGAAAACATAAGTCTGACTATGAAGCAGTAACATTCTTTTTTATTTTAAGGGTCATAATATTCTCCAAATTTTAAGCCTTGGCTTTTGAATAACAATGTTTGTTAGCATATTTGTGATTTACAAAACTTGATATATATACTATCTCAGATGAAAGAAATTCATTTGAGGAAGGCACCCATTCTCAGTAACAAGAAACAGAGTAAGTGGAAGTTAAAAATCAGTAATTCGGAAACCAGGGATGTGTCCCTCTGCCTGTGAGTGCTAGACAGAATTATTATTTACTACACAATAGCTTCTATATTTTGAAAGTTGAAGTTACCACAAACTATCTGTGTAATTAAATCTATCTACATATTTTAGCTGAACTGCACAGGACAAATTATTCAAGAAAGCATCATCTTATACTGTAAAAAAAAAAAAGCTTAAAAAATAAAAAAAAAATTTTTTTAAGATTTTATTTATTTATTTGACAGAGAGAGAGACAGCCAGCGAGAGAGGGAACACAAGCAGGGGGAGTGGGAGAGGAAAAAGCAGTCTCTCAGAAGAGGAGCCTGATGTGGGGCTCGATCCCAGTACGCTGGGATCACGCCCTGAGCCGAAGGCAGACGCTTAACAACTGAGCCACCCAGGTGCCCCCAAAAATAAATTTTTAATGTCATATGAAGAAATAAATTTAAAATTCCCAGATGAAGTTTAAGATTACTAAATTAACTGAATTTTATTTATTCATGATGTTCTTGAACACAAAGAAACAAGCTGGTTATGCTTCCGTTTCACTTGTTTCAACAGATCACCATTGGATTAAGCTACAGAAGCCAATATAAGCCATCACAGTCTGTTTAACCCATATCTCTGCAGAGGGACATTATGGTCATCTCTAATATTTTGCTATTTTAAATAAAATTGCAAGAAATATCTTGTATGTACATCCTTGACCATTTGTCATGTATTTCTGGAGAATTTGCAGGGCCAGAGGATATAAGCCCCCCATCAAACTATTAGAAATCTATCGCTCTCATATACATAAATGTGCTAGATTCCTTTCAAACTAGATTTTTATATGCAGAATGGAAAGACAATTTGAAAAAGAAGGCAAATTAACTGGAAGAAAGCTCCACGGAGGGGAAACCCATGGGTCAAAAGTATTTGAGGCACAAAGTCACTAGAATTACTCTCAAAGATACTTCTCTTTGTAAGACAAAACGTCTATGAGTCTGGTGCCTACTCAGAGCTCAACAAAGACTAGCTGATAGGACAGGGAAAACACTGTGCCTCCCTAAAGGCATGGATGACAACAGCCATTGTGAGGCACTGGGCAGAGATCAGGTCTCACTCCAATGGAGACTCTGAAGCATAGGAAACAGCCCGAATATTATAGGTTGGCGTGTTTTTTGTTGTTGTTTTTATTTTTGTTTTGTTTTGCCTAAGAGCCTTTTACCTGGATTCCAATTCCATGCCCTCTGCACATTGGTAGCATGCATGCTAGGATATAAGAAGAGGAGCAAGGGCAGGCCCTGTGTTCCTTAATTCAGTAATGCGTGCTTTTCTACCAAACCTCATCTGACTTGGCCAATATAGGTACAGTTCGGATTCCACCACTCAAATAGGATAACCTGTTTCTCCCTCTGTCCAAACTCCTTGCAAATCTAAAGTGACTGCCAGGGAAGACACTAAAGTATATCACCCCATCCCTTAACAAATCTCGCGGTCCAGGAACCGCCAGCTCACTTGCCCTTTCCTAATTTACCCTTTCTCAGTCCTGGAATTAGGTTATGAGGTATTTCAAATAAAACACAGGACTTCCAATTAAAAGTGAATTGCAGATAAACAACAAATGTTTTGTGTTGGGTCCCACATACTGTCAGAAGAAGAAACAATTCCAAAGACAACAAAACAAAATTCAGCCATATTTGAAATATCCCTGATTTCTGTAGAAAAGTTGGAAGATAAAGATGAGAAAAACCTTCCAAAAAGTAGGATAAAAGAAAAAGAGATGGAATTGAGAAATAAACTAAAAGGATAAATCTAGGAGGTCCAATATCAGAATCGGATGATTCCAAAACCACAGAACAAAGAAATAATTAAAGAATTTCTCCTGAACTGAAGGGCACAAGTCTCCAGCATAAACGAGATGACCAAATGGCCACCACAATAAATGAAAAAAGCCCTGGGATGCCTGGGTGGCTAAGTTAGTTAAGCGTCTGCCCTCAGCTCAGTTCATGATCCCAGGGCCCTGGGATGGCGTCCCTCATTGGGCTTCTTGCTCAGCGGGGAGCCTGCTTCTCCCTCTGCCTGCTGCTCCCCCTGCTTGTGCGTGCTCTCTCTCTCTCTGACAAATAAATACATAAAATCTTTTTTTAAAAACACAAAGAAAGCCCTACACCAAAGCATATCAGCATGAAAGTAAAGACCACTTGGAACAGAGAAAATCTTAAAAGCTTCCGAACAGAAAAAACAAGTTATAAACACAGGAAAAATAATCCGATGGTTTTTGCTGGCTGTCAGAGAACAATGGAGAAAATTGTGAGAGAAAACATTCTCATGTGGCCAAATCATCATGTAAGTGTAAAGGCAGAACAAAAACATTTTCAGATTTCAGACAACAAAATGGAAGAACAAATGAGGCAAAAGGGTTGAAATTTTTAGAAATAAAGAATACTGTATATTTCAAAAGGAAAAAAAGAGAGAGAAAAGGTGTAGGGAAACGTGAACCAGGGACTCAAATGCTGGAGAGAAGGGAGGGACTCAACAGGATGATGGGGAAGGAACTCTCAGGATGACAGCTGCTAAGCAAGCCTGAGCAGCACCTGATCTGTAAGGGTGCAGAAAGATGGGAGTCGCTGGGAGGGAGGGCTTTGGTGGGTGCGAATAAACAGAGAGATGATCCAATACATCGGAGCATTTGCAGGGGGGAGGGGAGCCACAGACAGGTGTAGGACACATCTAATGGAGCAACTGGATAAGTTCAAAGCAATTTTACAGGAAACAAAAGCAAGAAAATAACTAGTATGCTTGTCAATAAAATTTACATACTATATTAATTTTGAAATTTTTTACTGGTTTAACTTTAAAAAGGTAACTGCATTGGGAAGGTGGTGGGGAAAAAACCTGAGCCATAAGAATAGTTTAAAAGTGCTAAATCTGAATCTACGACAGCCTGATTATAAAATATCTAAAATTAAAAAAGAAATAACAGTATAAATAAATTACATAGACATGTGTAGGTATATATAAGAAAACAAAAATTTTTGGCTCTGAGGAATAGACAGGGGGACTGAAAAAAGGGGGAATATATATATATATTTTTTTTATTTTTTAATTTTTTTTCTATTCATTCTGTGTGATCTTTAGAGATGTAGATGTATTTTCTTAAAGTAAAAGAAAGAATGGGATGTGAGGAGGGTTCCTCTGCTCCCAGGCTGCAAATGAGTACTTATCAGCACAAGCAAGTGAGGAAACTACCAAGGCGAGGAAAGAGCCACCCAAAAGAAACATGCAGAAACAATTTTTGGAAATCACACAGGGTCAGGAATAGTTGGTGTTACCACCAGCCAGAGTAAAAACAAAACAAAAAACAACTTGTAAACACGGGGCATCACATATTCAGAAGGATACTGCCAGAGTCGTGGGGAAAAATTAGTTCTAGACTAAAGGGTGTTTTGGTCTTGTGCAAAGCATTTTAAAGGAAGCCTTGAAGATCAAACTGTTTCCAAGTAACTTAATTTTGTCCCAAAACAAAGCTCTAGGATATTAAATAAAATACAGTTAGCATCCAATAATTCACAGTGTCTGGCATCCAATGAAAAGTACCAGGCATACAAACGCAGGGAAATATAACTCATAACAAAGAAGAAAATCAATCAAAATGACCCAGATATGACAAAGATGATATAAATTATAGACAACGACATTAAAACAATTATTATAACCATATTTTATATGTTCAAGAAGATAGAGGGAAAATTAGCATATTAAGTAGAGGTATGGAAGGTATAATGAAATTCGATTTCTGAAGATGAAAAATAAAACATTTGAGAGGAAAATTACACTCCATGGGATTAACAGTAAATTAGGGCAGAATAAATACTAGTGATGTGTTAGCAATAGAAAGTATCCAAAATAAAACACAGGGAGGGGAAAAAAAACTGAAAAAAAGAACAAAACAAGAAAAAATACCATTGAACTGTGGGGCAATTTCAAGTAACCAAATATATCTTTAATGAAGTCCCTAAAGAAGAGAAGAGGAAAGGAGAGAGGAAAAATATTTGAAGAAATAATGGCAATTTGCCCTAAGTTTTATTAAAATAATAAATCCACAGATCCAAGAACTAAGCCTCAAGCGAGAGAATTGTGGAAAAACTGCAACAAGGGTGTGCAATAATCAGATGGCTTCCCACCAGTGATAATGAGAACATTTAACAGCAGCCCAAGAAAACAACTAGATTACACACAAAGCAACAAAGATAAGAATGCAGCCGACCTGTGGGTTGGAAACAGCTAGACAGAAGACAGTGTGGCAGTATTTTTAAAGTGCTAAAAGAAAAATTTCAAAACCCTGTCAACCTATAATTCTATGTCCAGTGAAAACACCTGTCAAAAACAAAGGTGAAATTCATTCTTCTACAGACATACAAAAGCTGCGAGGATTCATCACAGGCAGCCCTGCACTAGAAGAAATTTTAAAGTTCGCTCTTCGGACAGAAGGAAAATGATACCAGATGGAAATCTAAATCTACACAAAAGAATGAAGAATATCAGAAATGGTAACTACGCGGTTAAATACAAAAAAACTGTTCCCTAACTATCTCTTTTAAGAGATAAATAAGTGACTATTATTGACAGACTCATAGATAAGAGACAAATTCATAGATATGAGACTCATAGATATGAGGGGAGGGGTTGTGGGGACGGGTCAAAATAGATGAAGGGGATTAAGAGGTACAAACTTCCAGTTATAAAATAAATAAGTCATGGGGATGTACGGTGCAGCATAGGGAATACAGTCAATAATATTGTAGTAACTTTGTGTGGTGACAGATGGTTAGTAGACTTATCACTGAGATCATTTCATAAAGCATAAAAGTATCAAATCACTACGCTCTTCACCTGAAACAATTTTGTATGTCAACTGTACTTCAATTTAAAAAATTAAAATAAAAAAAGATGATTAACTGTTTAAGGCAGAAATAATAACCATGTATGGGGGGGCAACAACATATGTAGAAGTAAAAGGCAGGACAAAAATAGAACACAGGCCAGGAGGAGAGAATGAGCGTACTGCTGTACTGTTCTTACATTACTTGAAAATAGATTATTACAAGATGTGTGCTGCAAACTCTAAAACAATGACTGAAATAACTACAAAGATACAGCTAATAAGCCAATAAAGAAGATAAAGTGGAATCATAAGAAAATATACAATCTAAAATAAGATAGAATAAAAGGAGAAGGGGGATAAAGAACAGAATAAAAAAAAATACCATGATAGTAGACTTAAACCAACTATAGCAATAACCCATTAAATGTAAATGGTTCCAATTAAACACCTTAATTAAAAGGTAGAGGTTGTCAGACTGAATTTTTAAAAAAAGCAAGACAAAACTATACGTTGCCTATAAGAAACTTACTTTAAGTATAAAGGCACAAATCGGTAAAATAAGAGGATGAAAGAAGATATTGTATGTTAACAATAACCAAAAGAATGCTGAAGTGGCTGTATTATTCAAAGTGCACTGCAGAGCAAAGATCATTTCATAATGAATAAAGGGTCAATTCATCAAGAGGTCATAAAAATCCTAAATGTTTGCACAGTGACAACAGAGCTTTAAAATACATGAAGCAAAAATTGATAGAATTGTAAGGAGTTTTCAATAATCTTCTCTCAATAACTGAAAGAAAAAATAAGCAGAAAATAAATAGAGACATAGAACACTTGAATAACACTGCCAACCACTTGACCTAATTTGTTTTTGCAGGACATTCCATCCAAAAACGAGAGAATACACATTCTTTTAAAGCACATGTGGAATTTTTTCCAAGATAGAGCATATTCTGAGCTATAAATCAAATTTTAATTAATTTTAAACGATTCACATCATACAAAGTAAATTCTCTGAGCATAATGGAATTAAAATAGAAATCAACTACAGAAAATTATCTGGAAAATCTCCAAATGTGTAGAAATAAAATAACACATATCTAAATAACTCATGGGTCAAAAAAGTAATCAAGAGAAAAATTAGAAAATATTTGAACTGAATGAAAATAAAAACATGGCATACCAAATTTATTTCAATAAATTTAACAACTTAGATGAAATGGACAAATTTCTAGAAAGACAATATCAAAACTCACTTGAGGAAAAACAGGTAACATAAATAGCGCTATGTCTTTTTTAAAAATTAATTTGTAGTTTAAAATCTTCCTACACACACACACACACACACACACACACACACACAAAACCCTCAGGCACAGATAGATTCACGGGTGAATCCTACTAAACATTTAAGGAAGAAATAATACTAATTCTACACAAACTCTTTCAGAAAATTGAAGAGGAGAAAACACGTCCCAGCTTATTCTATGAGACCAGCATTTCCCTAATACTAAAATCAAAGGCATCATACAAGAAAAAATAAAATAAAAGGAAAACTACAGGCCAATAAACATAGATATAAAAATTCTTGACAAAATTTTAGCAAATTGAACCCAACTAGACATACAAAGGATAATAAATACATCCTGACCAAATAGCATTTATCCTGAGAATGCAAGGTAAACAGATGAAAATCAATCAATGTGATTCACCCTATCAATAGACTAAAGAACAATTATAGGATCATCTCAATAGATGCAGAAAAAGCAACTGACAAAATTCAACATCCATTCATGAAAAAACTTTCAGCAAAACAGGAACTAAAGGGATTTTCCTCAACCTGATAAAGGGCATCTATAAAACACATTCAGCTCAATCATACTTAATGGTAAAAGAATGAATGCCTTTCCTTTAAGATTGTAATCAATCTGACCACTTCTATTCAATCCGATACTGAACTAATAGCCAGGCAATAAGGCAAAAATAAATAAATACATAAGTACATAAATAGCATCCAGATTGGAAAGAAAAAAAAAATATCTATATTCACAGATGATTGTCTATGTACAGAATCCCAAAGAATCCACAAATAAATTACTAGAACTAACAAGAAACGTGTTTATAGGGGTCACGGAATAGAAGTTCAATATAGAAAAATCAATCGTATTTCTTTATATTGGCACAAACAAGTAAAATTTAGATTTTATAAAGTTCCATTTACGATAACATAAAAAACACATGAAATAAGTATAAAATCTAACAAAATATATATAAGATCTTTATGCTGAAACCTACAAAACATCATAAAAGGAACAAAAGGAAACCAAATAAAACAGTGAGATATACCATATTCGCCGACTGAAAGACTCACTATCATGATGTCAATTCCTCCTCCCCTTAAATAATGTATAGAATCAGTGTGGTCCCAATTAAAATTCCAGGAAGACCTTTTGTAGAAAATGATGAATTGATTCTAAAATTTACATGTAGGGACACCTGCGTGGCTCAGTAGCTTGAGCATCTGCCTTTCCCTCAGGTTATGATCTCAGGGTGGTGGGATCAAGTCCCGCACCGGGCTCCTTGCTCAGCAGGGAGCCTGCTTCTCCCTTTATCGCTCCCACTGCTTGTGCTCTCTCTGTTTCTGACAAATACATAAATAAAATCTTTAAAAAAAAATTTCACTGTAAAGGCAAAGGAACTGGAATAACCAAAACAATTTTAGAAGAAAAAACTGAAGGACTAGTACTACCTTATCTCAAAACTTTCTGTAAATCTACTCTAATCAAGATAGTACAGTATTGGTGAAACAACAGATGTACACAGCAAGAGAACAGAAGAGAGGGGTCAGAAGTAGACCCCATACATATGTAGCAAATTGATTCTCAACAAAGATGTAAAGGTGATTCAATGCAGAAAGACAATCTTCTCTAATAGTGCTAAAACAACTAGATTGCCACATACGAAATAAAATCAAACAAAAAACCCCAACTTGATCCATTACTCCCACCATATGAAACACTAACTTAAAATGGACCATAGACATAAGAACTAGGATGATCAGTAGGGGAAGAAAGGGATAAAGAAAGGGGGGGTAATCAGAAGGGGGAATGAAACATGAGAGACTATGGACTATGAGAAACAAACTGAGGACTTCAGAGGGGAGGGGGGCGGAGGAATGGGATAGACCGGTGATGGGTAGTAAAGAGGGCACGTATTGCATGGTGCACTGGGTGTTATACAGAACTAATGAATCACTGAGCCTTATATCGGAAACCGGGGATGTACTGTACGGTGACTAACATAATATAATAAAAAATCATTAAAAAAAAAAATAAAATAAAAAATAAAAAATAAAATGGACCATAGAGCTAGGGGTGCCTGGGTGGCTCAGCCAGTTTAGCGACTGCCTATGGCTCAGGTCATGGTCTCCGGGTCCAGGGATCAAGCCCTGAGTTGGGCTCCCTGCTCAGTGAGGAGTCTGCTTCTCCCTTTCCCTCTAACCCCCTGCCCCACTTGCATTCTCTCTTGCTTGCTCTGCTCTCTCTCAAATAAATAAATAAATAAATCTTTTTTAAAAGGTGTGGGGGGGGGAGGACCATAGAATGAAATATAAAATCACAAACCATAAAACTTCTGCAAGAAAACATAGGAGAAATCTTTGGGACCCTGAATCAGGTAAAGATTTCTTAGCTATAACACCAAAAGTACACTCCATGAAAGAAAAAAGAAAAAAACAACCAATAAACTGGACTTTATCAAAACGAAGAATTTGTTTTTTTGAAAGGCATGTAAAATTTGTAAGAATGTAAAGACAAACTATAGACGGAATTAAATATTGCAAGTCACATATCTGATAAAGGAACCTATTATCCAGAATATACAAAGAACTCTCAAAACTCAATAGCAAGAAAACAACCCAATAAATAGACAAAAGACACTTCATCAAAGAAGATATATGAATTGTAAACAGGCACATGGAAAAATTGCTAAACACCATTAATCATTACAGAAACAAATTAAAACCATAGTGAGATACCACTGCACGCCTATTAGAATGGCTACATTAAAAAAAAAAATTAAACCTAAAAATGTCAGTTGTTGACAAGAATGCAGAGTGACTGAAATGTTCATATATTGATAGTGGGAATGCGAAATGTTACAACTATGCAAAATAGTTTAGCAGTTATTTATTAAGTTAAGCATACTTTCCATAAAACCCAATAATCCCAACCCAAGTTATTAAGGGAAAGGAAAATTTATGTTCTCACAAAAATCTGCCAATGAATGTTTTGAGTGGTTTTATCATAATCACTCAAAATTGGAAGCAACCCAAATGCCACTCAACTGGTTATACAAACCATGGTACATCTATACAATGGAATACTATTCAGCAATGAAATGAAATTAACTACTCACAATGAAATGAAAATACCTCAAAATGAATCTCAAATATATTACAGTAAGTGAAAGATGCCAGATTCAAAAGGCTGCTAAATATATGATTCTATTTATATAACATTCTAGAAAAGGCAAAACTATTAGGGATAGAAAACAGATCACAGATTGCCAAAGCTTTGGGGTAAAAGAGGGGAGGTTTTTGTGGGTAACAGAATTGGTTCTTGATGGTGGTGGCAGTACACCCACTATATTTGTCCAAACTTCTGTAACTATATGCTAAAAAGGGAAACTTTACTATATGTAAATTATCCTCAAAAATGAAAGAAAAGAAAAAGTGGCTGCCTCCTGGGTAGCACACTGAGAAGCATGGGAGAAAAAGAAAGAAAAGAAAAGAAAAGAAAAGAAAAGAAAAGAAAAGAAAAGAAAAGAAAAGAAAAGAAAAGAAAAGAAAAGAAAGAAAGAAAGAAACTACTTAAACTTTTTTTATTAGTTCTATTTGATCTTTATACATGTACATATACTTTTTATTGTAGTAAACATAAAATTTACCAATGTAACCACTTCTAACTACGCAGTTCAGTAGTGCTAAATATATTCACACTGTTCTGTGAAGCACAACTTTTCATCTTGCATATCTAAACCTATACCCATTAAACAACTCTCCTTTATCCTTTCCCTCCAGCTCCGGTAATCACTATTCTACTNTATTATTTTGATTAAAAATATTTTAAAAATAAAAGCAAAAAAGAAAAAGCTACAAAAAGGTATAATCCAAGGACTTGAACACTTTCACTGAAGAGACCTAAAATGCCAACTTTATAACTAATTTCTCTATAATCATATGAAATGTATTATTGGGTTTGAATTTTAAACTATAATTTTACCTTGTTCTTAAAGCTGTAAGTTTGTTGGTGATTAATCTACAAGAGTTCTAATTCAGATATATTGATACTATTCCAAAATCCCACAGAGTTACATGTGTCATACAGTTCCGCAATCCTATAGTGTTAAAAAAAAAAAAAAAGGAAACACTGGGGCACCTGGGTGGCACAGTCGATTGAGCATCCAACTCTTGGTTTCAGCTCAAGTCGTGATCTTGGGGTCATGGGATTGAGCCCTTCCTCCGGCTCCATACTTGGTGGCGTGGAGTCTGCTTAAGATTTTCTCTCTCCTTCCCTCTTCCTCTGCCCTTCCCACTTGTGCTCTCTCTCACACTCTCTTTCTCTTAAATAAATAAATCTTAAAAATAAAAAATAAATACTTGCTTTTGAGTGTGAGAACTTCAAAAACCCTAACCAAATGTAATAAAATTTAAATAAAATCTTTTATATTTATTTATATATTTTAAATATATTTATATATATTGGGGCACCTAACTAGCTCAGTCACTGGAGTGTACGACTCTTGATCTTGGGGTTGAGTTTGAGCCAGCCCTATGCTGGGTGTAGAGATTACGTAAAAAAAAATAAAATCTTTTAAAAATAAATTCTTAAAAAAACAATTTAAAAGTCATGGGGCACCTGAGTGCCTGAGAGGTTAAGTTACTGACTCTTGATTTCGGCTCAGGTCATGATCTCAGGCATGTAAGACTGAGCCCCATGTCAGGCTCTGTGCTCAGCAGAGAGTCTGAGATTCTCTCTTTCCCTCTCCATCTGCCCCTTCCTCCCTCCTGCCCCTCAGTGGGCATGCTCTCTCTCTCTCTAAAGTAAATAAATCTTTGGGGTGCCTGGATGGCTCAGTCAGTTAAGCCTGCCTTTGGCTCAGGTCATAATCCTAGGGTCCTGGGATGGAGTCCCTCATCGGGCTCCTTGCTCAGCAGGGAGCCTGCTTCTCCCTCTGCCCCTCCCCCTGCTTGTGCACGCGCTCTCTCTCTCTCTCTCTCTGTCAAATAAATAAATAATCTTTTAAAAAAAATAAAATAAATGCACCTTTAAAAATAAACAAAAAATTTTAGAAATCAATGTCATTAAAAAGATCTTTTACTTATACACATATACAGTATATAAGACCCTCTATAAGTATATTATTTTCTGTATTTTTCTGTATATTTTCTTTCTAAACATCAATGATTACTTTTAAATTATTGTTATAATTCTAGAAAACAATCTCCCATGCATATACCTCTATTTCTTTGCCTTATTTAACATAACTACAAATTCCAAAAGAATGCTCACATCCTAAAAAGACTCAATGTCTTTAAGCAATAGGATTCAAACGGGCAGCATTCTTTTTTTTCTTTTTTATCTCTGTGACAATAAGGTCCTCAAACTCAAATTTCTTCATAAATTATCACTTTTCCTAATAATGATAGATTATGAAAATCAGGAGGCACAAGTAAAAAGGGCGTCTCAGATTTAGAAGCCAGATGATACTCTATATAAAATATCTGAAGAAGTAAAAAGTTGTCCTGATTACGATTTTCTATTTCAAGAACCTCATGCTAGTCTCCTATCAAAAACGAATACCATTCCTACTTTACTTTTGCACAACTATGGAAAATATATACTTCGAACTCTTCTTTTACTTTTTAAAAATAACTAGTTACTTTAAGCCACATTTTCATGTAAATTCCAGAAGATATCAACAATCAGCAGTACAGGAAGAAGGGCCAGTAGGGGTGGATTAGCCATTATTCTATGCATACAGAAACACTTAGGGCCATTAGAGTCAGCCCTTTGGTGACCCTAAAACAATCAGATAAAGCTCAACTGAAGAGTTTTATTTACAAAGGTGAATGTAAATTCAAGGGTATTACACGGCTACTGAATTTCTAATGCACTACAGACTTCAGTAAGCATTAACAAATTGGAAAGGTAACTCTGTATGCTGGGGACACACTGCGTGTTTAATAAGCACCTTCTGCTCTGATCAAAGGACACATTTCCATATTATGGTCTCTCTGCACTCCAGCTCTGTGACTTCAAAGGGCCTGAGGGTTTCTTCAATTGGTCTATTCAGTATTCTAGAACTGAAATGGACCTTAGAGGTCGTATAGTTCGAATTTCCTTTTTCCTGTAGGTTTAGAAATGAAAGCTCAAAGACATTGTCAGTTTTGTCCAGGGTTTATCTACTTAATTGTAGGATGAGGCATAAAACCAACTTTTGATTCAATATATTGTCTTCTAGACCTGCAGAACAGGAATTCTAAATCGATACATACTTTCATATTCATATACATGTTTATTTATATATTATATATAATATTTGTATATATATACACACACTATATATTATATAGTTCATACACACACACATATATATATACTAAGGAATATGAGAGCTGGAAGAGTATAGAGATGGCAAACCCCGATTACTGGGTCTCCAGGCCTCATCCTGAGTAAAGATCTTGGGCTCTTGGAGAGAGCCGGCCCTCTCAAGCTCTGGTTGTATTATATTATGATACCAGAGACGTTGACAGGCATTCAGGCCAGCCCAGTGCCAGTGAGTACCACCGTCTCCAGAGGTGCTCCCCAGTCCCCAGGAAGAGGTCCTGGCCATGAGGGGGGTCATCAGACACACTGACACAGCCTACTTACAGGCATATTACTTTGTGAACACGACTAAGAATGATTTTTAAACTGTGCTTTCCTAAGCCCTGGTAGTTCCTTGGAGAGTCCTCAAGAGCAGTAAGGCCAAAGGGAGCCCAACTGGCCCAGAGAGAATGAAGCAGGCTGCATTCTCCGGTCCTGTGGCCAGTGACAAGAGGACTAAGTGGCCTTCACAGCACGTCACTCTGAAAACAGATGTTACTCTTAGTGGTCATCACCTGGGATCTCCTTCCCATTTCTTACCCAGAACAAGATTCTGACATTAGCATGTTTTCCTCTCTTCACAATTAAGTAAGACAATATAATAAAAAAAAAATAATAATTACTAAGTGGACTACAAAGGTCAGTGGAGTGGGAAATACATAATTTGTAATGATTTATAATTTTTTGTAATGGATAGTTGTATAAACAACAATAAAAAATTTGTACTTTACAATGATTTACAAATATACAAGTATTTCAACTTATTGCCGACTACCACAAAAGAAGTGGCCACTCTGATATATCTTAGCTAAGATACAAACTAGAATAAAATAATTTCTTATACATTAGTTCTTCAGGTATTCCTTTTCATTTATTCATATTTATTCGGCACTAAGCACCCATGAGAGGCCAGAAACTTTATATTTGGCACTAAAATTATTAAGATGAATAAGTCACATTCCCTGCTTTCAGTGACCTGGGGGTAGCTGGTGGCAGGGAGAAGACATGTGATAACTGGTATCATTTGGGTTTATAAAAAGAATGGTGGTTAGAAGGAGGCCAGAGACATTTCAGAGAGCAGAAGACTGCCTCTGGGCCTTGAAACACAAGTAGGAGTCGTGCAGTCAGACCACAAAGTACAAAGAAAATGAGAACACTCCACGAAAAGGACACAGCCAGGTAAAACTAGGGTCGTAAAGCAGCAGGCTGAGTGTGCAACCTATCAGCTGAGTGTGGTGAGAGAGTAGGAAGCTGGGGGTTAGTGGTGGGAGGTGTAGAGAGAAGCAGAAAGTTAACAAGCTGAAGACAGGCTGGGGCCTTATGGGCCACAAGATGGAGACTGGTCTTTAATCTGAGAGCATGGGGGTCCGCACAAAAGGGTTTCAGCAGGCAAGTGATGCAACGGCATCTGGGTTTTAGCAAGGCCCCCCGGACCACAGTGTACAAGGTGAAAGGAGATGGGACTTGCCGTGAAAAAATGGAAATCGTGAGGGCCAGAATCACGAGGGCAGACAGAAAGAAGAGGAGATGAATGCAAAAGGTATTTGGGAGATGGAAGGGACAGGACTGCCGTGTGGGAGGTAAGGGAGGCCCACACATCAGTCCTGTCCATTCCATCGCCGAGGTCCCAGGCTTCTGGATTATGTGAATGGGTGTAAGGTGATGACATTCACCAGGGTGACACTGAGGTTGGACGCTCGTTCTGGAAAATGACATTGATGGGACACCGCAGGCAGTGGAAAACATGGCTTTGGCATTTCAGTGAGATCTGGCTTGAGGAAAATATTTGGATGCTGTGGAAGTGGATGAGATTACCTCAGGAATGGATATGGGAAAGAGACGGTGGGACTAAGGGGCTGCACACCGTTGGGGCAGTCATTTGACACAGCAAAGACATCCAGGTTTTCTGTGGACCTAGTGGACACCACAGAAGATAACTAGGCTTGAGCCATGTGGCAAGACCCCTGTCTGGGAGGGCACTGGATAAAGAGACCAGGAAGCAAGAGGGTGAAGGCGGTTTGACTGTGGAGGGGGCTGGGAATGAACCACCAAACTTGTCTCATGAGGGAGTTTGCATGTGAATGCCTCGAAGGAAGAGCCAACAGTCAGTCAGAGGTAGACAGAAAAGCAGCTGCAACCAGCACAGAGAAGCGGGACCAGGCAACAGCCGATACAGAGGCTTTTGCCTCTCTGAGCTCTCTATCCCCCAAAGCTAGGGCACTACTTACTGAGGAGAGAAGGGAAGCACGTGAGAGCCAAACAACACCCCCCCCAAAAAGGTGCCATAACCCAGACGAAGATTCTTTTCCTTTTGGGGGTGAGAGTGGACAGAGAAGAGAACTCTGATTCTGACATGACAGTCAAGTTTCCAAATGTGAAGAACTGAGTTTTAAAAAACTGTGACTGCTGGGGCACCTGGGTGGCTTAGCTGGTTAAGCAGCTGACTCTTGCTTTCGGCTCAGGTCATGATCTCAGGATTGGGAGATGGAGGCCCATGTCGGGCTCCACACTGCATGTGGAACCTGCTTGGGAGTCTCTCTCCCCCTCGCCCTCTGCCCCTCCCGCCCTCTCTCTAAAAAATTAATTTTTAAAAAACTGTGACTGACCAACGTTTACTGAGAAGTGATGGAAGTACACTGATACACTGATAAGGAAGCCAGCTACCAGCATGAAAGAGAGATTCAACAGACACAATTAGCAGTTATTTGAAGAAATAAAGGCAAACCTTACATGTTTATTCTCCCCAGGGAGTGAGACACCTCAGTAAATAGTTATAGAGGGAGATCCAGAAGAATACAGCATAAAGCCAGCCGTGAAGGGGCAACTAGAAGACGAGGCCATGTCTCTGAAGGGACTGGCAAGAACTAGGTGAGCTACAGGGGGAGAACCCTTATGTTGGGGCCTGTTGGGGCCACCACAGGTCCATATCACACCCACAGATCACAAACACAATAGCCATGAAGTCTGACCAAGGAGAGCACTGCAAGGTCTGAGGAAGGGATATCCATCTTCTCCCTCTCCCCAGCCCCACACCAAGGAAGCTTGCTCAGGGAAGTGGGGAAGGGGTTGATAGATAGGGGAACAGACCAGGCCCCCCTGCATCTCCATTCCAAACTGCTAGAGACAAAAGCTTAGCCTGGCTTGGCAGAAGTGGACAGCTTTGAAGCAAATATGATATAAAGTCATTAAATAATAAAACTAAGTCTTAAGAATCCAAAGTTCCTTAAACAGTAAGTCAGAAAACTAACTTTAGTTGTAGAACTAAAGTGAGATACTGTGAAGCAGACCCATTAAACAGCAAAAACGAGGAGCTTGCAAAGGGCAAAGCTGGTACGATTATTAGAAAAATAAAACCACCACATATTCATACCCTGGAAAGTTGAGACTTCTCAATCAACTGGTTATATGTGCATTTTCTTATTTAAGCCTTACAACAACTGTGAGGTAGTAGGTACCCTTGTTTTATTCATTTAAAGAAAAAATGAAAACACTGAGGCTTAGAGCAGCCAAACTTGCCCAAGGTAACATCATACTTAAACATATTCCAGTCAGTGGGTGCTGGTATAGAGCACGACTCCACTACCACACAGAACCAAAAGGTGGGCAGTTCCTAGACACCCCAGAAATGCATGGTTAATTTAGTAAAAAACTTACACCTGTCCTTAAAGTCGTAAAAGTTACTTGTAGTCATTATGGTTAGACACTTTGGGATAATTTATATCTTAAACATACTGATTTATCAGACTTCAACTTGTGTTTCTAATAAAAAGGAATGGTCTTAATAGGCTTTAACGGTTTCGTAATTGGTTTGAAGGCAAAGTAAAAACACAAAATGATTTCTCTAATTTAGTCTAATGTGGGAAATTTAAAAATCCCTCATTCTAATATACAAATTAAATACTACATATATTTTTAAAATTCAGTGATATTATTTTGAATAAAACAAGATGTTTTGTAAAAGTCATTACAATGGTGTCAGTGACAAAGCATAATTCCCATCATTTACCCCAAGTCTGGATAATTCGGCATAAATTACATTAAACTAAATATTTCAAATAGACACTGTGAGTAAAAGCAGAGTTAATTAAAAACAACTCTTCCTTTAATAAATGGAAGGGACACCAATTAGGTTAATATTAAGGAACTTTTAAAAAATCAATTATCTTACCTAATCAAGTATTTAAAGTATACAAAATACAAGTAACGCTTATGAAGCATAACAGTAGAACAAATACCCACAAACCCACTACCAAACTAAGATCGTGATCAATGCCACTGAAAGCCCTGGGTGCTCCCACTGCCCCAGCCCCACTCAGAGGGCAATACTTCCCTAGCCTGAAAGCGTACAAAGTGTCATTCCCATTAGTTACTAGGTTTACTGTCTGCCTCCTTGCACTAGAAGGTTGGGGAGGGTAGGGACTTACTGTTTTATTGACCAGCGTGTCCCAAACACCTGGATCAGAACCTAGTATATAGAAAACGCTCAATATGGTGTTACTGAATGAAGGAAAATGAACAGTAATAATAATCATAATGATAATAATAGTAGCAAACACTTAATCGTACTTAGGACTCTTTAATCCCTAGTCCAAGCCCATTCCATGTAACTCATTTATCCTCCCAACAGCTCTCGCATCTAAGGTACCATTACTGTCCTCCTTCATATAGATGAGGAAACTGAGGCACAAAGGAGTTGTGGTACTTGATTAAGGCCATACTTATCACCACTAGGAAAAGCAAAAAATATTTCTGCAGTATTAACATAACAGATAACACCATATTTTGTAATCCCCAGAGTCTTGAAAGACTGGTTATCACTGGAATATGGAAACAGTTGAAAAAGTGGAGAAAATCCAACAAACATACACTGAACTCCTGCTCTGTGCCCGGCACTGGGGATTCAGCAGTGAACAAAATCCCTGCCCTCATGGAACCTACGTTCAGGTGTGCTTAAAGCACACGCACAGGACACGAGGTAGTGATGGTGCGGGGAGACAAACTGCAGAATGGAAGCAGGCACACGCAGTATCAGAGAGGGGTAAGCTTTAGACAAAGTTGTCAAGGAAGGCCTCCCTGAGAAAGCATGTTTTGAGTAAAGACCTGCAGGAAATGAAGGAATTAATCATGGGAGAACTTTTCAAACAGAAAGAACAGTTAAGAGACATGCTCCTCTGATAGTCAAGAGTCCCAACAAGGTCAAGGTCGCATGAAGCACCACAGGAACATGCAGTGAGCAATATATGATGCAGATTACCCGTGCTTCGGCTTCTTGTCCTTTTCCTCTGGGTGGAGAATGTTTACTAAGATCAGAATCATGATACACAGTGCATTTAAGAAGCTCTGCTGTGCACTTAATAGCAATATAGTAATAGGTCTTATATTGCACTTTGTATTCCCCTAGTTTCTTCAAAGATTAGTTTGGGGCACTTTTCACTTGTCAATAACAACTCAATCTTTTCCTGTGTGTGAGTATAAATAAATAATGCCCTCTGTAGAATCATCGGCCTATAAAGTTCAAGCACTAGATAGGCAATGATAGCTCTTTTCTGAGCCTTGGTTTGCACAGTTTCATGAAACCATGAGAAACTTACAGAGAATTTACTTTCTTCTACAACAAAGCTGTTTAAAACTACTTCTGAGTAAAAGTAGTGGATAAAACACGCGCATTTTATCTGTTTCCACCAACAAACCATGAAGGAGATAGAGAATCCAGTTTAAACACACAAGGGTAGAAAAGATAGGACAGACGTCAATTTCAACAGTTTGGGGGACTGGAAAAAAAAAGATGGTTTAATTCATTCAGCTGGAAATTAAGCAAGCCCTAAAGGAAGTCCAGGAAGATAGCTGATATGTATTAAAGAACTCAATACTCTAAACCACATGCTTCTCAAAGTGCACCACGCAAGTGAGATGAGAGTCTGTATGAAACACAGACCTTATCCCACCCCAATCTCACACAGCTGAACAACCGAGCAAGAGCCATCCTCTAACATAACCAACACTCAGAAAAAAGGAACCTGGAGAAAATGGGGGGAGTACAGGGGAAGGAGGAAACTTTAAAGATCCTAAAAGGCATGGATATAATGATAGCAGGAAGACAACAATAGGACACCAAAAGGAGCTCTTGGAAATAAAAAAATGGGTATCATGAGAGCGCAATGAAAATTCACCAGAATAAATGGAAAGCAAAGTTGAAGAAATATCTCATAACTAAAACAAAATACCAAAGAAGGAAAAATAGGAAGGAAAAGAAAGAATAGCAGTTTAGAAGGGCTTACATCTGAATGATAGGAATTTCAGCAACAGAGAATATGGAGGGGAGCAAAGTATCATAAAATAATTTGAGAAAATTTCCTAAAACTATAGATCATGCTTTTCTTTTTTTAATTAAAAGAGCCTATCAAGTACAATTTGTTCTGTTTGAAAGCTTGTTTGGAAAACACGAATTTGTTCCAAAACAACTTAAGTATGTTAAAGAACAATTTGAGTATAATGCACACTTCAATTTTTGCTTATGCTTAGGTCTTCAAGAAATATGAGGTAGGGGGCACCTGGGTGGCACAGTCGTTGAGCGTCTGCCTTCGGCTCAGGGCATGATCCCAGGGTCCTGGGATCGAGCCCCACATCGGGCTCCTCCGCTGGGAGCCTGCCTCTTCCTCTCCCACTCCCCCTGCTTGTGTTCCCTCTCTCCCTGGCTGTCTCTCTCTCAAATAAATAAATAAAATTAAAAAAAAAAAAAGAAAGAAAGAAAGAAATATGAGGTGGAAGCAGGAAGCCACACCAGCTGAACCAAGTCTCCTAGAAAAACAAACTCACACATACTCAAACGTGTATTTCTCAAATGTGTACCAGGTATGTCGGTCCACCACGTTTGTTGTGCTACAGAGATTATGTTTTGCTATTCTTTTGCAAATGTTAATCTTTTTACATAAAAAAGCACTCATTCAACATCCCAAACATGTCTAATATCACTCTGATTCAAAAACACCAGCAGTGCATGCAAAAGAAAAGCTTTTAAGTATTGAGGAGAAGGTAGAACAAGAGTGTTTTTAAAGGAAAGCACATGTAATTTCTTTAGCGCAAGAGGCATAAAAGAACCCATGTTGTGGACCACCAAAGATAACCCATGAAAATAAAGGAAACTTCTATGGCTTACAGCAACCTCAAGTGCTGTGAAGTCAGTAAGAACAACCTCTAAAGAAACAGAAGAAACGGGAAGATTGTTGAGTATACAGACTGAAGAGCAAACAGAAACAAACAGGAATGACCTTCCTCCCAATCAAAGAGAAAGCACTATCTATTGACCAAAACTTCAACTAGAAATCTCCAAATCCTGCAGAAGCTGCTTCTTTTAGTGCCAGTAGTGGCTGGCTTGGTAGTTTCAAACATCTTTATAATTTCCAAAGACTTCAGCTATCAGAAGAGGCAGAATGCAGACGAGGGAACTGCAGAATTTCCAGGAATGGTATGAAAGTTAAGAAGGAGGCTCTATATTGGATCAAATTTTCTATTTTGATGACACAGGTTATCTATTTTAAATGCATACATTTGATCTAGGTCTCCCCACGCTGTCTTATGTTATTGGTGGACTTGGAAAATTAAGTTTCTGTGGATTTCAAGGTCTCCTTATTTTAAAATAGAAAAAGTTCTAGGATCTACTTTCACCTTTTAAACAGATTAGTGAAGGCTTTGATTATTTCCGAGTCTATTTCTATTACATTTACCCTCCTAATGTTTCTCACTAAGATTCTGACATCAGTAAAAATTCTCCACGGTCTCTTAATAGCAAGATTCTACATGGCCTAAGAGATGTAAAACCAAAATGATTCTGGCTGCTTCTTCTTCTTTTTTTTTTTTTTTTTTTAAGATTTTATTTACTTATTTGAAAGAGAGAGAGACAGAGATAGCGAGTGAGAGAGAGAGAGACAGAGAGAGAGAGAGCACAAGAAGGGAGGAGAGGGAGAAGCAGGCTGCCTGCTGAGCAGGGAGCCCGATGCAGGGCTTGATCCCAGGACTCCGGAATCATGACCAGAGCCAAAGGCAGACACTTAACTGACTGAGCCATCCAGGTGCCCCAGGATTACTCTTTCTGATTCCAATTAAAACGTGGCTTCCAAATAACCCTTAAAAGTATCTATGATGTTATTTTGGTCATTTAAGTCTAGATATGTACTTGTAAAGCTCAGTCTACACCCTGCTTAGAACTGACTTTTTAAATGCAATTTTTTTTTAAGGTGGGGAGGGGCAGAGGGAGAGAAAGAGAGAGAGAATCTGAAGCAGGCTCCATGCTCAGCACCAAGCCTGTCGCAGGGCTTGATCTCATGACCCTGAGATCATGATCTGAGCCGAAATCAAGAGTCAGTTAACAGACTGAGCCACCCAGGCACCCCTTTAAACGCAACTTTAAAGAGTAACAAGCAGATTTTGAGCTTTGGAGTTAGACTTTAATTCAAATTTCCAAAACTTATTTCTTCCTATGTAAAATGAGGAGATAGGAGATAACACAAGCAGAGAACCTGGCGTTTACCGCAACAATAAGGTGTGCATTTAAGGCTGTGTATGACCTTGTGGTCTGGACTATTTTCAGCTTCAGTCATACTGGGTTTAATCAAGAGAGGTCAACACATTTCTCCACTTACTTTAATTTAAAGTAGAAAATTTATTGAAAATAGTCTAATATAAACAGTATTGTTACAGATTATATCCAAAAGAAAATGTTTCAGCTTTGAGAATCACCTCACACGACTTGCTTTATTTTCCCCTAACCATATAATAATTATCCTAAGAACAAATCATAATAATCATCCCAAGAACCAATGAAGATTTCATTGTTTTGGTAAAAGAGCAACTCAAGTTTTGTTTTAATCTCTGTGATATGATGAATTATTTCACAGAGTGATTCCTAATATTTTTGTTTTATATGATTAAAGAGAATCCCCTCTTTTTTTCCCTCACCAATTTACTTAATGTCCCAAACTATGTGATGCTCCTGGTAGCCTCCTTCAGAAAAGCTGTTTGTACCATCTTAGTCTCTCCTCAAGGAAAAGCTAAGGAGGGGAACTCCTCATCAGCTTCTACGTCTTCTTTTCCCATGACTGTGGTATGCCTGTTCCTCCAGCAAGAAATCAAGTGACCTCATGCCCAGAACAAGGAAGAGAAGACAGTCATTCTTTCCCATGATAGCTCCCTGGCACAAATATCTATTGCATATTCTTTCACAAATATTTTGTGCCTGGCATTGGGCTAGTCACTGGGCTCCCTTGAAGAGTAAAGCACCCCTCTTCTAAAAAACTAGAAATTTGTAGACAATGTTTTTCCTTAGCAGCAGGAGTGGTATCACTCATCATCCAGTTTTACCACAGAGCACTAGAAGGGAGAAATGTTATCAGATAAAAACTGCTTTCTTGTTACAGATTAAAGTTCAAAGAGAAAAATAAAAGGCAAGACAAAACTTTTAAACTGAATTTAACTAGGAAAATTGAACAACTATACACCAGGCAATGCAGTAAGCACTCTACATATCATCTCGTTTAGTAGTCAGCTCACCTCTGTTACCATCACATATACAGACGAGCAAACTGAGACAAGTAAAAGTTAATTTGACCACTGCTGTTAAATGACAGACCTGGAATTTGAATTCAGGTCTGTCTGGTTCACTGTATTTAAATTATTTCTTTAGTGGACAACCTGTGCTAAGCACTGTGATAGCTCCATAGTCCAGGAAGGGTGGTAGACTTGCAAGCAATAATTCAAGTGCAAAGAAATAAGTATGATATCTCAGGTGTCACAGGTACCAAAGAGAGCATAGGACGAGGTAAACAAGTAAGGCGGGTGGGGGTGGGGAGAAGATTGTAGGTGTTGGGTAGTTAGGAAAGGTTTCACAAAGGAAATTTTCTCCTAAATTAAATCTTAATTAATAATCTTAAAATCGTTAGACCAAAAAAAGAGAAAATATTTCAAGGAAAATGAAAAGCATGTCCAAAACAGGCAGAAAGGCAAAGCAGCTTTGTGAAAGCCAAAAAGTAGGGAGATCTGAAATAATTACGGTATGGTAGAAAATGGAGGCAGTAGTATTTAAAGATCTTCCAAGTACCCAAAATCTTGAAAACACTCCTAAGGAATCTGAAATTTATCCCACAACACATGAGCCCCAGGCAATCAGAATAGATGCTGGTTGTAAACAGCCAATTTCACCCTACTAGTGCAAATCAGCCAAATATCAACACTGCCTCTAGGAAATGAGAGCAAACACTGAAGGCATTACTACAGGGGAGTGTTATGGATTTCAGAAAGGTGATTCCACATACAGCATGAAGGCTGAAAGGAAGAAGGACAAAAGCAGAGACTAGGAAGAAATTCTGGTAAAGGGTCTTAACCCTTTAAGGCAGCTAGGCAGTGATTTTAAAGAAAGCCAAGTTACCAAAATATAATCATTACTTCAAATGATTCTATCACTATAACAAATAAGTATAGATATTACACAGAAACCATTATACAATAAAAATAATCCAGACTGGTGACTCCTAAATTGCTAACATACATATACATGACTGTTATTTCAGCAAAATAACAATTACTATCATTTAACTAAGCACCTTGTTTTGTTCAAGTCATAAAACATCAAACACCTACTTCACATACGAGCGTTTTTAGAAAGGTACTGCGTAACAGAAAATATAGCTCCGTAAACTCTACAGCACAACGGCCTCCTGTAATCTCTTTTACAGAAAATAAGAGCAGACTTTGGACAACAAAAGAAAATAGCAATGATGTATTTCTAGCAAGGCTTCTGAGTCCTTCTCTCTGTGATCATCTCATAGCAAATGTTCAAGATATACTCTGGCCCGTACTACTTTTAGTTAGAGGGTCATCTCCCCCAACAAATCATTTACAAGCCCGCAAATGCAATGAGCACAAGTACAACACCAAAATCCAAATAAAAATAAATCTTATATAATACAAAGATATATAAATGGGATTTAAAAGTCTATTATTACAAGATACAAGATACTGTAAGTTATCCTACTTATGGTATTTATCTGGGTGTTTAAAGACCTTGATATAGACTATTTCCACATGAAAAAAGAGGATGTAAAGAATTTAGAGAGAGCCTCAAAAGGACAAAAAATAACGTAAAAGTTCTAAAACTAGAGTGGAAGAGAGTAAGGAACAAGGAAAGAAACCAATGCAATTTAATGCAATCCAATATAATGTCCATTAAGATGGTAAATGTGTCTGGAAATACTTAGAAGCTCTGTTATCTGTGAAAAGCAAGCTTATGCATAATATATATAACATATAAAAAATTAATGTGTAATTATAAACAAGATTTTAGATGTACGTTATATTTATTAAGAGCTTGAGAAATTAAAAGATAATTGAAATCATGTCATTCTTTTCAATGAAAGAGATTCACTTAATAATTTTAGACCTTCCTCTGACTGATCCTAAAACTAAAGTTGATCATATAAGAAAACACTGCACATAAATTCTCAAGTGTTTGACCAAAGGGATCAATTTTACTTGACAAAGTAACAAAATGGACTTCACCATCTGTGTATAAGCTTAAGGAAAGAAGTATAAATGGATATAAAACCTATATGTGGTTTCCTAAAATTAAAGAATTTCAGTTTAAAAGTCCACAAAAATTTCTTTGAAAAATGGTAATGATCTAACATCTATAAATCAAATTCAACTCACTTGACATATACACAAACTTCTGACATACCTGCATTAATCTTCAGTCTACCCAGAATTATAAAAACAATAGTTCTAGCTGAACTGCAGCTCAGAAACTGGGTGCACTTCTGACTCTAATTAAAAGTTAAGATGGTAAACAGCCCACGTATAAGAACACTATACATTTTAAGTCAGATATGGGTCAACGAGAATAAATTCAGATTAACTACTGAATTTCATCAGGAAGTTTATAGAAAGAAAACTGTTTTCTCTTCCAAGATGGCCTTCAAAAAATGTCTAAATCCTTAAATGTGTGGCATATTATTAGAGGATTTCATGAAAAAATCGTATTTGCAAATGTATATTCATTTGCTCTTAGATATAAGAAGAAAAAGTTTAAAAGAAACCTTACCTGCAATCCAGTCATAGTAATTGTCAGAGAACAATGCCAGAACAGTAGATTAAATCATGAAAGAAAAAAAAACCCAATCATTTTCTGTACTGCTTACTATACTCATAATTGAGGTATTTTATATGTATATACACAGTATACACGTTCATATATTCAAGAATACATTGGCAAATTTAAAATGCTTAGCTATGTACACGGAGAGTACTCAATGCCTGCTAAACTGAATTTTAGAAAAATTAAGTATAACTATTTTATCATCATGTTTAGAAACAAACTAGGAAGTTATAGTCAATGAAAAATAACAGAAACTCAGCAACACAGAAAATACTTATATCATGTTAAATGAACAAAAAGATAAAGACTATGCAAGATCTATGATGACACCTATAAACATGAATGCATATGTGTGGTAGTCAGCCTTCAGAACGGCCCCGAGTAATCCACCCGTTTTGGTTTTCATATCCTTGTAAAGTTCTTCCCCATACCGAATAGTGCTGACCTGAGAATAATACTGCACAAATGATGGTGTATGATTTCTAAGACTAAGTCACAAGGATTCTGCCTTACTCTCTCTTTGATCACTCTCTCTGGGAGAAGTCAGCTGCCATGTCATGAAGACCCTCATGCAACTCTATGGTGAGTTCCACATAGCAGGGGACTTAGGGGCATCCTGTCAAGAGCCAGCATCAACTTGCCAACCATGTGAGTGAGCCATCTTAGAGGTGGATCCTCTAGCCCAGCATCAGGCCTTCAGATGATTGTAGCCCCAGCTGGCATCTTGACTGTAACCTCCTGACAGACCCTGGGCAAGAACCATCCAGCTAAGCCTCTCCTAAATTCCTGACCCTTAGAAATGGAGTAAGATGATGTTTATTGCTGCTTTAAGCCACTCAATTTTAGGATAATTTGTTACAATAGAGATCGGGGGTTATTTCCTCCTTTACTTCCTAAACTTTCTGTAAGGTTAGGTCACTTTCATTGTTCCATTTTTTAAAAAGCATACTCAATGCTTCTATCTCTAGTTGCTCCCACCACTTTGTTAGAAAAGTTCTATCTGAGTCATTCAGCAAATGCCTGCTGGGACCAGAATTCAGAACAGTTCCAGTCCTACCTCCTGGAGCTTATATTCTAGAGGGAAAGAAGGCCTAGGTCAAGTCATGTCACAAATTAGTCTAGGATTACAAATTCTGATACATAGTCCACTTTGCCATAACATGCATATGTTTCTGGAAAGCAAATTAATTCATGAGTGATTAGTAAATGGAAAAACGATGTCAGGATAACACAAAAGTTTTGTTGATTTGCAGGGATTTTTCCTACACAAGCGGAGCCAGAACAGCCAGTGAATTGCAACCTTTAACAATAAAGGAAAAAGCTCTCAACTCTGTTGCTATAGCAGCAGCAAGAGGCCTTTCATTTGTATTTAACAAAACTTAAAAGCAAGCGCTTCCACCAGGAGCCCCCCCAAGCTCTGTGCAGCTTTCAGCTCCTGCCAGCTGAGCTGCCTCTTGTACCAGCCTCACCACCGCCCCAACTGGCTTGGAGCTCCATTTCCTTCTGCCTTATCTTAGCACCTGCCGCCTCTGCTCTAATGAAAATATTGCTGGCATTTCACCCTACTTTTTGTGCGTGTATTTTTTATATCTACCATGAGAGCCCAGCTATATTGAGCTGGTACCGATTTTTTGTTCGCTTACTGCTCTGGTTACAAACCTGCCTTAGTATTGAGTGGTTGGCCCCAACTCTGTTTTCTCCATACACTGTCTTATTTTTTGCATGCAATTTTGTAAAATGAGGTTTTGATGAACATACATATCATGGTATAGAGGACATGCCTGCTCTATTAAGGAAAATTTTACAGTTCTTGGAGAGCGTGTAACATAGGACCTTGACCTAATATGGGAATGGCATATGCAAAGGTCTCAAGCACAGAGACTGGGGCGCACAGAGAGCCTACAGAGAGGCTTACACGAGCTTTCTCTTTATCTGCCTCAAATACTTAGCCAGACTAGGGAAGCTCTATTCACCTCAGATAGCTGAAGCATTCCTTTGTCTGACCAGACTATAGTGAGGCAGGTGATGAGATTGGGCCCAATTTCTCATGCTTTCTCAGCATTTCTCAGCCCAGACTGAACCTTAGAGTCAAGTGGGAAGCTTTTCACAAATATAGATACTCAGGCCCATCCTGATTTAATTGATCTATCTGAGACCTGAGCATTGGTAGGTTTTAAAATTTCCCAGGTGAGGGGCGCCTGGGTGGCTCAGTCGTTAAGCGTCTGCCTTCGGCTCAGGGTGTGATTCCAGAGTCCTGGGATCGAGTCCTGCATCGGGCTCCCTGCCCTGCTGGGAAGCCTGCTTCTTCCTCTCCCACTCCCCCTGCTTGTGTTCCCTCTCTCACTGGCTGTCTCTCTCTCTGTCAAATAAATAAATAAAAGCTTTTAAAAATCGTAAATAAAATAAAATAAAATTTCCCAGGTGATTTCAATGTGAAGCCAGGGCTAAGAGCCACTAAACCAGAGGAAGGCACCAGCAATAATCAAAGGACTGGAGAATAGGTCTTATAAAGAATTAAAAAAAAAAACAACAACCAAAAAAAACAACAACAACAAAACCCTGGCATTATTTATGCATTTAAAAACTTTGCAATTGTAATTGGTAAATAATTAAATAATAAAAAATATTCATTTTCCCCAGTAAGATTTATAGGGATATTTCTGAGGGCACAGGTAGGGCTGTGTGTGAGGTCTAAGACCAAAGGAGCACTAATCTCAGCTTCTGGGAGATGCAGCATGTGGGGCTGGAACCTAAGAGCTAGGAGCCTCACTTCCACTCGGGGGACAAAGTGGGGAGAAATGGGAGTGGGGAAAGCTTGGAGGAATTTCCAGAGGGATTTAGGTATGCTATTCAAAAAGGAGTTCCTGATGGAGCATGCTGCAATAGTAGCACATACCGTTTAACAACATGGCATCTTTGGAACATCAAAATAAAGGATAAAAATGGATAGAGTAGTTTAAACAGTCCTGTTATAGGAAGGTAGAAAAAGCATGTTGCAATGATCACACTTGGTGATCAGAGTCACAGACAGGGATATTTTAAAAATACAGATTCCTGAGCCCAATGTCAGATCCATACGGATTGCAATCTCCAGAGGTAGGAAATGATAAATTAATAGCAACAGCTACTACCATTTATTCAGCATTTACAATGTGCCAGGCAATCTCCTATGCACTTTTTATATTTCATATGATTTAGTTCCTGGAAGGACCCTAATTGTTAGCTGGGACACAGAGAAATTAAGGAGATTGCCCATGGTAAAGCGTGGATCCAGGTTTCAAACCTGCAGACCTACACATAGTCTGCGCTCTTAACCACGACATTCTAAAGCCTTTAGAACACCCTCCCCCACCCCAATAAACCAAGTGATTTTCAGGCTGCTAGTATTTGAGAACCACTACACTATGATCTTTCAAAGTCACTTTTAGCCATATCATTCTTCGAAATCAGGCTCAAAATCAACAGCATCTTCCATTGTTGAGCTTTACATCAAGTAGCATTATCTCCTTTATAATGAAGAGTTTGAAATATGCTAAATGTACAGAAATAGTTTTCCTATAGAAGAGGAGCTTATGTCTAAGACTTCTGTCTCTGACAAAAATAGAAATTTTATATAACACTTTTTTTCTTAAGCACACTTAGCAATTTGCTAGGTCTTATCAATTCTTCCCTGATAGTATCTCTGCCTTTTCTGTCTCTATTCCCACTGCCACCATCCTAATCCAGACCCATATAAAACTTCCAGATTATCACCATATCATCTGGCCAATCTGGTCCCAATCTCTATTCAGCCAGATCCAAACAAATTTATCCCGTATACTGCTTCCAGGCTAATTTCTTAAAATTTTCTTAACTTTCTTGCCTGTCACCCATTCGGTTGAGTCCTTTAATGATTACACAGTACCTGTAGGATAAAATCCCACTCTTGAGCTTGGCATTCCAAGCCTGAAACTAACTACCCTAAACCAACTCTAATTTCTTTCTTAAAAAAGTCAACTACAATGCATTTTTTAACCCAAAAATCCTTCATCAAAACAAGAATTAAATATATCTTAAAACTACACTTAGAATGAGAAAAATACTTAAATTGTGGGCTAATTCTTTAAATCCTTTTAATGAGATTCTATCTTACAGTTAAATGTTCAAACTTGGTACCACTTCAGGTGAACTGCTTGCTAATACTTCTATGTTTTGCAGAGCATGTAAGAGGAGGTTAACACAGCTGAGCTCTCGCACCTGATCTTTCAGGTAATCTCAAAGTTAATTTAGTTTCAGAGTGTACAACTACACAAAAACTGTCCTGATGCTACAGAGAGGGTTTAGCCTGTTCTGAAAGCATGAATCTTTTATATAATCCACAAAAACAGTTTGCAAATCTTGAATAAGATTATTTTTACTTAAAAACATACAGTACCTTGCCAGGAAGAAAATGTATACGTTCTAAAATTACAAGCTGGGAAAATTTATCCATATATTTTAGTCATGAAACTTATACCTCTTCATCTACTATAAGTTAAAAAAAAAAAAAAAAGTTGTTACTACCAAGGAGAACTGAGAAGAAAGGATCAAGTGTCCATGCTCTAATATCCATTTCAGGTGGAGCTACTTTATCAGTCATTTCCGTGGCTTCTCTGGAGCACTTATGAGAGATCTCCAGTTACCCCAGAAGGGCTGAATGAAAGATGAAGGCAAAAACACAACCCTCCATGAATCGATGATCACTATGGAAAGCAGAAAAGTAGCAGGCAGGTAGTTGAACATTTGCCAGAGCCAGAGAAACAGAGGGCTGCTACTGGAGACCATGTCCTCTTCCTCTCCCCTAATCAGTAGAGCTCAACTACTGCTTTCTTAGTGCTTACATGAGGCTGAATTGATTTGTTCCGATATTTGGTCCAATGAATTCTATATATAGTATCTTTTGAAACATTTTAATAATATGCAAATAATTAATGAAGGAAAGAAATCCAGAAGAAAACCTCCATAGTCCAATTTTTTGTAACAGAGACACAGAGCAACTCTAGACCTGGAAGTATATGGGAGGGGACAGAAAAGCTGTGGCAAAAAGCAGCATCCAGAAATAAACCACGAAGTCCAAGAGACTGAAGATTTTACCCAATGCTTATTTTATCACCAATAAAGACACAAACTGCCTTGGAATAGCTCTCCAATGACTAGATCAGAAAAAGAGTCACCAGGGAAAGCACTCGTAGCTAGACACATCTTTTGTAATTGATATTATCTCATTCATATAAATTACGCACAATTCAGAGTCTAAAATATTATTATAAGAAAGATTTCTTAAAGTTGTTATGCAAGTAGTTACATCAATTTCTAACATTCCTCCTAACTACAGAATCCTATTCCTCACTGTCTAGAGGGGCCACTGATGATGAACTTTCAAGGCCTCGTAGTTTATTTTCTTTCCCTCCAACAACCTGTCACAAAACCCCCTGGGAGAAGGCAATGTCTGCCTTCATTCACCATTTAAGTTTGCACAAAACAATCATGTTCTACTATGCCAGGGACACTTGACATGATTCACTTCACTTTAATAGGAAAAAATGTTGATAAGCAAAACGCAAGCTGACGTCAGGCACAGCTTTTTTTTTTTTAATGTTTTTTTATTATATTACGTTAGTCACCATACAGTACATCCCCGGTTTCCGATGTAAGGCTCGATGATTCATTAGTTGCGTATAACACCCAGTGCACCATGCAATACGTGCCCTCCTTACTACCCATCACTGGTCTATTCCATTCCCCCACCCCCTCCTCTGTGAAGCCCTCAGTTTGTTTCTCAGAGTCCATAGTCTCTCATGCTTCATTCCCCCTTCTGATTACCCCGCCTTTAGGCACAGCTTTTAAGAGCACAAAAATCCAGTCTCTGCTGGGGCCAGCCCTCATTCCCTCCACACCACCTTTACCTATCACCTCATCTTAACACAATCCAATAACTGTTACTCAAACGGCTCACTGATAAAGGCAACTTAGCCTATCCTTCTGCTTACAAATTCAGGAAAGCATAGAATGTAGTTTGGAAAGTTTTCCACCAGAAAAGTTAAAATTTAAAAGTTCTGGTATATAAAATGCTTAACAGTTAATCACATGGAAAACTTCTGATTTTAGATAACTAAGGGTTTGCTGTACATCAAAGCAAAAAGAATCTGCAAAAATACAATCCTGCCACCTTGTGGTACCTATTCAAAAGCACTTCACTACTTCATATTTTAAAACAAAATTTGCTTTTAAAAAAATGTGTTTATCTCAAAAAAAATCAAAATAATATAGCATTTTTAAATCTTAAATATTGATGTTAATCCCTGAAATTTACAGAAATTTATCAAATGGTCTATGTTTGACTTAAAGAAATTGTTTCTAAGGTCAAAACTAAATTTTCTCTTAAAACATTTTAAGTGTAGAAATGCAATCGTGAGCACTTGGAATGCTCAGTAAATTTTTTGTATCAATTATGGATCATGCTTTTCTTTCTGTTGTTAAATAACCATCATGTTATATAAATGAACTGCAAAATTTTTACTGCCCACAACACAGCATTGCTTGATTAACTCTCAACTATGAAGTAGGAATACATGTAAATTTCTCTTGTACCTTTACTACATATATTTTGTAATTCTTAAACTGTTCAGACTCAACAAATGTAAAATAAAGAATTAAGTTTCTTAACATGCTGACATAAATAAGGTTAGTTTTAAAATAGTAGAGAAAAATGTAGGATCACTGGGATTTTCAGAGCACCATCTGTAACAATTAATGCCTTCTAGAAAACTAAGTCTCTTCTGACGTATAAAGATGAAAAGTTTACATTCTGTGAAAATTTGAACACAAATTACAAAAAAACACGATGACAGTAATATGAGATTGAATCATAGGAAATGCTATTTATGTAGGTCAAAAACTGTTGAATATTGCTCATTGAAATAACTAACATTTATTGAGAGCTTCCTATAAATCTGAGCTATGTACTTTGCCTGATCTATAGTATTTAATAATCCTCATGTTAACCTTGTGAAGGAGATACTCTTATTATCCCCAACTTATTAATAAGGTCATTGAGACTTTGAGGACAAATAACCTGTACTAAGTGTCAGAGCCTGCCCGCCTGAGTTTCCAACCACCATATCCAACAGAATAGAGATTTATAAAGATAAAAATAGAATAGCTGCTAAAATGTTTCTGAAAAGATAACCAGATCTTTTGGCTAAATTGTTTTTTTGTTAACGATGACTTTAAGCAGCATTTATACTATTAAAACTTTCAGGAAAGAGAAAAGGGCAACTACTGCCATTTTTGTGACCTAACATATCATTTGAATTTACTTCTTTGACAAATGCCAGTTATCTCTCTCACAACCTTCTCTTTTTTTCATATAAAGCAGCATTTTTTACCTCACATGCTGGTATTAATCCCTCAGATACTCATAACCATCAGCATATCCGATTTTTCTCTCATTTCTCATCCATTCATCCAATTAACAAGTATCTCTTTTTGTTCTTACCTGGCAAAAATAAAAAATTCATAATCTTTACCCTCAAAATTTAATATTTTAGTAGGAAAGACACAAAGAGATGATCTACTGCTAAGTATTTCAAGACAAGTATATAGAGAGTATAACAGAATTTGAGAAGAAAGCAGCTAACTTTATTTCGCGGTACCTATTTTTGCCCATTCCTTCCATTTTCCCCAGAGAAGCTCCACGTTTAGTTACGCAGCTTTGCTAAGTGTTTGTAGTATAAAGTCTTGTACCACACAGAGTTGAGGCTGGCATTAATAAAAGAAGGTACAAAACAAAAAGTTTTATCAAGGATGATGAAACGATCAACTATTAAGTAAATAAATATTTCCACCATCTTTTATCTTTTCTGTCCATAAATCCAAATAATCCACTAAGTGACTACAGGAAAAACAAGGATATCGGTATCATCTATAAATTCTAAAAGTAAACTCAGAAAAAGAGAAGATTAAAGAAAACTCAAGGAACAAAGATTTGTAAGTTCATCTGCTTTAAATTCCATTGTTGTAACAAATCGCCACCTTTTAAAGCTCTATCACAGCCCTTCCTTTACTTCATTTCCCCTTTTAACCTTCTTGATAAAATGAACAGCTTTTCTTAATTTTCTCCCTACATGTCCCTAAAATTGGACATAAACTTCTCCAGATAACCTTCTTCACTCAGACTGTGTCTATGATCAGATTTTAAATTGCCAATTAAATATGATATCAGTTATATTAAAGAGATTTCTAATTAAATCTTTAATGAGTATATATTGTTTTATGATGATTATTTCTGCTAATTCATTTGACAAATTTTACTGAGCACATTTTAAATGTGCTAAATATATATAAAAAACTCAGGAGCTAAAAGACTGGGACCTATTCTCACTAGCTATATGCTTCCTTAAGTAGCTATCTCTTGGGCTCAATTTCTTCACTTGTAGAATAAGGATAAAAATATATGCCTTACCTCCCTCACAAGTTATTCCAAGGATCCAAATGAGACAATACATGTGAAGGCACTTATAGAGGATTAAGTTACTCCTAAAGCCAATCATCAGGGAGGCAAGTCATATCACAAAATAGGTAGGCAAATAAGATTGCTTAATGCTATAATTGAGGTGAAACGTATCCTATATATCCAAAATATTTTCAATTACCCATTCATTTCAGTGGGATATTTATTTGTGAATCTAAGTTCTGTTTAGTTTAACTAAAGTGTGTCTTTTTTAAATCATCACAAGCCAGCTCTTAAGAAAATTACACCTTAAGCAATAACCCCTCACTGTCTATTTGTCAACAACTAAAATCTAAATTATTTTAATGTTTTTTTAAAAAACAATCTTTCCACCTACATTTATATTATTATAAAAAATATTATTTGACTATTAGTAATCAGATATTAAATGATTTCTTGTCCACTTAGTGCTCTAAAGTCATGTGATGACTTTATTAGAAAGTTTACAGAGCCCATTAATCAAAATAAATTAGAATTAATAAAGGAATTAATTTTTCACTAAAAATAATTAGAAAAATTTGCCATCCTATGCAAGGGTTAATTTAGGCGAAAAGCTTATTTCTCTTTTTAGATTCAGGAATTTTCATTTATGATGAGCAGAAATTTTCTATTTGCAATTTCAGCTCGAATGAATACCTTTTCTTCAAACTGTTAATATTTGTGAATCTATAGATGTAATTATGAAAGACTTAAAAGTTTATTTGTCCATTACCCTTTTGATTCACCTCCCTTTAAATAAAATGAACTTTACGTCTTTTCATAGTAAGCTAACTGCAAAAAATCCTATAAATATTTTCTCTAAGCCAGTTAACAGCTCATTTTGAAATCTAGATGGTTTTAAAAATGTAATTCTAAGTTCATTCTTAATTTGAAAAATTACTACCAACTCTCTTAAGTATTTTACATTTATGTAGAACTACAGGAGTGGATGGGTACTTTTTCCAAATTCAAATCAATTTATTTATCGAAACAGTAGACAAAAACACCACATACATACCGTATGTAGATACATATACATATGAATATGTATGTATAAATATGTGTATACATACATATATCTATATACACACTAAACATTAAGCCTGAATTTGCCAGCTCTAAGAAGCACTCACAAAAATTTCGAATATTTCAAAAGAACCACGCAACTGCCGCTTCACGTATAAATTTAAAGACCTCTATTTTGGAAACATCCTGAAGTACAGCTAACATCATTTCCAAGCATGAATAAAGGAAGGTACTATTTGGGGGCAGAAAAGCTCCACATACAATTCTGAAACATCGACGGTGTTAAGTCAGCTCACAAGGGCTTCACCTGAGGGATGAAACCAAAGACAGAGCTGCTACACAACTAAATTTTTAAAAATCATAAACTAAAACCGGACTCCATACAATTCACCTCAGTTAACACCCGAAGGGCAAAAAAAAATTCCTTTCACAAAGCCCAGATAATCTTCCCAGTGGTTTTAGAAACAGCTTTTATAATGTCCCAACGAGGGCAGGAAAAACCAAAATGACGGAGCTGAACCTAATTCCAGCCTCCGGGACGGGGACGAGGAGCCAACTGCCTTCCCAGGGAACACACACTCTTTAGGGTGACGGCGGGGCCGTTCCTTCCGTGAGGCCTTGAACTACGGGGACGTCCTCACGGCAGGTCTGTCACTAGGCTACAGTAAAGGTTTCTAGATACGCACACCACCGTCGCTCTCCGGGCGCCTCTCTTCCCACTCGGGCCAACTGACACTCCTGTGGACCCAGCGCGGCAGGAAGGAGTCCCAAGGCTCCAGGGCCCCTCCAGGCAGTTTCCCCTTAAAGGGGCAGTGACCCCATTTATTTACGGCCGACTCACTGCTTCCGAGAGAACAAAAATACTATCAACAGAGTGATTCACTAGGTTTCTAGGGTTTAAAAGGGCGTCGATTTGTTTTCTTCAGGTTTTCTTAGCGTGTAACAACAAATCGATAGCATATGGCCTCCACGGATCACTTCACCTTGATCCAAAAGTCAGAAGTATCCAGCAGGGGATTCTTCAACTTTTGAAACATATTTGTATGTGGGAGCAAAAAAGAAAAAAAACAACGAGTATTCGGGAATGGAAGGAAGAAGTCTTGAGGAAGAGAAAGGATAAAGGAAGGGATTAGGATAGGAAAGGAGGGAGAAAAGACTGGGAAGTGAGGGAGGCTGGAAAACATCAAGCAGAAAAGCAAAGCAAAACCGAGCGAAGCAGATATCGAGGTCTCCGAGACAAATGGAGAAACTAGCAGCCAGCCAGCTTCCCTATTCCCCA
Organism: Ursus maritimus; assembly: GCF_017311325.1. Lineage (NCBI taxonomy): Eukaryota > Metazoa > Chordata > Mammalia > Carnivora > Ursidae > Ursus > Ursus maritimus. The sequence continues at coordinate 26,534,993 of NW_024423344.1, read as the reverse complement.
AAGGCCTCATAGTACTTCCTGCAAATTGTGTCAAGGATATTCTACTCTGGTCCTACAAATACACCATTTTACTGCAGCAGAGGAGGGAAACACACAGTTCTTCATCTGTTTTTCTCCTGAACAGTCTGCAGTGCTACTGCAGAAGGTAGGAAAAGCCTGATAAAATCAACCAAAGTGAAAGGAACTGACATCACTAAAAGCAAAACGACATAAACTATGAAACAGACAATGGACATAAGTAAATGTAAAACTGGGCCTTTTAAAAACTGATTAAACTTCAGAAAATAAAGGAAAATGTGTGATAGAAAAATATAATACAAAAGAGTCAACATCACAGAAACAGGCCTCTTTTCTGAGATTAAAAATGAACAATAACAAATATAGTACATATCAAAACTTCAGGATGCAACCAAAGTAACACTTAGGGAAAATGTACAGTCCCGAGCATTCGAATAAAGGCTAAAGAATAGTGGGCTACGGCTTTATCAAGAAAATTGGGGGACTCCCCAGCGAAGGAAGCCAGAATACAGGAAGAGAGGTAATAAAAATAACAGCAAAAACTATTAAAATAGAAAACAAACATGTCAACAGGTCAACAAAGCCAATTATTGGCTCTGTGAAAAAGACTATAAAAATAAACCATTAAACCTTCAGCATGATTAATTATGAAAAAAGAGAAGGCAGAAAAAAGCAATATCAGGAATGAAAAAGGAATATAGCCATAATTAAAGAAATACCAATTAAATGGACAAATTGTTAGAAAAATACAATTTACTGAGACAGACTCATGAAACCTAGGAAATCTGAATAGTCCTATATTGCCATTAATAAAATTAAATCAATAGTGAAGTCTTTTCACAGATAAAACTCCCAGACTCAGCTTCACCAGTGAGCCCTAGGAATGGTTCAGTGGCCAAGCCCAGCTGGCCTCCACAATGGCTCAGAGAAGCATCAGCAACACAATCCACCAAAAGTACACTGTCCACGGAACCTCAGTGGGTGGCCAGAAGGGAAGTAAATTAAAACTAATGCCAGGTGGCTGACACCAGATAGCTGCAGGAACCCATGCGAGACACTCTTTTGGACTCCCAAAAAATACTAAGAAGAGGGACTGGTGCCACACACTAGCAGGTGGAGGCAACTGCCACACCTGTATTATGCAGTCATTAACACTAATACTCTAGGCGCCTGGGTGGCTCAGTCAGTTAGGCGTCGGCCTTCAGCTCAGGTCATGATCTCAGGGTTCTGGGACTGAGCCCCATGTTGGGCTCCCTGCTCAGTGGGAGCTTCTCCCTCTCCCTCTGCCCTTCCTCCCCACTGGTGCTCTCTCTCTCAAGTAAATACATAAAATCCTTAAAGAAAACAACAACACACACTAATATTCTTACAAAAAGTATTTAAGTCATAGGGATATGAAGTTTCTAAAAATTAACGGAAATGTCTTCATATATAATAATGGCTCCTTCCTGTCTCTGTCGGAAATGCGTGCCCTGCCACGTTCTCTCCTTTTCTAGTTAATGACACTGATCCTTCTTTGGATCTCAATCTAAGTTCCTTGAAGTGAGCCTTTCCTGACCCCTTAGACCCAGTGAGTTCTCCCTGTCAAATGCTCTCATAGATCTAAAGACCGGTGCTTAGTAGAATTTAATTACCCATGTGATTAAAGACAGCCTGACTCCCTTATTACACTGGATATATAGCAGACAGGGAACATACGTGCTTTTTTCACTGTTGTATCCCTAGGGCCTAACAGATGTGTTTAAAAGAGAGAAAAGAGTAAGCCATGGAGAATACAAGGTCCTTATGTAAAAGGTAAAATAGCTTTCACAAGGAATCTGGTGAAGTTAGGACAAAACTTAAAATTTGAACTACTTTGAATTGCTTAATGCTTAAATAGTTAAATCACAACATTCTTTTGGAGATGTCAGAAGATTCCAGAAGTCCTAAGTTTGAAGATATATGAAAATTTACTTTCAAGTGTTTTCTGCAGAAAAAAATTTATATACAGAATATTACCACTATTGAACTCCATACATTGTTCTAAATCAAGTATATATTATCTCATGAAATCCCCACGATAATTTTATTTTATCCTTTTTCACCAGGAAAACCCAGGCACAGAGACACTAAGTAACATGCCCAGGTTCTAGGCTTAAGTGAGCAACTTTTTGAGTCAGGCTTGGAGTCTGGCAGCCTGACGCCAGAATGTACATGCTCTATTGTCTCTACAAGAAATAAATGTGACAGCTCAAATTTAGAAAAAGTACAATAATGGGATATTAGAATGTTTTCACATTTTTAGCGACAATTCTTTATATAATTAATATAAGGCAGTGATAGAAAATTTATAACACATTCTAAAACATAAGTTAGCATCAAACCATTTATAGAAAACTCATGTTTAGCTTGTTTCCCACACTCCGCCACAGTACCTAGTCCTTCCTGCTGTTCACACTACCCAGCAAGAGAGCCCAGTATGCATGCACAGACACTAATCATCTTTATAAGCAGTGCTAGACAGGGGCTCTGGCAGTGAACTGACAGCAACAAGATTCATGCACATGTGCTATGGGTGTGTAGAGATTTTCAGTCAGGCCCTCTATCACCAAAAATTAAAGCTCCAAAACTGTAACAATCAAAGCAGTGTGGTACTGGCACCAAAATAGACATATAGATGAATGGAGCAGAACAGAAAGCCCAGAAATGAACCCACAACTATATGGCCAATTGATTTTCAACAAAGCAGGAAAGAATATCCACTGGAAAAAGTCTCTTCAACAAATGATGCTGGGAAAACTGGACAGCAACATGCAAAAAACAAACAAAAAAACCCAAAACTGGATCACTTTCTTAATACCATACACAAAAATAAATGCAAAATGGATTAAACACCTAAATGTGAGACCTGAAACCACAAAAATCCTAGAGAACACAGACAATAACCTCTTTGACATCAGCTGTAGCAACTTCTTTCTAGATATGTCTCCTGAGGCAAGGGAAACAAAAGCAAAAACAAACTATTGGGACTACATCAAACTAAAAAGCTTCTGTACAGTGAAGGAAACCATCAAAAAAACTAAAAGGCAACCTACAGAATGGGAGAAAATATTTGCAAATGAAAATAAAGGGTTAGTATCCAAAATATATAAAGAACTTAAAAACCTCAACACCTGAAAAATGAATAATCCAATTTAAAAATGGGGAGAAGGCATGAATAGATATTTTTCCAAAGAAGACATACCAATGGCCAACAGACACATGAAAAATTGCTCAGTATCACTGATCATCAGGGAAATACAAATCAAAATTACCATGAGGTATCACCTCACACCTGTCAGAATCACTAAAATTAAAAACACAAGAAACAATAAGTGTTGGCAGGATCAGTGTGGAGAAAGGGGAGCCCTCCTGCACTGTCGGTGGGAATGCAAACTGGTGCAGCCACTCTGGAGAACAGTGTGGAGGTTCCTCAAAAAGTTAAAAATAGAACTACCCTACACTCTAGCAATTGCATTATTAGGTATTTGCTCAAAGAATACAAAAATACTAATTCAAGGGGATACATGTATCCCTATGTTTATAGCAGCATTATTTATAATAGGCAAACTATGGAACAGCCCAAGCATCCATCAATTGATGAATGGATAAAGAAGATGTGGCATATATATACGGTGGAATACTACTCAGCCACGAAAAAGAAAGAAATCTTGCCATTTGCAACGACGTGGATGGAGCTCGAGAGAATTATGCTAAGCAAAATAAGTCCATCAGAGAAAGACAAATGCCATATGATTTCACTTATATGTGAACTTAAGGAACAAAAGAAACAAGCAGAGGGGGAAAAAAAAGAGAGAGAGAGAGAGAGAGAGAGAAACCAAGAAACATACTCTTAACTATAGAGAACAAACTGATGGTTACCAGAGGGGAGGTGGATGGGGGGGCATGTGTGAAACAGGTGATGGGGATTAAGGACTGCACTTGTCGTGATGACACAGGGTGACGTATGGAAGTGCTAAGTTACTATACTGTACACCTGAAACTAATATAACACCGTTAGCTAACGAATTAAAATAAAAGCTTAAAAAAATTAATCCCTCTTGCTCTGCCCCACATGGCTCCATAAATGATGCAATGGATGTAGCAGTAGATGAACCATAAGTGAATGGGAAATACATCCAGTTATCTAGAATCTGCAACCCTAACCTTCAGGACGTAGTCTAGAAACTCAAAGACTAACTGAATAGCTGAAAAAATTCTCACAAAGCCCCTATGCCAAAGAAACATACTCTGTCCCTTAGAGCTTACTTGATAATTACTGACTCTAGTTTATCATACAATTCTTTTAAGATTTTACTTATTCATTTGAGAGAGAGTGTGCAAGAGAGAGCATAAGTGGGGGAGGGATGCAGAGGGAGAAGCAGACTCCCTGCTGAGCAGGGAGCCCCCGATGCGGGGCTCGATGCCAGGACCCTGGGATCATGACCTGAGCTGAAGGCAGATACTTAACTGACTGAGCCACCCAGGCGTCCCTATCATACAATTCTTGAAACATGTTTACCTGGCTTCCTGAGACTCCAGAGAGATTAAAAGCAATCAAATGAAAAGAGCAAAATATTACCAGCCAAACCCAGGCTCAAGAAGAGTTTTCAGCCTAACAAGACAGAAAAATGAAGCAGTAGTCACCATATGAGACAACTCATCACCCCAGTGCTGAACCTGAGTCATCATCAAACCACAATCATCAGAAGGTTCAAATAAGGTTAAAAGGTTACGATAAGATCAGGTATCTGAAAATTTTAGTTTTGATTATCTGACTATTTCTCTTAGGTCAGATACTAAAATCATTGGAAAACCTATGTAATTAAATTGTTACCAGAGAACTTGGAACACACTATCCTCTCTTTTGTTATTTATTCAGGACTGAAAGGACTGCTGTGTAATCTATTACACAATAGATTACACAATAATACAATCTATTTCAAAAAGGACAACAAATGGAAGGCACAGTTATACATTTAACAAAAATGTAACTAGAAAACCACCATTTGAGAGTATACAATGAACAAATACTGAAAAATATTAAATAAGAAAAATTGGATTAATAATAGGACGTGATAGAAAGGAAATTTATAGAAATAAAATTTTTCTTTTATTTTTAAGTAGGCTCCACACCATGGAGCCCAATGCAGGGCTTGAACTCATGACCCTGAGATCAAGACCTGAACTGAGATCAACAGCCAGATGCTTAACCAGCTGAGCCGCTCAGGTGCCCTTGGACTTCATTTTAAAAAATGAAGGGATTAGAAGTGTACAAGTTCCAAAATCTATCAATGTAACATAAAAAACTTTCTTTTAAATTGAGAAACTTAAAAAAAAAGATTTTATCATATATCCCTTTGATGTAACATTACCATTTATTAATATAACATTTTAAAATTAAGATAAGAAGACCTATTATTTTAGAGTGCTTTGACTTTTTAAAGACAATAAGACGATACTATTAATTCCTGGGGAACGAGGGATTGCTGATAAATTTATTTCTACATAGGAAAGTATTCGTTGAGCATTTACTACCATATAAAAATTATGGTAGATAGTGGAACATAAAATTTCTAGTGAAAGAAACAGACATTAATCAAATAATTATAATGAAGCGAAGTCCATCATAGATGAAAGAAATTAAGGCAGTAGTGATCCTGGGACTGGTTGGCTACTTAAGTTAAGGCAGAAGCAGAGTTTAGGATGATTTGGGGGTTTGGGCTTATGCTGCAGAGTACATCTTGGTACCGTTAAACTGTGGCATCATGCTGTTTGAAAGGAGTGATACCTGAGGAGCCCAGTTTGGATGGTATGTCCAAGTAAATATGTTCACAGGGAAACTGGGGACGATCAAAGACAGCTCCAGAATTTCTATAAAGAGTAGTCCAGGGGCAGAAAGGATTAGCAGACACTTCTTGAGGCTGAGTTTCCATACCAAACATACTAGTTTTACTTGAGTTTTTGCATTTGTTGTTGTTGTTGGTTTGTTGTACATAGATTGAATATTTGCCTAGGGAAGTTTTAGTGTGTTAACAAGTGATGGAGATTATGAGGGGCTAAAGCCCGTGTCCTCATCCCCTTGCACTACCCGCAGTTGGACTCAGGACTCCGAAGCCACAGAGCAAACTCAGGTGGAGGCACCCAACCATCAGCATACGGGTGATGCGCCTGCAAGGCAAAGAAAAGCTTTAGAGTGAAAAGAAGGAAGGGCAAATGATAGACTCTGGAGAAACATCAACATTTCAGAGGACTGGGAAGAAGACAACAAACTAAATGGAGAAGAAAAAAGGAGAACTAGGAGTGAATGGTGCACCTTTCACTGGAGCCAAGGGAAGAGAATATACGAAGTAACAGGCACCACGCCCAAGACAGAGGTCAGAGGAGATCAGCTTTTAGACTTGAGACAGTTAGCAAGTTACTGGTAATATTTGCAAAAGAACAATTTCAGAAGCGTGAGTGGCAGCGAGGTAAGGCCACACCACAGCAGCACAGGTGAACGGGAGTGACGAAGGCAAGAGTCAAAAATTCAACGTAACAAGAGAGGACATAATCCTGATGAAGCAAAGTCCCAGAGGACACAAGAGGGAAGTAGCTATTTACAATCATACAGAGAAATTTATATTAGTATGCAATAAGTACAGTAGCTTTAGTTGCCATAACTGTGATGCAGAGGCTTTCATGGGTTCATTCCTATATTTGCCAGCAGCTCCCACGCTCATGAACAACATTCATCGTTGATCATTTCCCACCACATACACCTCATCCCCACCTTACAGGCTCAATACACACCAGCCTGGTTCCACTAAGCTGGTAGGTAACATGTAATCATAAATATTTCTAATAATCCATGAGTAGATTTTATCTTCTGTATATCCTCCTAGAATGACCTGGAATGTCCTACAACCACCATAATAATAATAATGACAACAACAGCAACAATAATAAAGTTGGTAGGGGATTGGTAAGCTAGATCCAGTATAGAAAGTATTCCTCCTTTGAACTCCTAAAAAACATTTCTGTATAGTTTATTTTAAAAATTGCATGCAAATATGATTGTATTTTTCAAATTAATTTTAAACACCTTTCATATATGTATATCCCATCCCCTCAATTATACTTGAGGTTGTCACAATTTCTTTGTATCCTTCTCGAACTCCAACAGTCTTTCAAATACAAAGGGTGCTTAATATTCTACTTTAGTATGGGTAACAAAACTATACAAATATGTACATGACCATAAACTTGTGGTAAGTTGTTACTGAAAGAGCGTTAATAGTTACGTTCTGTGAGTCTACTAAATGTCAGGAATGATGGCTTTATACATACATCCTATCATCTAATCCTCAAAACACCCCATTATTCAGATGAAGAAATGGAGCTTTGGGTTAAAAAATTGCTGCACATTACATGGCTAGTAAGCGACAGATCCAGGACCCAAAAGGCCTGTTCTTTTCACTTCGCCTCTACTCTAAACGATGGGCAGAAACAGTAAGCATTTTGAACGTTTATATTCTTAAGCTACATATTTTGTTCCTAAGTCCTAGGTTTCAAAAAAGGGATTAGTTACTAAGATAAAAATATATTTATTGAAACATTCACTTTGATTATATAAGCAATAACAAACATAGTAATAACGACAACAGTGATAGCAACTGACATTTGCTAAGTGTTTTTATGTGCCAGAAGCTGTGCTAAGTGCTTTAGGAGTATTCTGTTTATGCTTCACATAATCCTAAGAGGTAGGTATACTATTATGATTCCCACGTACAGATGAGAAAACAGGCGCAGAGAAGTCAGGGTTAATGGTCTCAAGATCACAAACGGAACGGGTGATAAAGCCAACATTTAAGCTCAGGGAATCTAAATCTGAAGCTTAAATAGTACATTATATAAACCTATTTTTGCAATATCCTTTCCATTGACAAATTAAACTCCCAAGAAAGTGATCATATTATTTAGACAAAGACTTCCCTCTAAATTACCAACACACCTAATGCTGCTCCGTGCAGATTTGGACCTTCAGTTAATTAAGTAACAAGCAACATATTGAGAAATAGTTTCCCATAGTCTTTCAACTACAAATGGAACACCCAATTTAAATCCCTATTTTAACCCACCAGTCTTTTTATAACAATAGTAAATCAGTCAGCAAATTTTAAAACAAAAGTGCCACATGGAAAGCTAGCATAATTAGCTAGCTTTATTTTTAAAATCCTGAACTGTCAATAGTGGAGGAAATTTGCCACTGTTGTTTTGACAAGAATTATAGGCAAAATCTCCAAAAATTGGCCAAACCTGAACATACACAGGATATCATCTGAATATCCCAAAACACGTAGATTCTACAAAGTGGTCAACTAAGTGAGAATATCCCGAGAAATATGCAGAACTTAGAATATGGCACTGAGAAAAATCCAAATGTACACCAAGAAGTGATTATTCTTACTCAACAGTAGATGGCGCTAACACATCATATCCTATTTAAAAATAGCTGTCCATACTCTTCTAGAACATTTTTACGTACCCAACCCTGGCTATCTTAAATTAAGTAAAATTTATTTATTTAAGAGTCTATATAATTCTATCTCTAATTTTTAAAAATCTAAACACATAGGCATCTTATACACAAATCTGGGCCATTTTTTTAAAAAACGTATTACTTAAATATAAAATTAAGTCGCGAAATTTGTTAACAAATGTTAAGACATACGGTCACATCTGAAAAATTGAAAAAAGAATATGAATAGGTAAGAGAAACTTAAAAGAAATAATATCTGAATGTTCTGAGGTTTGAGTAGCCTGTGATCTTGAAATTATTTCTACAGTCAACTATAGGAATGTTTAAACATCCCTCCAAAGTTTCTAGTATGTACAATATGGAATTTCCATTTCTTTCTATAAAATCCTTTAAGTGTATGCAGAATATATTAATTTCCTATGGACAAGCCAGGGAATACAGTCCTTCCCCCTCACCAAAGTAGTCTACCTTTTATACATTATAAATAATAGTGATTCCCAACCCAGAGGTAAATAATACGTCTGAATGTGGGGCTTAAAAGTATGTGTTAAGTTTTTTTAATTAGTCTGGAAAAGGAAAAATACAAAGTTATTTACTATGACTTGTCATGTTAATCTAGGACAGGAGTTGGAGCACAGGAAGGCTGGGAGTGATAAGGATAAAAAAGTACAAGTGACACCCATGATAAACATATTTAATGATCGTGGCATAAGACAGCTATCTCAAATCCTACAAGTAAACCTAATTATAGGTCTTTAAAGCTACACAGAATAAACAGTACAGCAATATTGTTAGTTGGGGGGGGTTCTCTTTCGCATATCTAACATTAAGTTACACAGGTGGTTATCCAGTCCACCTGCTGATCTGCGTAAAAAGGACGGGTCAATATAGGACATCTTAACTTAAATGACACTAGAATTGTAGATATACATGAGCATTTGTGTTTTGATTCCTACTTCTAACACTTAAAGATGCTATAACACCTTGAGAAGTCACTTACCTTTCAAATTCAATTTTTTCTTTTATAAAATAGAAGGTGGGATTATAATAAGAACTAGAAGAAGAAAGATACAGGGTATATAGTGTGAGTGATACATAAAGATTCAACGAATATCGGACTCCATCCCCTTCCTTCTGCAGTATTATAAAAACAGCAAGAAGCAGGCAGAAATAGCAGAAGTCCACTTAAGCCGATGTAAATCAATACAATGGTTGAAAAATAAGATTTTAAAAGACAAATGCAGACAGTCTACCCTCTTACCGCCAAGAACTAATAAAGTATGAGTTTTTGAAAAATGAGTGCTTAGTATAAGCAAACAAAACCCAAGGCCATAAACATTAATAGGCACTATAAATAGTGACTCTATCCACAAACCCAAGGGCAGTTACCACACATGTGTATGGAAACTTCTTCTAATCATATTTCCACTTTTAAATGTATAGCAATTCTACCAGTAACCAAATACAAATTTTGTTCAATGTTAAGAGGCTTCTTAGTAAGATTATTTTCATTAAGCCTGCACATAATAAATATCAGAATCCTGATTATATTTTTCATTAGAAAGACATTTCAAAAATGTTCTGTTTTTGCAGGGGAAAAAAAATGACCAGGATAACTTTCCACCTAGAACTGGGTACCCAGACCTTTCAAGAACTAGAGTAAAATAAAGACATGTTCAGAAAAGCCGAAATTAAGTTAACCGCCATTTAACATTCACTAAAGGAACTTCCAAAAAATATTCCTTAGGAAGAAGAAAAATGTTCCATTCAGAAGGTCTGAGTTACAAGAAAGAAGAGTAAATAAAGAAGCAGATAAACATGTAATTAAAGCTAAACATTGTCTATAGAAAATAATGTCAAATTTGTGAATCATTTAAAAATGAAGTTAAAATTGTGGACAACAATATGTAAATTGTAGGGATTGGGGAAGGTGGTAGTTAGTGTTAAAATGTGGTAAGGATTTTGTACTTTTTCTAGAAATGGTGAGTTTTAAGATATTGATTAACCTTAAATTTTGTAGGCTGATTAAGTTGATTAAAAGAACATAAGAAGAATATATAGGTCCCAAACAAGAAAAGGGGGAGGAATAGGAATGTCCCTCCCGACACAAATCCTGCAATACAGTATTTACAAGAGACACCCTAAAATAAAAGGACATGAAAATGCTAAAAGGCAGAAAATGGGAAAAAAGGTATCATTGGCAATACCAACTGAAAACAGGTAGAATAACCTTGTTAAAATAAGACAAAAGAGAACTAGGTAAGAGGCATCACTAGGGTCAAAGAGAGTTATGACCTAACAGCTTCAATGCACCAGCAAGTCTAAACTTGTATGCACTTAATACATATAAATAAATAAAGCAAATTTTGATAGAGCTATAAGAGAGAAAATGTCAATCACCTTTCTCTAATATGTTGGGTCAAGGAGATAAAATTAGATATTATAGATTTAAACAAAGAATTTTTTTTCTTTTAAAGATTTTTATTTATTTATTTGACAGAGACAGCCAGAGAGAGAGCGGGAACACGAGCAGGGGGAGTGGGAGAGGAAGAAGCAGGCTCCCAGTGGAGGAGCCTGACGTGGGGCTCGATCCCAGAACGGTGGGATCACCCCCTGAGCCGAAGGCAGACGCTTAACGACTGCGCCACCCAGGCGCCCCCTAAACAAATTTAAAAACGTATGTTAATGGACACATAGAGAACGCTCAACCACACAATTAAAGAACGGACATGCTCTCCAAGCATACAATGAAACAACTGAAGTGTTCATGTGCCAAACCACAAAGAAAGAGTAAATACATTTCCAAGAATCAGTGTCATACAACCAAGTTAGCAGATCACTATGCAATTCATTAATATAGAATTCACTAACAAAATGATAAAACGTAAAAACACCTATATTTGATGACTTCAAAACACACATTCAAATAATTTGTGGGTCAAAAAACAAAATCATAACGGAAACTTAAAACACTTAAAAAGAAATTGCAGACTTGTAAGACAGGCTGCCAAAGTAATAACGTGGAAGGAATTTTATAGTCTTAAATGCTTACAACATTACAGAAGAAAATTTGAAAATTGGTGAGCTAAAATTTCAACTTAATATGACAGAATAGGAACAAGAATGAACCTACAAATGCAGGGAGAAGGAGACAATAAATATAAAAGCAAAAGTTAATGAAATTTTAAACAAGAAAACAACCTCAAAGCCAAATTTGGCTCTTTGAAAAGATTAATAAAATAGGTAGAACTCTGAAAAGATCAATGAAGACAACGGGATGCAATATGAACAAAATCCAGAAAGCAAGGGGATAGAATCATAAATACAAAAAAAATTAAAATGTAACACAATACTATGAACTTTAAAGCAACACCTAGAAACACCCGATCTAGGTTTTACCTGTAAAATTCTATGTAACAGCCAAGTAACAGAAGATAACACTCTCATAAAAATGCTTATAGAGATTTTATATATATATTATATTATATTTGAATATATATATATATAGTTTGAAAGACAAATTCTCTCATTCTCTTTTATGAACAGTGTAAGAATCAATAGCAAACAAACAAAAATAAAGCAAATCTAGTAATAGTAAAAATGCATCACAACCAACTTAAGTTTATCCTAGCAATACAAGAGTGGTTTACCATTAGAAAATCTTTAAAATTTTACTTATCATCTTAACAGATTGAAGGGGGAAAAATCACCTCAAGAAATACGAGAAATTTTTTTTAACAAAATTCAATATAAATTATTTACTAATAATGAAACTTAGTAAACTAAAAATATAAAGAAATTTCTCTTCCCACATAAAAGATATCTGCCAAAACCTACAGAACACAGCCTTCTTAGTGGTGAAATGTCAGAAGTACGTTTCAAAATTAGGAACAAGATAAATATGCCCAGTATTAGCACTCCACTGGAAATTCTAGTCCTGCATGGTTCAGTACAGTGGCCACTAGCCACAAGTGGCCATGAGCACTGGAAATATGACTAGTACAATTTGAGATGTACTGTAAAGGTGAAATGCATACCAGCTTGTGAAGATTTAGTACCAAAAAAGGTAAAATATCTCATTAATAATTTTTATACTGATAAACATGCTGAAATAATATTGGGTTAAAATAAAGCATGTCAAAATTAGTTTCACCTGTGTCTTTATATTTTTTAATATGACTCTAGAAAATTTAAAATTATATGTTTTTCATATTTCTATTAAAAAAGAAAAAAAACAAACATTGACTGGAAAGGAAGAAAGAAAGCTATCATTAACCTCAGATAATATGACTGTCTACACAGAAAAACAATATACAGAGAATCTTAAAGATTTTGTTTATTTATTTAGAACACACAAAGCAGGGGGGAGGGGCAAAAAGAGGGGGAGAGAGCCGACTCCGAGCTTAGCGCAGAGCCTCCACAGGGCTTGATCTCCCCACCCTGAGATCATGACCTGAGTTGAAACTAAGACTTGGACACTTAACCAACTGAGCCACAATATACAGAGAATTTTATAATCAATAACAAGTTTTAGCAAGGTGGCTAATAATTCCATACATATCAACATATAGAAAACGTAATTTTCTTTTTTCTTTTCTTTTCTTTTCTTTATGGCACCTGGGTAGCTCAGGTCGTGATCCCAGTGTGCTGGGATCAAGTCCCACATCTGGCTCTCTGCTCAGCAGAGAACCTGCTTCTCCCTCTGCCTGCCGCTCCCCCTGCTTGTGCTCCCTGTCAAATAAATAAATAAAATCTTTTAAAAAATAAAAATTAAATTAAAAAATAAAGATTTTACTTATTTATTTGAGAGAGAGTGAGCATGAGTGGGGGGCAGAGGGAGAGGTAGAGGGAGAAGCAGACTCCCCACTGAGCAGGGAGCCCAATGTGGGGCTCAATCCCAGGACCCTGAGATCATGACCTGAGCTGAAGGTAGACGCTTAACTATCTGAGCCACAAGACACCCCGAAAATGTAATTTTCAAAAAGCTACTACTTACAAAAGCCAACAAAATATAAAGCACCTATATATTAATTGAATTTAAATTAAAAAAAAGAAATGTAAAGCACCTAAAATTGAACAAAAGTAGAATTTTATTGAAATATAGGAGAGCCCCAAATAGATGGAGAGATTCAATATCATAAATCCCCAAACCAAGCCTCAGATTTTAGTAGTACTCCAACAAACTCCCACAATGGTTTCATAAGGAACCATAATATTCATATGGAAGAACAAAGACCCCATAATACTCGTGGCATCTTAAAAATAAAAAAGGTGTAATGACTTCTCTCCTGGATATCAAAACTCTTAACAAAGCAATAGTATATTAAACGAATAGACCAATGAAACAAAGAGCTGGTTTTCTGGAAGGACAAACAAAATAGATGAACTTTAGCTAGATTCCCCAAGAAAAAAAGAGAGAGGACTCAAATAAAATCAGAAATGAAAGAGGAGACATTACAACTGATAACACAGAAATATAAAGGATTATAAAAGACTACTATGAACAATTATATGTCAACAAATTGGACAACCTAGAAGAAATGGATAAATTCCTAGAAACACACCAAGACTGAACCATGAAAAGGTAGAAAATCAACAGACCAATTACTAGAAAGCAGATCGAATCAATAATCAAAAATCTCCCAAAAAAACAGAAGTCCAGGACTACATAACTTCACTGGTGAATTCTACCAAACATTTAAAAAATTACTATTGATCCTTTTCAAACTCTTCCAAAAAACACAAGAGGCAGGAGCACTTCCAAACTCATTTTATGAGGCCAGCATTACCCTGATAGCAAAACCAGACAAGGACACTACAAGAAAAGAAAATTACTGGCCAATATCCCTGATGATGCAAAAATTCTCGGTGAAATAATAGCAAACCAATACATTAACAATACATTAAAAGGATCATACACTATGATCACGTGGGATTTATTCCAGGGATATCGGGATGGTTGATATCCACAAATCAATCAAAGTGATATGCCACATTAACAAAATGAAGCATAAAAACCATGATAGAGCCATAGATGCAGAAAAAGCATTTGACAAAATTCAACACCCATTTATGATAAAAACTTTCAACAAAGTGCGTGTAGAAGGAACATACCTCAGCATAATAAAGGCTCACAGCTAACATCATACTCAACAATGAAAAACTGAGAGCTTTTCCTCTAAGATCAGATACAAGACAAGGATGCCCACTCTAGCTACTTTTATTCAACATAACATTGGAAGTCCTAGCCAGAACAATTAGACAAGAAAAAGAAATCCAAATAAGAAAGGAAGAAGTAAAATTATCACTATTTTAGATGACATGATATTTTATACAGAAAACGCTAAAGAAGACCTCAAAAAACTGTTAGAACTAATCAACAAACTCAGTGAAGTTGGAGAATATAATATATGAAAATCTGTTAAATTTCTATACAAAATAACAAACTATCGAAAAGAGAAAATTAAGAAAACAATCCCATTTACACGTACATCAAAAAGAATAAAATACCTAGGAATACATTTAACCAGGAAGGTCAAAGACCTGTACACTTAAAACTATAAGACATTGATGAAAGAAATTGAAGACAACACTAATAAATGGAAAGATAATCGGTGCCCATGGATTGGAAAAATTATTATTGTTAAAATGTCCATACTACCCAAAGCAATCTATAGATTCAACACAATACCTATAAAAATTACAATGACATTTTTTCACAGAAATAGAAAATCCTAAAATTTGTATGGAACCACAAAAGACCCAGAATAGCCAAAGCAATCTTGAGAAGAACAAAAAAGCTGGAAAAAAAAAATGCTTCCTGATTTCAAACTGTATTACAAAGCTATAGTAATCAAAACAGTATGGTATTGGCATAAAAAGAGACATCAAAGATCGATGGAACAGAGCAGAGAGCCCAAATGGGTGAAGGAGAATGGGAGATCAGGCTTCCAGTTATAGAATGAATAAACCATGGGACTAAAAGGCACAGTGTAAGGAATACAGTCAATGATATTATAATAGCATTGTATGGTGACAGATGGTAGCTACACTTGTGGTGAGTTCAGCATAATGTATATACTCGTCAAATCACTAAGTTGTACACCTGAAACTAACGTAACAGTGTCAACTATACTCAAATTTTAAAAAAATTTTAAATAAAAATAAAGCCAAAAATAACAAAAAAAATAGAGATTCCCAGAAGTGAACCTATGCATATATGGTCAATTAATTTACAATAAAGAAGCCACGAATATACAATGGGAAAAGGACAGTCTCTTTAATAAATGGTGTTGGGAAAACTAGACAGTAGCATGCAAAAGAATGAAACTGGACCACTATTTTACACCAGACACAAAAATTAACTCAAAATGAATTAGACTTGAATGTTAAGACCTGAAACCATGAAACTACTAGAAGAAAACATAGGCAGTGAACTCCTTGATGTTGGTCTCAGTGATGATTTTTTGGATTTGACACCAGAAGCAAGAATAATAATCACAAGTGGGACTACAGCAAACCACAAAGTTTCTGCACAGCAAAGGAAACCTTGATCAACAAAATGAGAAGGCAACGTATGGAATGGGAAAAAATATTTGCAAATCATATACCTGATAGGGGGTTAACATCCAAAATATATAAAGAACTCATACAACTCAAGAGCAAAAGAACAAATGATCCAATTAAAAAATGGGCAGAGGATCTGAACACATTTTTTAAAGAAGATGTACCAATGGCCAACAGGTACATGAAAAGATGCTCAACATCACTAATGACCATGAAAATTCAAATCAAAAGCATAATGAGATATCACTTCACACCTGTTAGAATGGCTATTATCAAAAAGACAAGAAAAAAAAAGACAAGAAATAGCAAGTGTTGGTCAGGATTTAGAGAAAAGGGAATCCTTGCGTACTGTTGGTAGAAATATAAACTGATACAGCCAATACGGAAAAGAGTATGGAGGTTCCTCAAAAAATTAAAACTAAAATTACCATATGACCCATCAATTCCATTGCTGGGTATTTATCTGAAGAAAACGAAAACACCAACTTGAAAAGATATTTGCAAACCCATGTTCATTACAGCATTATTCATGACAGCCAAGACATGGAAGCAATCTATCTATGCATCCGTTGGTGGATAAATGGGTAAAGAAAATGTGATTGATACACACACATACACACACACACACACACACACACACACACACACACACATTCAGCCATTAAAAAAGAAGAAAATCCTGCCACTTGCAAGAACATGAATGGACCTTGCAGTCATTATGCTAAGTGAAATAAGTCAGATAGATAAAAACAAATACCACATGATCTCACTTAATGTTTAATCTAAACAACAAAATGAAATAAAAACAACCAAACTGATAGCCACGAAAAAACAGATTAGTGGTGACCAGAGCCTGGGGCAGGAGGAAGCCTTAGACGGGTGAAGGAGGTCAAAAAGTATAAACTTCCAGTTATAAAATAAATAAGTCCTGGGGGTATAATGTACAGCAGGATAACTGTAGTTAATGATACTGTATATTGGAAAATTTTCTAAGAGTAAATTATAGAAGTTCTCATCACAAGGAAAAAAATTATATGTGGTGATGGGTGTTAACTAGACTTATTGTAGTGATTATTTTGCAATATATACATATATAAAATCATTATGTTATACACCTGAAACTAAGACAACCAATGTTATATGCCAATTATATCTTAACAAAAAAAAAATTTTTTTAGCACTACAAAGTACCACAAAGAAGAGACAGGATGGTCTTTTCAAATATTAATGCTGAGCCATTAGCTGCCCTATAAGGAAAAAAATTACTCTTGATCCCGATTTCATACCATAGAAAAAAAAACAAATCAGATGGATGGTAGCTCTAAATGTGAAAGGTAAAACAATTTCTAGAAAATAACAGGAATATCTTGGGAATGTGCAAAGATTTCTTAAACAAGACACAAAAGCATTAACTATAAAAAGAAAAGATGAACAAATTAAACTACATCAAAATTGGAATTTATGTTCATTAAAAGAGATCAATAAAAGAATGGAAAGATAAGTCATACTGTGAGAGGGGATATTTGTAACATATCAAAGAGCTCATTTCAGGAACATTTAACGAACTCCTAAAACCAATAAGAAAAGGTCAAAACAATAGAAAAGTGGGCAAGAAACATGAACAAGCATTTTACAAAATAATACATCCAAATAACCCGTCTATCTATCTATGTTCAATCTCATTAGTAATAAGGGAAGTGCAATATAAAACCACAATGAGGTACACTGTACATCCCCCAAGATGGCTTAAATTAGAAAGACTGACGAGTAGGTTTAAATCTAAGTGATGGGTGGAGCGCCTGGGTGGCTCAGTCAGTTAAACGTCCGTACCTCCGACTGACTCTTGATTTCCACTCAGGTCATGATCTAAGGGTGGGGTGTGGAGGCTGCTTAAGATTCTCTCCCTGCCCCCGCCTTCCTCCCCGCTCTCCCTCTCTTAAAAAAATAAATAAATAAATCTAAGTGACAGGTAGGATGTGGAGCAATCACAACACTCATACATAGCCGGTAGGTGTGAAAATAGGTACAACCACTTTGGAAACCGGAGATTATCTACTAAAGATGAACATACACAAACCAACCAGCGGTCTTTTTTTTTTTTTTAAGCAGTCTTATTCCTAGGAATATCCTCAACAGAAATGCAAACATATGTGCATCAGAAGACATACACAAGAATAGTCACAGCTGCACTATTCATAAGAGTCTCCAAAATGGAAACAACCCAGATGTCTATCAATAGAAAAATAGAATGTTCTACAATGAAATACTATATAGCTATGAAACTGAACTCCTATTAAACTCGACAACATGAATGGATCTCAAAAATATTGAGGAAAAAAAATCTAACACATAATTTCATTTATATAAAGTTCAGAATGAACAAAACTAACTGATACTGTCAAAAGCCTGGAGAATAGGTGCCTTTAGGGAAAGGAACGAGAGAAGTAATTAGGAAGCAGTTTGAGAGGGGATTCCAGAATGCTAGGAATGTTCTGTTTTTTTTTTTTAAATCTGGATGAAGGTTACATATCCATTATTTTGTGATAATTCATCAAGTGATTTATGTACTTTCTCACAACTGGAAGGACTGGCAAGGTGCTTGTCTCTGCTTCACCTAACTCAGACTCTCTCAGGGTGGGAAAAGTGTCTATGCACAGGGCATTTCTCGAGAACGCTGAAAGGCAAATGAATAACCCACTGTTATCTGAAGGTAAATATAAAGCACATAAAAGATAAGCTGAAAACTGGGGAGAGAGCTTCTTTGGAAAATTAATACACTGAAAAGCTATCATATAAACTGGGGAATTTAGAATGCCAAAGTGTATGCCCAGGGCGGGATGTAAGAAGACCCTAAACTTTCACCCCTGGCTGATCTTTAGGCTCCGTACAAGCAGGGAGAGAGAACTGTAAAGGGAGAACTGTAAAGAGCCTCGCTAAGCATTGAAGGAGTGTCCCAATACAGAGTCAGTATGCAAAGACTGAGAAAACTGGGGTTATTTGGGGGGAAAGAGGTGGGGTGGGGAGCTCCAGGTATTCAAGGAAATCTCTGCCAAAACACTAGCTGACCATAAGCTAAAGAAACAGACACTTCAGAGATCGCACGGGGCAAAGATCCAGAAATAAACCCATACAACTCTGGCCACTTGATTTTAGAAAGGGGTGCCAAGACCATTCGATAGGAAAAGAAGTCTCTTCAACAAATGCTGCTGGCACAACTGGGCATCCACGTGCAAAAGAGTAAAGTTAGACTCCTACTCACACCATATACAAACTCGCAATAGACCAACGATCAAGATATAAGAGCCAAAACTATAAAATTCTTAGAGCAAAACATAAATTTTCATGACCTTGGGGATTCGCAGATACAACACCAAAAGCATAAGCAACAAAAAAAGAAATAAATTGGACTTCATCGAAATTAAAACTTTTATGGATCAAAGGGCATTATCAAGAAAATGAAAAGGTAACCTACAGACAAGAAAATATTTGCAAAACATGTATCTGATAATCGTCTAGGATACACTTTACAGAGCTTTTGGATAGATACCTAAAAGTGTAGAATTAAGAAGATACACAAATAGGGGAGCCTGAGGCTCAGTCGATTGAGAGTCTGCCTTTGGCTCAGGTCCTGATCTCAAGGTCCTGGATTGAGCCCTGAGCTGGGCTCCCTGCTCAAAGGGGAGTCTGCTTCTCCTTTTCCCCCTGTCCCTGCCCCTGCTTGTGCTCTCTCTCTCTCTCTCAAAAAATAAACATTTAAAAAGAAGATACACAAATAGCTAACAAGCACATCAAAGATGCTTTAACATCATTAATCATTCAGGAAATGCAAATCAAAACCACAATGAGATACCACCTCATACCCAGTAGGATGGCTATAATTAAAATTAGAGAAAACAAGTATTGGTAAGGATGTGGAGAAATTAGAACCCTCATACACTGCTGGTGGGAATGTAAAATGGTACAGCCTCTGTGGAAAACAGTTTGGTGGTTTCTCAAAAAGTTAAACACAGAATTGCCATGTGACTCAGCAATTTCACTCTTACATATGTGTCCAAAATGAACTAAAAACAGGTAACTCAAACAAATATTTGTACCCAAATATTCATAGCAGCACTATTTACAAAAGGTGGAAACTCAAATGTCCATTAACAGATGAATTAGCCAAAAGTAGTCAATACACACAAATGGAACATTATTCAGCCATACACATGAACTAGTGAATCGTGCTAATCAGGTAGACAGAGCTGGGAATCGTTATGCTAAGTCAAAGAAGTCAGACAAAAGAGGCTACATACTCTATGTTGTCATGCATCTGAAATATTCAGAATAGGTAAATCCAGAGAAACAGAAAGCAGATTGCTGGTTGCCCAGGGCTGGGGCAAGGTCAAATGAGGAATTGCTGCGTAACGGGTATGGAGTTTTCTTTTGGAGTGATGAAAATGTTTTGGAACGTGATAAAAGTGGTGGTTATACAACACTGTGAATATACTAGATACCACTGAATTGTACACGTTAAAATGGTTAATTTACGTTTGTTTATGTTAAATTGAATTTCACCTCAATTTAAAATCAAATCAAAACAAAATAAAACCCGTGACCTGAATTAGAGAGCCAAAATTACATTCAATCCCATTTTTCCATCACCTCTCACATCCCATATGGCACTGAGTCAAAGTAGATTCTGCCTCCATTTCAGAATAGATTCTCTCCTCCTCCTTTTCCTGGCCACTGTCCCTGCCTTAATTCAGGTCTATCACTTCTTACCTGCTAATTACAACAGTGTCCCAGATAATCTAGTTGCCAACAATATTGTTCCCTATTTTTAACCGTTCACTAAATTGCCAGATCCATCCTTCCAAAATGCAAATCTAATCAATTTTTCTGCTCAAAATCCTTCCATGTTTCCTTATGGCTTTTAAGATAAAGTGAAGCTCCTTATCCTGGCACGAAAAGTCCTATTTAGCCCATTCCTACCCTCTGGCCTCATCTGTCATTCCGGGTCTCTCCTCCAGCTGCATAGGACATAGTCTTCTACTTCAAAGATCTATGCTGTTGAAGGTCCCTGTACTTCCTCTAACTGGGAAATCCTTTTCCAAGTGAGTAACTTCCCTCAAAAATTCAACTAAACATCTCATCCTCTAGAAAGGGTTATTCCCCAGCTCCCAATTCACTACTTTCACATATAGCAAGCATTTATCAAAGAACTTACCACACTGTAGTATAATTGGCTTACTTTCCTATAGCCTAGATAACCCCCTAGTAGACCCTGACCACAGGGGCCAAGATTTCATCATATTTATATCTCAAGTACCTCCCTCAGCAAACATTCAATTCAGTCATGTGCTCTCAAACATGAAATAATTCATAGATCTTCTCACCTTTTGCTATTTGATCATTAGGTCTTCATGGCTGGCCAATATCTGAGAGAATAATTAGCAACTTGTTTGTGCAATATTTCTGCTCAGTAATCTATCCTCAAACTAATTAAACAAGAGCTTCTTGATTAATGCATTTAATACATGAAAGAAAATTTTCTAATCCTTATTAAAAAATTGCTCTAAGTCAATCTAAAGAAATGTAAATTTTCTTTTTTTATTAAGTAAGACTACAGACAAGGTAAAAATCCCTTAATTAGTTTTGAGATGAAAACCTAAATATAAAAATTTAGCTAACTGTTCTCTCCCTCACTGGAAATACACAATCAATCTTGGTCTTTAGACATAGGATTATGCTCACTTCTATACCACTTCCTACCAATTCCCCTAATCACACTGCCCCGAGTTTTTAGGCCCACCAAAGCATTTGGTTGGTACTGGATAATGTGATAGAAACCAGATTCTTTCAGAACATTTTTCATAGGAAATTGAAATTTCAAAGAATTGTTCAATTGTTTCTGATGAAAACACTTGATATCTGAAAATGCTTTGACAATCTAAACTTGAATGTACCCAGGTAAACTCAGGTAAGTAGGAATATAATCTCTAGACTGCCTTGATGATTCTGAAATATCTAAAATTTATAAATACTTCCTATAAAATAGTACTTGAATGACAAACTATAGTCATGTATTTTCATTGTTCACAGGGTAATTTTTATTCTAATTGTTTTAATCCAGTCTAATTCTGTCCACGTAACAACATCTATAGATTCCCAATACCTAAAAAAACGAAGCACCATTATTAACTTACTTACTTTTCTTATAGTCAAGACCGATGTTTCCTAGGGCTATATCTGCTGACCCAAACCATGTTCTCCATTTTCATTAAGTTTATAAATTCACAGAAAAGATCTCAGGCAAATATTTTCTCAGTGCCAACAATTCTTGCACTTTGCCTAATTAACTCATTTGTTTTATGTCTTACAGGGCTGGAATCTGCAATTACTATTTCCATCTCTACACTGGCTGCTAGAAAGCTCTCAGCTAATTTATGGCTTATTTCTAGACTTTCTCATATACAGAGTCTGGGTATTATTCTCATTCTGGGCTCCATCTTATCCTTTTCAACCTCTCTCCTTTGCCACAATATACACTTAATTTTATTTTGTCACACTGGATATATATTTGTAAGCTGCCTTTAATCCCTTCTGGAATACATCCTTAAAAAAAAAAAACCACATATATGCACTTGACTAATTGTTAGCCAGTCTGCTTCTGGCTAGACTTCTAAGCCAGACATAATCAGACTTATTCCACAGCTGTTCAACAATTCTTATGTTCATTCTTGGTTGATGGCCTATCCATTCCCCCACATAAACCACTATATATATTTTTTCATTCTCTTAGAGCCATTATAATTTATCTCACTATCAACAAGTCACATCTCTACCTAAATTTCAGAGATGCTAGAGCCAATCAATTAAATTCCCTCACTCCTCCCCACAGCCCACCTTAAAATTTCTAAATTATAATCTCAAGCAAAAGAAAGAAGTCTTCCATCTGGGTTCTTAATGCTAAAACTTTGTCAGTTTTTTTCCATGGACTTACTTGATCTCATATATTTAATGGCTTCCACTCAGCTGGTTCCTTCCTTCACCACAGACATTTTATAAAGAACATTTTTATCTCTGCCACTGTCATTTTTGGGGCACTGCCAGAGGTTCCTGAGGTGGGACTAGAACGGACAGGGATTTGGAACTAGAAACTGGAAGGTGGTGAACCAACAGTAGGCGGTATGGAAAATTTAGTGGGTAAAACAATGGATAAAACCCTGACAAGCAACAGGTAATAATTAGGCAAGTGTCTGGTACCAGGAATTGTCACCACACGTGAACAGCTGCCCCAACAGCTAGCGCACTGTCAATGCCACACATCAGAGAGAGTCAGTCTCTGAGTCCCAAGCACTTATCAAGGCTTAGACTTAACAAAGCAAGCACTGTGCACAGAGAAATAAAATATCCCGGGCCCCTGAATTAAGGTGTGAGGTAGGGAGCTGATGATTGGAACAAAGCAGTATACCAATTATAAACACTGAACAATCGTCAGATTTGCACTGTCCTTCCCGCTGAATCCCCCAATATTGAAATGGAACTCCTTAAATCCCCCCTACGGTCCAACTTGGTTCCAGAGGCTGGGCTGGGGAAGGGGTGCGTGTAATAGTGGAAATCAAGTGGAACAGAAGACAGAAGATCTCCCACATGACATGCAGGGTAAAATGCAGGGAAGAGGAACTCAAACCACAGGAGGACAAGTTAGGGGTCTACTGTAGTAAAAACAACAGACAACTCCTTATGAAGCAAATAAGCGGTATCAAAGGCATATAAACTTACAAATACCATCCAGAAACTGTGAGAGCGAGCGAGTACTAACGCGTGCCTTGTGGAGCGATGCTCCACTCAAATGGCTCTCTCCCAGTGTTACCAATGATCTTTATACTCAACAGCCACTTTTTAGTATTTAACCCACCTAAAACTGTGCTTGCATGGCACGATAGACCAAACGAAATAAATGTCTCTCTCCAACTTGCCTTTAAAGGCAACAACAACACAAAATTGTAGCCACAGAAAGAAAAGTGTGTCAATTTACCTTTTTGGTACATGGGTAATTTCCATTTGCCATCACTTGCTCACTAAAAATTGTAGGTCTCTCATAATTTCAGTATATTTGTAAATTTACATGACTTTGATACAGATAAAAAGTTGTCGTTGTTGGTTTCTTGTTTTGGGGGGGGGTTATGATGTAGAACCATTCTTTCAAGTGTTCCACGTTTTCTGATTCAGGACTAAGTTGTTGATTTTCCAGGTCCCATCTTAGTCCTAGAGATACAAAGTAACTGTGTACCTGTTTGCGATGGAAAACACTCTCAGATAACCTTTAACTTCTCCCAGCCGGAAAAACTCTTCACCACTGGTTAAATACTCTTTTTCAGAGTCCAACAGTAAGAGCTAACACTTGCAGGCCCTGCTCCACATGATGTATTGTATGTTAACTTATTTAGTCCTCAACCAGGGTTCTTCGCTGGAACCACCGCAGACAGAAAATTATCTTAGTGGCTGTTTCTTCAAATCTCCCAAGCATACTTCATAACTAGTGCCATTCCAGATGCACAAAAGAGAAGTCAAGTCATTACTTAAAAATAGATGCTTTAGGTCATTAGGGCTTAGTCTTCTCAAGAAACCCCAGTTAAGAAAGGCCACAAATCAACAATCCCAGTAGGTAAGTTATATTACCATCCCCACTTGACATTTGAAGAAACAGGCAGAAATTGAGTTACTTGATCAAGTTCACATAGCTAGTAAGTGGCTGAACCAGGATTCAAATCCAAGCCGTCTAGCTCCAGAGTCCTTACTACTTCAGTAAGTCCAACCCTTTGCTCTGAATCCACTTAACCCATCCTCCATGTGTAGACTATGCCTGTGACCTTATTCTTAAGGATTCACTCTTTTTATAACTATTTTGCATACATACATTTTCTTTACAACAAAACTGTAAGCTATTTAAAATAAGGACTGCATGGGGCGCCTGGGTGGCACAGCGGTTAAGCGTCTGCCTTCGGCTCAGGGCGTGATCCTGGCGTTATGGGATCGAGCCCCACATCAGGCTCCTCCGCTATGAGCCTGCTTCTTCCTCTCCCACTCCCCCTTCTTGTGTTCCCTCTCTCGCTGGCTGCATAGCCCTAGCCCCCCCCCCACAAAAAAAGAATATTGACTTGATCCGTCCAACTGATAATAGCCATAAGAAATTAAGAAACAAAGAGTGAATTTGGGTGAGACCAGGTTACTTGGTATAAGCCTGGCTGAAGCCAAAAACTATAGTCATCAATCATTACAGACACACTAATACGTGCTTATTGAACATAATGAAGTTTGAAGATTAATATTTGGACAAGATTCACATAGCACAGACATATCTACAATCAACAATTTTCAAGTCTTTATATAATTACTAATATGAAGGTTGCTATCTCAGCAATTCTATTCCCCCTGATAGTTTCTAATATTCCCAGGCAGATACTCTAAAATACATAGAAAACAGCAGAGGGCAGAGAGGTGATATAGTTGAACATAAAATCTCTAGAAATCTGCTGGGGCTCTCTTTTGGAATATACAAATCTAAATTAAAGTTAACATGGCAAAAGAGAAAGGAAAAGAAGTTATGTCCACCACAACTTAAGGATGCCATACATAAATAACCTTGAATTTTCATATTACCATTGCTAATAAATTTGTAAATCATCTACTTGCCCAAGAATTTTCTTCAGTCTGGGGATTGGGAAGGAGGCAGGGTGTGTGACCCAGAAGATACAAACCTTCCAGTATTTTCAATTCTAAAGCACAGAGAATAGAGAAGTTTACAGCATGAACTCCCAGTGCTTCTACCCGAAGTTTATAAAGACAAATGAAACAGAAATGGAGGTAAGACTTGGCAAGTGGATGAGCAGGTCATTCTACAGCTGGTGAATATTTCATTACAATTACTTGATACCTTTCCTCCTTCTACCCAAACACTGATCCATTACGAAACCTATTTTTATAGATTGTTGAATATATCTGTATTTTATTTGGACTAGCAATACTTAGACTACCTTAATATTTAAAATATTTTAAATAAATCAATGACAAAATTAAGAGACATTAATCAGAGTATATTAACATAAAAAGATGGAAATTTAGTTCTTAACTCTGTTAAATATGCAAGATAATAAACCTAGACTTTATTATAAGTAATAATTGCTCAATGGGAACTTGAACTTACAGTAGTTCTTTGTCCAATGCTTCAAAATCCCTGCAAAACCTACAGAAGAAAACACTACTTCACTTGCTATCACCAAATAGAATAAAATATTGAAGTCTGAAAAATACTTTTACTTTCTTTGGGCACTTTACCAGGCTTCTGTTTACTGGTAAAGATTCCATTTTTCTCCATGTGAAGCCAGAAAAATTAAGCCCATATTCATGGATATTTCTTCCCTTTTTCCCATCAAAACCAAATATCACTCTACATTTCACCCATGGTCTAATTTTAGAGCTATGTTTAAGTGCCAATTAAAAGTCTCAAGCAGATTGATAAAACTAAATTAAATGTCTACCCCAAAGGTAATGTTCACCATTTCTTTAAAACCATATAAATAAAACTACCTGATGGAATGTTAAATATTTAAGCTTAAAACATCATTACCACAATTCCAATGTATTAAAATTTAACATACAAGACCAACAGCAAACATTAGTCCTGGACATCTCTTATTCAATCTGAGAAGTTACTCCAAAACTCTGTCCAATATTATGTTACAAAAGCCAAATGTAAATATAAGTTAAAAATCCTAGAATGGAGATTAAAACCAGTGTTCTTGAAAGAAAACTACACAAAACTAATTCTGAGAGGCTTTCACTTGGAAGATTGTCTCTATTGCATGCAAACTGTTGCCCAATATAATTCTTTGGTTTTGTTTTTGTCTTTTTTTTAATATTTTTAAATTTTTTTAATGTTTTTTTAATTTAAAACACCAAAGCTTATGTTTAAAGTATTTAAGTGTTCAAAGATTCGCTATTTCATCATCTTCGTATAATTTTGTATAAAATATATATTTTAAAACTACATAGTTGTTTTTTTCCCCCCGAACCATATAATTAAACAAGGAAACCATATACTCTGCTATTAAATTATCCCGGAAAAACTCTGTGACCTCACTTTATGACTGCTGAAACTACTCTGTACAAGTTTGAAAAGCCTTATTTCAAAACCAAAAGTAGCTGTTATGGGACAACTGGATTTTTCAATACAATTCAATTTCACTCAATAAATAATTATTGAATGCTTACTCCACATAAGGTACCGTGATTGATTCTGTAGGGCATTCCAAGTGAGAACCAAGCATTCTCTACCTATAAGGAGCTCATGGAATAGGATAAATGTTTTCTTAACATGTAATGATAACAGCAAACATCTATATAGTACTGGGCAGTGTTTTAAACCTGTATTAACTTACTTATTCCTCACAGCAGCCCTAGGAGCTGGGTACTATGACTGCCCACAATTCATTAATGAGAAAAATGAGGCTCAGAGAAGACAGGTAATCAGCTCAAGGTGCAGGAGCAGTAAGAGTTGGAACTGGGATGTGAATTCAGGCTGTGCAACTCCAGAGCGTTCCTTATATAACCCCTCTGGCCCATTTCCCAAAGAAATGATTATGGTAGGGTGTTTGATGGGTGGCAAAAAACCTGCCACACACACACACACAAAAAGTCTTGAGTTTCCAAAAGCAGATCAGGTCTAATCAGGCAGAACTCAAAATGTGGCCCCAGGATAGGGGGAAGAATGAAGTGGGAATTCTAGGTAAAGGGGATACAGAAGAAAGAGCAAGGGGCTATGTTGAAGTAATGTTATTAAAAGTATGAGTCAGTAGTCAGCTAGAACAAGAGGAAGCGACTAAAGATTCTGAACTGGGTACTGAGACGGAATGTCTGAATGAGACTAATTGCATGACTAGGAAGGAGGGAGGTAGGCTTGGATGCTGGACGGTCCATATGGTATCTCCCACAAATAGTCCAAGAAGCAGTAATCACCTGGGCTGTGGTGGTGATAATGGGGATGGAAGGTAAAAGGAGAAAAAAAAGCAAGACCAGAATCAGAGATCACCCCGTGTCTGCTGTGGACCAGCACGGGGAACTTGGGGAAACTTGGGGACAAGCATGTGGGAGGCATACGAAAGTGGATGCCAAGGTGACTAAGCTTTGGAGCCTCGATGACAGGAACACCAGGGTGATCATGCACAGATGCTATGTGCTTAGGAGGAATTCAAACAAAATCCGAGGCCATTAGTCGGCTCCACTGGACGGGGCGATGGGAAAGAGACCCAAGGTTGAAGATAAGGAGTTGGGGTCCTCTGCAGAGTGTAGAGTTTAAGAACTGTGGCAAATGCTTCAGCAGGAAGTTGACAGAAAGAAACAGAACCAATGAGAGGACTTATATACCCACACCTAGATCGAGGGATGGAGGGTAAATAGCCAAGAAAGGAGATTAAACACAGCAGAAATAGACAACTAGAGCAGTGCAGTGTCAAAATCAGCAAGGCTCATCAGGGAGTGAAAGAGCAAGCTTAGCCAGGTCTCAGAAGGAAAGGAGTCAGAGCACAGGTTGTCCCAAAGAACTAAGGATCTGAATTCTTTTCAACATTTTACACCCAAAATAAATACATTATTTCTAAAAACTTACAAAGCCTAGTCATGTATATACTGATGTTATCCCCTAAAGCCAACAAAGGAAATGAACTTAAAGTCTACAAAATACTACAGAATTGAACTCCTCACCCTGGAGAAGGTAATAGGATGCTCACAATAGAGGAAGCCACAGGGTAAACAACAAGGTGGGCTCCCTGCAATGTCAATTTTTCTCAGTGTTAGGCAATTTAAAATATTATTTCATATTAAAACAAAACTGTACTGTGGTGTGAAATAGAAGATTCACAGGACTTTATAGAATTTTCACCCTTGCCTCAAGTCCCTCCTAGTTTGCCTCCCCCAATCCCCCCCTCCCCGCCCCCACCCCCGCGCCTTTGCCTTCATTGTCCCCAGTCTCAGTCTCTCCTCAGAGCCTTAGGATTCAGCCCGGTAAATGCTGAACAGAGAAGAAGGCATAAAGTACAATCAGAGCACAGAAGGGGCCTGGGGAATCAGATGCAGCTTCTCAGAGCACTGACACAACCTTTAACTTGGGACACAAAAATACGAAATGCCAAAAATGTGCACAAAACTCTCAAATTTCATTTACACCCTCAAGTTATAATAGATTTGGGAAGGAATTAAACTAAAAGCATGATGGTGACAAAACGGTGCTTGCATTTAAAAGAAACTGACAGATGTTTTGCTTTTTATTTCAGTCCTATTAATGACTGTACTTCCTGTTCTTCATATATAAAATAGGAATACAAGTATCTTTCTGAATTCACCAAGTCCTTTATAATTAAAGCTCATTTAACCTCACAGAGATGTTCAAAGATAGTTGACAGTGGGTTTTTGAGACTCACATGCTAACTATATTTAGCCGGGGGTTAGTTAGCTTGGTTACAGTATAATATTAATGAACCCATCACTTCGAAGTTCACATGTGCTGGTAAGTTTCACTTTTCCGTGGAGGAAACCTGGCCAGTTATCTTCAGTTATGCTGCAGAAGGTCACAATATGGATTTAGTAACAAAAAGAGAAAGAGACTACCCATTTAACAGTGCCATCCGGATAACAGAAACAGCTTTCCAACACATCACCCCGCTTCTCCTCTTTTTCCTCTATAATCCAGTTCTCCATCCAGCCGCCCATATGAGCTTTTAAAAAACATATATTAGACTGTGTTGCCCCCTCCACCCTATGTCCAACTAAAATCCTTTCATAGAGTTCTGGTCACAGGGCCGTAGGAGCTGAACTACCATAGGGCCCTACAGCATCTGGCCCCTGCTCACCTCTGCAGCACCCGTCTCATACTTCTGTCCACCTGGCTCCTCATGCCCAGCCACCCTGGCCTCCCTTCTGTTCTTTGAATAAGTCACACTCCTCCCACTGCACAGTGGGTAAAAATTTCCGAGTGAAGTATCCAGTCAAAAGGAACAACAACAAACCATATAAATATCGCATGAGGCCCTGTGTAAGAAGCATGAAGTAGCAGAGCACCTGTCTTCGTAGAACAACACATTCAGTTTAGGGAAAACGGACATGAATGCTAATAAGCCATGCCATTGAATGAGGGACCCTAAATTATTAGTAACAACCCAAAAGCCAACATACCCTGATATCTCAGCTACTGCGCTCAGACAGCGTGCTTCTACACCTAGAAAAACCGACAAATGTCCACAAAATTACTACAGAAATATTAACCAAAATAATGGTTCACTAACGCGAAGAATGCTACAAGCAACACCGGTGAATTTCGAAGCCCACGGTGTTGTGCTGCAGGACTAACCAAAATGATCGAGAGGGTAGGGTGTGGTGATGGCTGTCTAACTAAGTGAATGCATTCAATGCCGCTGAACTGTACCCTTAAAAACTGGTTAGGATGGCAAATTTTATGTTATGGGTAGTTTACCACAGTTTAAAAAAAGGGGGGGAGGGGCGAGGAGTAGGAAAGTTCTAATACAATTTTAAGACTAAAAAACCTAAACCTCCTTGTTGTGAAAAGCATACAAGCTAAGGACATGATCTAAGTCTATTAAATGATGAAAGATACAGTAAGAATGTGCAACTGTTCACTAAATTAGTTACTAGAACTAAAGGGGGAAGAAAGAAGATAGACCATCAAAAGAAAAAATATAATTAGTTTTAACATGCTTATCTTCATTAATAACCCAAAGATTCACATTAAAACAAGATACTATTTTCACCCATGAAATCAGAACATTAGCAAAATTAGTAAAAGATAATGACAAGAGTACTCTCATATATCCTTACAGCAAATACAGCCAAGGCCCTTCTGAAAAGCAATGCACCAGTATTTATTAGGAGTCTCAAAGCTGTTGTACAGTACAAAAATGTTTGCCCAGTAATTTCGTATCTGTGAACTAACCCTAAGGAAACAATCCTAAACACATAAAAAGATAGATGTACAAATATGAATGTTCGTTTAAGCACTATTTGTAAGGAAAAAATGAAAAAAATGAAATGTCCGGCAATGAAAATAAGTAAACTCTGATTCATCCACATAATGTTTTTATATAGCAAGTAAAAATATCCCTGAAGAACCTGTGATAACGTGGGGAAATGTTATGTTAAAAAATTACGGGAAGTTGTATATACCAGGTAGAACTTCAAATATTTTCAAATATGAACAAAAATCTATGTCTAGGGTTTCTTGCTGCTTTTCTACAGGTGTGTTTATGTCACTCTAATGGTTGGGGGAGAAATAAGGTTAACTTAGCAACAAACTAGTTCAAATTTACACTTGGGAGGAGAGAATAAGGGAAATTGTAAACTCTGTAAAAACATCCACCCAGCTGTCTTACTTTCCACATTAAGTTCCTGGTACCCCCGGATCAGGAGCTGTGTCATATTTCTTGATCTCCAACATCTAGCACATAATTGACATATAGTAGTTGCTCAGTATGACAACCTAAGAACACCTACCCATCTAAGTGACAGTGTACCAAAAGGTACACACACACACTTTTTATTTTTCAACAATCAGGAACCAGTCAATCAAGCCAAAAATCTGGGATTCTACGTAGTATTTGATTGACTAAAGATAAATGCTACCAAAAATAATTGCCTTTTTTTTTTCCCCTAAATTCTAGAGAAAGTGATAGAAATGGTTTCACGACGAAGACAGGTTTTAATTTGACTGCTGAAGAACTGATCAGGTTTGGTTAGGTGAAGAAGCTGGATAGCAGTTCAAGGAAGAAACGGCCCAACCAAAGGCCATAATGAGTATTTGCATCCCCTAAATGCTGAGGTTCCCAAAAGCTCTTCCTTCAGTTCTCTGCAATTACTTTACGCACACTTCCTGGATCATCACCTCTACTCTCATATCCTTGTTTATCAGCATGAGCATAACAGCTTCCCAGTCAACATCCTCCAGTTTCAGAACTGTATCCAATCTTCAGGCTCAACTGTGAATGCTCACTGGCCACCTCTACTTGGATATTTGTTTCAAACTCAAAATGCTTAAAAGTGATTTAGTCTTCCCCTTGAAAACCTGTTCCTCCTGTATTTCCTATTTCTATGAAACAGAATCACTTTCCACCTAGAAAAACAAGTTATTCTTAATTTATCCCTTGCCTACACCCACATCCATCAATTAACGAGACAGGAATTCCTAAGTCTATCTTAAATCAATCTCTTCATTCCTATCGCGAAAGCCTCTGCCCTAGTTCAGACCCACATCAGCTCTTGCCTACGTCCTGAAATTGCCTCCTACTGGATTTTCCTGCCTCCAGTCCTGTCTCATGGATCCTCTTCAGAGATCAGCTTAAAAGTCACCTCGTCAGGCTGGTCTTCCCTGCTCCTCCAGACCAGGTTAGGTTTAGCTGTGACCCATCACACCATGATCCCCTACCTCTCCTCTAACACGTCTGAAATGTTCTATAATGGCTGCCTCCCTTATCAAGTCAGCTCCTACGTGACAGAAGAGACGTCTCTCTCACACCATATTGCTTTACCTCATCTAGGGCCTTCGTTAAAATGACTTAGTGCGTAGGATCTAATATGTGACTGATAAATAAGGATTGCCTGGGCCCTGTATCTTCAAACAAGAACCTATACACTTTTTCAAATGTGTGTAGATGCTTTTTGTGATCAATACAGTATCAACTTCAATCTCCCTGCAAGAAATGATAGGTTTTTGTCATGTCTGCTCTCAGTTACCATATACAAAAAATCACAACCATCTGGCTTTTTTTGGTATTAGAAACAGGTTTTCGTACTTGAAAAGATGAAGATAAATGGATTAGGAAGAAAGTAGCCTAACAAAATAGATTGAAATATTTGACAATAGAAAGCACTCCTGAAATAATGTGGACTAGAATAGAAATCAGCTTATAAAACCTCGTGGTTCTTTTTATTATTCAGAATTTGCAAACACCATTGGAAATCCTAATAGCTAACAGAGGAGACATACCCAACCATAAGTCACCATAAACAATACCAGACAGTGCTAGACTGAACCATAGTAGAATATCGTATCTCTTCCACCTTCTAAGTTTGCTCTCGACTTAACTACTTAAGGTCTTTGGTGGAAGAGAATTCAGGAGACTAGTTACAAAAGTATGAACAACCTCAGGCACCAATTAAAAATAGTTTTGTTAGATAAATCCAGACGATAACCTATACTAAACTCTAGCAAATGTAGTAGAAAAGTTTGGGAAGAGTTCCTTTCAACTTGTGGGTACCTACAGATAATTAAAGGTTTGGTAACTCAACTAAGGAGAGAACTAAAAATAGAAAATGTTATCTTTTCTATTACTCATTTTTTCATTTATCACCCTCAGATTCAAAACATTAAAGGACACTCTAATTAAACCCATTCTGAGTATGCTTGATCATCTGGAGAAAATATAACCATTAAATGTTGTCAGAACAACAGGAGCTTCCTGCAGAAAGGTAAAGTCAGATCTACTCAGTGAACCAAAATGAACTCCAAAGAGGTGGAAGATTCATATAGAAAAATATGAAACCAATCGCTAAAGAAAACATAACTTCTTTATACCTTCGGAGTAGTAGAGAGGGCTTTCTGACTCAAAATTTTAGTCATAAAAGGAAACTTTGATGAATTTGATTCCATCTAAATAAAAAACCTCTGCATGGCAATACACGCACACACATACACACACACCATCAAAAAACAAAGTCAAACTGGGAAAAATACTGGCTACTCCCTCTTATCACAAAAGCCTAACAACAACAAAAATTCAATAGAAATGGGCAAAACCTACGAACAGGTACATGGAAATAAAAATAAATATGAAAAGCTGAAAGTCACTCACAAGACATATGCAAATAAAAACTACTGTGAGATACAATTTTCACCTAACAGATGGACAAAAATCCAGAAATTTAATAGCACACTCTAATGACAAGCCACTGGGAAACAGGTACTCTCACCCGTTGCTAGTGGGAACATAAATTGGTAGAAACCTCATGTATGGCAATGTAACAATATTCCTCAAAACTACAGGTACTCTTTGACACTGCAACTCTACTCTTGGGAATTTAACTTATCAATAAACTTACGCAGATAGGAAATGACATACGTACAAGATTACTCATCACAGTATTAGCAAAAGACAACAACCTAAATATACACTCATCAGAGACTGGATACGTAAAATATGGTCTATCCATATAATGCAGAATTATGCCATCATTAAAAAAAAAAGAATGAGGAAATAGTCTATTTACTGTATGAAAAAAGGGACAAAACAGTGTGTATGGTGCGCTACCTTTTGCATTAAAAAGGTGAAAAAATAAGAATATAAATTCTGAATTGCTTGAAGATATATGATGTCTGAAAGAACAGTTAAGAATTTAATCATGGCTGCCCAGAGCTGGGTTAGGAAGGTAGATACTACTGGGTGAATTTGGAACAGAGATAACAGCAATACTTTGCAATATATATTAGTTATAAATCTATTAAAAAATTTTTAAAATAGCTTTTGGCAACTGTGACGCTAGAAAGATTTCAGCCAGGCCGAGGACGTCGGATCTCATTGTCCTCCTCCCCTTCAACTTTTCTCTGGACCTCCTCAATAAAATGGTTTGATCAAAACAAAACAAAAAATAAAACAAAACAAAAATTTTTTAAATAAACAAAACTTCTTCACTTCAAATAAGCTGTAACTTCACAGAGGGAAAAAATAAGGATATCAATATGAATAAAATCCTACACTTCAACGTATACTATTTCTGAGAGTCGATAAACACTTTTCATGTAGCCTTCTATAGTGCTTTGAAAGTAATGCCTGAAATTGAAAGTGAAGTTGATTTTAATATACACATGATCCCATTTCCAGAAAGTAGTTTCTAAATGTTTTAGCGAGCTGTTATCCCCAGAGTAATGCGTTACTTTACCTGCAGAACACCAGCATCCACACTATTAAAAAAGTTTTCTTGTTGAACATCATTAGTGTCCTTGGGAATTTGAAGGCACTAGAAATTGATGCTGAATGACGAGGGGCACCCCCTCTTCCCATTTCCTCTGCACTATGGATGCCCTCTCTTAATTCTGATGACTCTACTTTTAAAAAAAAAAAAAATCTCCTTAATAGTCTTAGTCTCTTAATAAGAGACTTGGATTTGGGCTCCAAATGATACCTGATCATGGTTAATGGAAACTAGCTATATGGTAGCCAGTCGGCAGAAAAACCCAGGGCATCCCAACACATCAAACACACCCAGTGACTGTGTTACGCCAGTAATGAAACATTCTACCTTGCTTATAATGAGAAAATTTAATATCACAAGTGAAATACTATTTGACTTATGTTTGGTAAACGTAGCCAAATGTAGAAAGGGACACTTCAAAAACACCCCACCAAAAATCCACTAAGTAGAAAAGATGAAATCCAGGCACTTGAAATTTCTCCTCTCAAAGATAGGATTTTAAAAGTCAAGTTTTGTCTCTGTAATTCCCCTTCTTTCTCCCTCCTATTTGTGGAAACTGCAACACAGTTAACAGGAGCTTCTCAAAGGCAAACATAAGACATTTCAGCAAAAGCAGGTTGATTGCTACTAAAATGAAGAAAGGGGTAGCAGTCGTCTCCCCAGACCTATCCAGTGATTAGTCACCCCCTTTTCTTCCTGCCACCTCCTCATCCCTTAGCTCTAGAATACCACCAATTCTAAAAAAAACAATCTAGAATTACAGCTGCCTGATCTTACCATGCACCCTCTGGTCAGGGATCAACAAAGTGTTTATACACACATATGTACAAATGTGTGTGTGCACATTTTGTGGGTAACACAAATACATGTATACGTATGATATATAAATACGATTTGATCCAGATTATGTGTGCATACACGTATAAAATACACACAACGCACATCCCTTTTCATCATCAGAGGTAACAACTGAAATGGAAGCTAATTTTCAAAACCTTTACTCATCCTATGCTACAGCCCATTTCAAGAACTAATGTTTATTTTCTCACACAGTGTGTACTTATCTATGACCATTACACCTAAAATACAGGACAACAATGTAACACCACTGTTAAAAACAAGAATTAAAAAAAAAAAAAGAATTAAATTTCCTCCTAAAATATCAGTAAAAGTTGGAGAAAAATTAACAGCATAAATCAGAAAATTTCCCAGAAGAAATTATTAGCCCCTACAATTTCTAAGACACATCAAATAACAGAAAGTAATCGTTAAATTTTCAAACTTAAAATGTGTGGGAACATTAGTCCGTTATCTATCAAAACCTGAGCATTTTAAAGTATTTTCCAGCTTAATGCTATTATTTTCTTTAAATGTCTACAAATTAAATAAATGCCAAGAATATGTCTGCATGTTCAAAAGTTTCAATGGAAAAAAAAGTTAAAAGTCCCCAGAAGAAAACTAATATGCTGCTTCAAGGTAGAGGTAAACAAATTATATATGTTAATTCACAAAGAGTATTTCTAATAAACTAATGGTCTCATCCCCCAAAAAAGGGCAAAGTTAAAAACAGATTGCTTACTTTATTTATACAGTCCTAATTACAGTATTTAGCTATCAAAGTATCATGGATATAGGTTATTACCTGAATCAAACTTTGCTTTAATATTTATCAAAGACTGTATGGTAGTTTAGTTCAGAAAGCTTAACATACCCTTCGAAATAAAAAGAATTCGAGGGAATTAAGGTGATGGAAAAATTGTGAACTGTTACGTAAGGCTGGAATTTTAAATAACATGCAAATTACTTTAATTTTCGAGGACTATAAAAGAAAAAAAATTTTTTTTAACCGTACTCTAAACCAGTAAATTTCAAAATAGGGTATAAAAGACCATCTATTTGGTGCAGGAAAAAAAATATTTTTAAAAAAAGGTTTTTTTAATCTTGAGAAGTTAAGAAAGACGCTGCACTCTGCTGGTGTTTAACATGCAAACCGATGCTGCCTACTTCGTCTGCCCCTTGGTCAGATGGTCTCCATCTGCCATAGTGTTCGAGGTTCGCTCCAGCGAAGGCTTCCTCAGAGGCAGTGCCGCTAAAGCACAGGAATTTCAGTAGCCACTCTTTCTTGTTATCTTCCATGTTTTAAATTCTACTGCAGTTTACGGGCATCTGATTAAATGAGTTATTTTATATTGTTTTATATAACCCACACCAAATGGAGAAACGGCTTTGAAATATTCCTGCAAAGGAACATACAATTAGGATATTAATAATGTAAACACAAGCACATAAAAGGAAAATGGTAGGGCTGAACACTTTTCCTAGCATGAACAACTGATTAACCACATCAGTTGGTCATGCTAATCGGATCTATGAAAAAAGAACCTGCAAAACTACCAAAAATTCATTATGAGATATAGATTTGTGTCCACCACCAAAACCAACAATCACAGTCCTAAATATATATTGTGCTGATAATTTATGAGAATATGGAGCCATCGCTATTAACAAGACATCTAAAACTTAAACATCCAGAACATAAAGACAAACATCTGTATTTCTTAAAGACCTATTTAAAGCCATGCAACAACACTCAATCCAATTCTTTCAACATTTTACAACACGCACTAAATAGCAATAACAAATAAAGTTATGTTAAATGGGAAAGACTTGCTGTTCTCCCTATAGTAAAAATGGATAAAAGATTTTTTTAAAACTCAGCATTGTGACAAATTAAAATGCAATCCTTAATCAGTAAATATTGTCAAAAAATTATAGGAAAAATTGCTTAATATATGAAGAAAGAAGTATTAGAGCAAATTACATATGGAAAGTTGGATAGAAGATAAAAGACACGTATCCTACATGTCTCTGCCCATGGTCTTTGCTAGATTCTATTTCCAAAGTAAAATAAACATTTTGTGTGTATATGTGAAGAATTCAAGGCAAGTTTTACTGGAGAACATGAAATCTCAACAGCAAATTTCTTCTTGAATAAATTCTGTGTGTAACTTCTAATGGAACAGCTACCTTACCTAGGAAAGGGATTCTCAGATAAATTTAGAGACAGCAACTCAGGGGAAAAGAACTCAACCAGTCACTCAGTCACCAGCAAGCTACTGCAAGCTACTGCAACAAAGAAGTTGAAATAAGAAGTATGCAGTAAATGTTCCAGGATATCATCAGTATGGTTAATTCCTTTTTTTTTTAAAGCCTTTAAAACAGAAGAACCATTAGAATACTTAATGAGATAGGGAGCAGTCAAAAATTATTTTCCCCTCTATAGTTCTCTAGTTATCTACTGTAAAGAACTTAGGAGTTGTTAAATTTAAAAGATGGGCCATGGATTTTTCTTTTATGGAAAGACATAAAAACTTGCTGACCTTCTCTATAGTGACAAAGCAGACTCTTCGGCACAATAAACACACTGAACTTGTACATTCACTGTAAAGGGAATGTTATTAACAGTTCATGAGAGAGTGACTGCTTCTCTGGGGTACTTCCAATGACAAAGGGATTTTAAAGATAGATGTTTTAGAACACCTTCATCATTTTGTAATTTGTTCTGAAATTTTGACAGTAATCTAAAAAAAAAAAAACCCTCTCGTGTCTGCACAGAGTATGTACTTCTATTAGGGGTGAGCTTAAAAAAGACATAAGATTTATTGAGGTGAGCTATAAAAAAAGGATTTATGTAACAAATTTAGTCCTTTTCCTTTTTTTCTTTTTTTTTTTTTTTAAGATTTCATTTATTTATTTGACAGAGAGAGAGACAGCCAGCGAGAGAGGGAACACAAGTAGGGGGAGTGGGAGAGGAAGAAGCAGGCTTCCGGCAGAGGAGCCTGATGTGGGGCTCAATCCCAGAACACCAGGATCACGCCCTGGGCCAAAGGCAGACGCTTAACGACTGAGCCACCCAGGCGCCCCTAGTCCTTCTCCTATCAAGAAGCCAAAATTAAATAGAAAATAAGATAATGCCCCAAAGCATAGCCAATAAATAGTACTCAATTTTTCACTGAAAAATTATAAGGTGAGAATTTACATATAAATATCTTCCTTCCTTATGGATCCTTCATGTCAAAATTACATTTTCAAGAATATAGAAGAGGTGATGAATCTTTTAGAATAACCTCTTCTCTATTACAGGTAACCTGACATTTTTAGTGGGCTCGATGAAAAAGGCAATCTAAATTTGCCAATATTGATATTGGTAATATCGACCTATTAAGAAACTCCACTACAGGAAGGCGAATTAATACATTTAAACAAAGGTTTGGAATTTAGACTACTTAATTAGAAAATGTGCATGAAATGGGTCTTCATTCAGATTGTCCTAGATCCACCACCAGCAGAAAGAGTTCAGGGGATAATGGTGACTTCTAGAAGATGATTATTGGTTTTCATTCTTAACGTACTGAATTTTGCAGCTAAAATACCAAGGCTCTGGTTTATATGAAAAGTGGAAGCGGAGCTCTTTAAAAAAAAAAAAAAAAAAAAGCCTGATAGGCATTACAAGATTGTTCTTAGTGACTTCTCAAAGACAACACTGAAAAACATAAGAGTTCATGATTATTAAGTCACATTTTCCGTGAAGAAAAGGCCTATTAGAAAACATAAAGAATGCCACCAACTTGAAAAAAAAAAGACTACATACTTGAAATGTTTGAATAAAAATTAACTTAGGAAAAAAATTACTGATTTCTTATAATTAAAACTTTACAAACTTTAGGAAGTATTTAATAAGCTCTTTTATACAGACATATTTTAGCCCATGTGATAATAGTGGCTTTTAACTGTTCAGTAAATATGAAGGTTCTTATCTGCTTTCAAAGGACTACTACAAATTAAATTTAAACAAAAAATGAAGTTCTATCTTTAGCAAAGGAACATGTTTATACGTTTTTGAGATGCCGGAGATAATTAGTTCCCTGTTAATTCAAACATATACATTTTCTCCAAATAAACTTATCAGTACCTCAGCAAGAAGATAAAGTTCTACACTTCGGTGCACTCTCGGGCTCCGCAGAGGACGTGTCCTACCAATCTGACCGGATGGGAACAGTTTGTTGTCCAGCAATATACTTTGGCACCACCCGATTTTGAGAATAAAAATGTACACTAAACTCAAAGCCGCCACAAAGCTGTTCTAAAGAACGTTAGGCAATTCAGGCAAGAAAAACAAAAAGAGCTATAATGTACATTATTTCAAAACAATGACTCACAGTTAATGAGTATTTTAAGTGATTGCAAAAGGCTGAAGTGATTAGTTTATTCCAACTACCAAATGCCAGGCTGCCAGGAGTGTTTATTATTCAGAACCTAGGAAAACAGGCCCTAAAATTACAAAAAGGTTTTTTGATACATTTTTGAAACTTTCCTTTGAGAAACATCCAGCGTTAAATGGCAAACTGAGTCTTTCCATGCTAAACTTCTCTAATATGAAGAATTGACTCAGGGCAAATATTTACTGTTATGGAAATGACCTTTTCAACCCCTTATAGGAATGGTGCAGAGAATGTCCTGAAGTGAGGAGTGAAAACAGAAATGCTGACAGTGGGTAATCTTCCTATAAAAAAGAAAAGCATGAGAAAAAAGGAAAGGATAAATTAATGAAGAGCTAGTCAAGCAAACAAGCAATGATTCACTACACCTCACCCTAAATTTAAAAATTCTTGTGATGTTCTTAAACTAAAATTATCACTAAATAACCCTTCCCAGATACGACCACAAGTCAGAATCACTTTAGAGTTCAGAAAGTCATCAAACCTACACTTAAAGCCGAATCAAAACTAACTTGAATATTTATCTGCAAAGTTAGAAGCAAATCTAATGTTTCTGTTTTGGAATGCCTGAATAGTGGAATAGTGCCAATTATTTTTACAAAGTATCAGAAACTAGAAATAGACTCCAGCACTTTTTTCTTAAGTAACATTTCTTTTACCATCATAGAAACGGAGGGGGCTGGGAGAAAATGTTACAGTTCAAGTTAACTCAGCTTTTATAGAAAATTCTTTGAGTATTGCGAGCTTGTTTTTCACTGGATTACTTTTTTATTCCTTAGTAAAAGAAAAAATAAAATTGGCACCGTAAGAATCACTGAAATGATGGATATAGGCCAGCTACTGTGCTAAGCACTGGTGAATGATAAGCAAAAGCAAACAAAATCCTTGGCCTCTTGGGGCCTTTTAGCTAGAGGGAGCAATGGCACACAAATGTAAAACCATGACTATAGGCAATGAGATAGCATGTTCATGGCACTGTGACAGCAAAAGGACGCTCATCTAACCTACCGAAGAACATCAGAGGAGGTGCTCCTGAGGTAAGGAAACGACCACTGAGCTGAGACCATGAAGGATGAGAGAGAGAAACAAAACACCATGTGACCAAAGGTGCAACTGGACAGAAAAATAGGGACTTGGTCATTCAGGGTTTCACAAATTGTAGTATTAAGTATTAAGTATATGTAGTATCTTTCCTGTGGCTCTTAAGAGCAATAGGAAGCCAACTGAGTGTTTTAATTAAAGGAATAATATCATTAAATTTGTGTCTTGAGAAACATCACTGCAGCTGCGTTGTGGGGACTGAATGTGATTAGCGCAAGGGTCTATACAAGGAAACAAATTAGAACTGTCGTAGCTCAAGTTAGGAAATAATGGACTGAGCCAGGCTGGTGAAAACAGAAACAGGTCGCGGAGATATTTTAGACACAAAAATAAACAAGGCTGGATGATGGACTAGGATAATATTCACTAAAATGAGGAATGGTAAACGAAGCCCAGATTTAAGGGGGAGGAGATCATAAATTCTTAAAATACGTTTGAATTGCTCTTGAAGCACACACACAGAGATGCCAAGTAG
Organism: Ursus maritimus; assembly: GCF_017311325.1. Taxonomy (NCBI): domain Eukaryota; kingdom Metazoa; phylum Chordata; class Mammalia; order Carnivora; family Ursidae; genus Ursus; species Ursus maritimus. The sequence goes on along the minus strand of NW_024423344.1, from coordinate 26,492,998 downwards.
GTATTTGATCTACGAAGTTGGACCCGTGTTATTAAACTTGAATCCTCATTATAAAGGTACCGAATCTGCAGTTTGGACCCAGACGCACAATGAACTGAAATCACGACCAAGGATTCAACCTTAGAAATCCCAACATACAAAATAAAACCTCGGTAGAGTGAGAAGAATCTGCAAATGAGACTAAGAACCACCAAAAAGCTACAAGGAAATCAGAAGTAAAGACCCACGGAACCAAAAACATGAAGAGAATGACATCAACCTGTTGAATGCTGCTGACAAGGTAAGAGCACTGTCCATTTGATTCAGTGGCGAGGTCACTGATAACCTCAATAGTAGTATTTTGATGACATTATTATTAAGAGGTGGAAACAAGACCAGAGTGGGCTGAGAAGGGAGCGGCGCTGGAAGAAATAAATGGACAGAATGTTGTAAGTTTGTGTTTGAGTTTGGGCACGGAGATGAGGAGCAAGGCAGTAGCGACAGTTACCTTTTTTTTAGTTAGAGAGACTTGAACTTGTTTATAGGCATATGAGAAGGACGAGGGTAAATATGAAAAGAAGGGACACTGAAATGCTAGGACATCTAAGAAAGAAGAGGTGGTATGACGGAGCGCACAGGAGAGAGAAGGAAGAGTGTTACAAAGGCACGAGTGAGGTCTGCTATCGGGAGAATGAGAAGGAGGAAGCGAGGGGCCTGTGGAGCGAGCTGCATGTTACTCAATGTAAGCGTATCCTGAAGTAATAAAATTTTACTTAAATGGGGCCTTTATAGGATAACAGAAACACTTTCATTTATTGCAGGATCGGGCCCATAGTAAAGGTGAGATATACATATTCACCCATTTTATCCTCAAAACAATGCTCTAAGTTTATTAGCTCCTTCACAGATGGGGAAACTAAGGCACGGGGAAGTGAAGTGATCTGACTGAAGTAAATGGCAGCATTGGGTGTTCAAAAGCAAACCCCGACTCTACAGCCAGTGCTCTATCAATATGCCTCGGGCCTCTTGTTGGGCTTGAGACCGCCCCTTCCCCTACGTACCTACACTGTCCCTACAGAACGATGGGTTCTCCCAACACTTGAGATCCTAAGTCTGGGATTGCTCGGATGAGAGTTATGTTGACCCCCACATTAGCAAATAATAAAAATATAAATCAGTGGCTAAGAAGCCTCAGCAGTAAGACTTCATAAACTGACTTTGGTGATCACTCGTTCACACTAGTGAAAAAGAATCCCAGTCTTCCATCTCTTATTTTCTGGGACTACCACAACTGTCCAATAGCACTAAGGTGGCACTGCAATTCATCTACGTACGTGTGGCTCTCCCTCACTAGATCTGGGTGTTTCAAAGGCTGCCCATGTCTTCTCCATGAAACTATGTGTTCCGTGCCTACTATGGGGCAACTCCTGCACCAGGTGCTAAAAACAAGATAAACAAGACAACCATGATCTGTGGTTGCAGGAAGTCAGGCAACGAACAAACAATATATGCTTTTAAATTGAGAAAAATACTAGGAAGAAATCAATGGAACAGAGAATGAAAGGCAAGACAGAGAACTGGATGATTACAATATACTAACTAGAGAAGGCATTGCTGAAAACATTTAAGCTAAGACCTAAAAGCAGGGAAAGAGGCACTCCAATCCCCTAAGGTAGGGAATAAATAATTTAAATAATTCAGAGACTAAATAAGCCCAAGGTTGTCTGGAGAGTAGAAGCAAGGGTAAAATTAAGGAAAAGTCAGGGCAAGACCATTCAGGGCCTAGTATATATATATTATATATTAATATAAAATGATAAAGAATTGGGATTTTATTGTTTTTACCCAAAAAAAAAGCAATTAGTATTAAACAGAAAGCAGACATGATCTTATTTATGCCTTAAACTTGTAATAAGTCAGTGGTGCCTGGGTGGCTCAATTGGTTAAGCATCTGCCTTTGGCTCAGGTTATGATCCCAGGGTCCTGGGATGGAGCCCCCCATGTCCGGCTCCCTGCTCAGCAGGGAGTCTGCTTCTCCCTCTCCCTCTGCCTGCCGCTCCCTCTGCTTGTGCTCTGTCAAATAAATAAAATCTTTAAAAAAAATGGTAGTAAGTCATATTTTGTGAAGAATGGAGATGTCAAGAGATAAAGCGAGAAACCGGTAAGGGCTACTGTTCAAGCAAGAGGGGATGGTGGCTTGGAGGAGCAGCTGATAGATGGAAATGGTAAGATGTGGACAAGTTTGAGAGAGACTTCGGAGGTAAGTCTGAGCTTTGAAAAAGAAGCAAAAGCAATTCAAAGGAGAAAAGACAGTCCTAAAAAAAGGTATTAAAACAACTGGACATCCACATGCAAAAAAAAAAAAAAAAGTTTTTTCAAAAAAGTTAACTCAAAACTGATCACAGATCTAAATATAAAACTCAAAACTGTAAAACCTCCACAAGATAACATAGAAGTTCTAGGCAACCATGAATTTGGCAGTAAGTTTTTACATATAGCACCAAAAGCATGATCCACTAAAGAAAAAACTGATGAAGATTTTGTTAAAATTTAAAACTGCTGCTTTGCAAGAGACACTGTTAAGAGAATGAAGACAAACCACAGATTAGGAGAAAATATTTGCAAAACACTTATCTGGTAAAGGACTGGTATCCAAAATATCTAAAAGACTCCTAAAATACAATAATAAGAAAAACTGATTTTTTAAATGAGCAAAAGATCTAAACAGGTACCTTGCCAAAGATGATAGACAAATGGACAAGCTTATGAAAAGATGCTTGGTATCATATCACCACGGAATTGCAAGTTAAAACAATAATACCACCATACACCTATTACAGTAGCTACAAACCGAAACACCAACACAAAACACCGACAAGAATGTGGAGCAACAGGAACTCTCGTTTGCCGCTGGCAAGAAAGCAAAATGGTTCAACCACTGTGAAAGACAGTTTGGTGGTTTCTCACAAAGCTAAGCATAGGCTTACCATAAGATCCAACAATCACATTACTAGATATTTTTCCAAATAAGCTGAAAATTTATGTCCACAAAAAAATTTGCACATGGATGTTCACAGCACTTTATCTGTAAGTGCCAAAAATTGGAAGCAACCAAGATGTACTTCCATAGGTGAAAAAACTGTAGTAGATCTAGATGGTGATAAAATGAAATATGCTATGGAGTCACAAAAAGACAAGGAGGAACATTAACTACACACCGCCAAATGAAAGAAGCCACTGGAAAAGAGTACATACTGTACAACTCCAACTATACATTTTGGAGAAAGCAAAACTACCAACACAGAAAAAGATCAGTAGTTGCCAAGGACTGGGATAGTGAAGGATGAAAAGGGGAGCAAAAAGGATTTTTAAGGACAGTGAAACTCTTCTGTAAGATTCCCTAGTGGATATGGGACATTATGCATTTAGCAAACCCCAAAGAACTGTAGGACACAGTGAGTGAATCCTAATATAAACTGTGGACCTTAATGTGTCAAAACTGATTCAGCTGAAACAAATGTACAAAATGAATGCAAGATGTTAGTAGGAAAAGCAGGAGGGGGGAATCAATACAGAAACTCTGTACCATTTGGCCAATCTTTCTGTAAACTTAAAACTGCTGTAAATAGGGGGCACCTGGCTAGCTCGGCCAGTAGAGCATGTGACTCTTGATTGCAGGCTTGTGAGTTTGAGCCCCATCTGTGTCATAGCATTTACTTAAAATTAAAAAAAATAATAATAAATAAAAACTGCTTTAATAAATTATGTTTAAAAAGTCCAAAAGCAAACACTTGAACTAACGAATAATGAAGATACCGTATATGGGAGATGAGGAAGAGATCGCTCCATGGTTTTTCACATGAGATGAACAGTGGTGCTCCACTGAGGTAAGGAAAACGAAAAGAAAAATAGTTCAGGGTTGGACATTTTAATTTTTTTAATTATCCAAGTGAGTATCAGGACTGGAGCTTTGAGGAAGGGCTGGGGACAGGGGGAGAGAAAAATCTGGGCAGAGTTAAAAGTACTAAGCCATGGTAATGGATAAGATCATCTAAGCGTAGGGGCACCTGACTGGCTTAGCTGGAAGAGCATGCAACTCTTGATCTTGGGGTTGAGTTCAAGCCCCATGTTGGGTGTAGAGATTACATAAATAAATAAATAAATAAATAAATAAATAAATAAATAAATAATCTAAGTTTGTAAAGGGAGAAGAGGTTAAAAGAAAAGCTAGAGCACTGAGCACTGAACTACTTTCCATAGTTGGATGAAAGAGTAAGACCAGCAACAGCAACTAAAAAGTAAAGGCAGGGAGGAAAACCAAAAGTATATGCTGTTATGAAAGTAAGAAAAGGGCATTTCAGAAGTAGAAGTGTTCAACCACACTGAATTCTGTTAAAAGATCAAATAAAAAGGTGCAGGTATAAGTGTTCGGTGGATTTGACAAGAGCGAGGACCTGGGTGAATTTGACAAGAGCAGTCCTAGTGGTATCAGATGCAAAAGCCAGACTGGAGTAGATTGAAAAGTAAATAAAATTTGAGAAACTGTAACATTATGAGTAGACAATAAGAGTGAACAGATTGCAGAACTTAGAGGGTGGGGAAAGAATCAAAGTTCCTTTTCTTAAGATGATATATGACTACATAACCAGATACACTAAGGATCCAATAGAGAGGGAGATTTGCTCATAAAAAGAGAAAATACTAAAGCCACAAAGTCCTTGACAACATGCAAGAGATACATCCAGGATCTAGAGGACAAGGAAAAAAGCAAAAGACTTTGAAAAGAGGTGTACAAGGGTACAAACATCTTAACTATCACCAATGCTTGGGAGATGCATGAAATTTAGTACGTGAAATGCTCAATAGGATTAAATGAACCAAATTAAATAACCGCAATGGCTTAGAAGTCTCCCAGTAAGGCACCAGTACTTGTGTAAGGACACAAACCAAACTGAAGGCAAACTCGAGTATTTAAAAATGCTCAGTGACTTGCAGTTTCCAGTCCAAAAAGTAAAAGTTGTCACTTCTGAGCCCACAACAAGAAAAAAGCTAAACTGAAAATCAACACCTCCTCTTCAATCCATCAAAGAACTGAGGTTACAGGACCAACGACCAGCTCCAAAGCGGAAGGACCTGGCAAATACAAGTAACAGCAGCTTTCCCAAGAAACCACCACTGGAGCCAGCTGGGTAGAAACACATGAATGGAACTAACTGCTAGAAACAGAGAGCACATAAACTTGAGAGATTAAAAACTCCTGGGAAATCAACCTTATGGGGCCTCTTATATTTTCAAGAATTTTATCTCCAGAAGCCCCATCAGGTTTGCAGGGTAAAGAACACAGTAAAATCTCTACTGCTGGAAGCAGAAGGAGGAAAAGTAACCATTTTGAAATATACCCAGAGCATATGGTTCTCCTTAACAAAGCGCTGCCCACAAGGAATATTATTTTATCAAAGCCTAACAAAAAGGAGAAAAGGAAGTATCCAAATCAGGCCCTTTCTACCCTTCAGTTCCCATAAGGGGAAAGGGGGGCACTTGTGAAGGTGAAAGCCAACAGCAGAGTCCACTAAAAGTCTGAGACCTAATGAGAGGACCACAAAGCACCTCCCTTAACCCCACATCTTACAGGGAATTACTAAAAGAAAGGCAAGGCTCAGATACTATTTATAAAGGAGTCTCTAAGAAATCCCAAAGAAAACAGATTGGTCAAAAAAAAGCATATTAGAGGTAATTTCAGCCTCTGACACATACGGGTAGAACAAACAATAAACAGACTAACACCTACCAGATCAACATAAAACCTCACTACAGACCTATTTGCCTAAGTTCCTTTTCCAATACAGCATGTCTAGCATTTAACAAAAAATGATAAGGCACTCTAAAAGTTTAAGCGCACACACACACACACACACACACACACACACACACACAAATCTCAATACACAAAGCAAGCATCAGAACCAGATTTGGATATGGCAAATATGTTTGAACTACTAGACCAACAATTTCAAATAACTAATAATATACTAAGAGCTCAAATGGAAAAAAGGAATAACATGCAAAAATAGATGAGCAATATAACTCTAAGAAAGAATCAGAAAGAAATGTTAGGATCAAAATCAAATCAGAAATGAAGAATACACTTCATAGGCTCATAAGTAGACTGCACATAGCCTAAGAATCAGTGAGCTAAAAGACATGTCAACAGAAACTTCCTTAACTGAAAAAAGAGGGGGGAAAAGGTATATCCAAAAGCTATAGGACAATTTAAAACAATGTGGAATACCAGGAGGAGAAAAGAGAAAGGAACCAAAGAAATATTTGAAAAAAATAAATGGGTGAGAATTTTCCAAATTTTTTAACAGACAATAGAGCACAGATCCAGGAACTTAGAAGCTCAGAGAATATGACACAGGATAAATCCAAAATATCTACACTTAGGCATATCACAAACCATAGAAAATCAAAGACAAAGGAAAAATCTTCAAAGAGGCCGGAGGTAGGAGTAGGGGAGAAGAAACCTGACCTATAGAGGAATAAGGAGAAGAATTACATCAGATATTTCTTCAAACATCATACAAGCAAGAAGACAGAGCAAATAAAGTAGTGAAAGAAAAAAAAAAAAAAAACACCTACCAATCTAGAATTTTGTATACAGCAAAAGTATCCTTCAAAATTAAAGAAGAAAAATAAATTTTCTCACACAAAAATGGAGGGAATTTGTCACCAGTGGAACTGCCTTGAAAGAAATGCTGAAATAAGTTCTCCAGAGAAAAGAAAGATTTATATAGGTCATGGATCTACAAAATTTCCTTTCAGAAGAACATCAGAGAAGTAATTTTCAAAAGGCAAAACAAAATATTTTCTTTTTAAAACTCCAAATTGATGTTAACACAGTTTGTTCAAAATGACAGCAACAATATTTTGGTTGATTACAGCTTATGGAAAAGTGAAATAAAGGACAGCAATGTTATAAGGGATGGGAGAGAAAAAGCAGTGAATGAAGTGAAATGAAGTGGTATGTATTATTTGAAGATAGATTAGTTATAAATGTATACTGCAAACTCTAAGGCAACAACTAAAAAAAGTTTTAGAAGTATGCTGAGAGAGAAAATAGAATTATACTCAAGATCAGAAAAAAAAGGAGAGGAAGGCAAAATAAATTTTAAAAGAATAAAGGCAATGAAAAGTTACAAACAACATTAATCCAACTATATCAATAATTGCTTTAAATGTAAATGGCTGAAATAGATCAATTAAAAGACAAAGACTGTACCAAGTGGATAAAAAAAAACAAGACCCCCTTTAAATATAAAGTTATATGATTAAAGTAAAAGGATAAAGAAATTACACCATGATAACACTAATCAAAATAAAGATAGAATAGCTTCATTAGGGGCGCCTGGGTGGCACAGTTGTTAAGCGTCTGCCTTAGGCTCAGGGCGTGATCCCAGCGTTCTGGGATCGAGCCCCACATCAGGCTCCTCCACTAGGAGCCTGCTTCTTCCTCTCTCACTCCCCCTGCTTGTGTTCCCTCTCTCGCTGGCTGTCTCTCTCTGTCAAATTAATAAATAAAATCTTTAAAAAATAAAAAAAATTTAAAAAAGAATAGCTTCATTAATTTCAGGAAACGCAGACTTCAGAACAAGAAAAAGTTACCAGGGATAAAGAGAGTCATTACCTAATGAAAGGATCAATTCTCCATGAAGACATAACAAGCCTTAATACACACTAGCCTAACAATAGCACATCAAAATATATGAGGCAAAAACTGATAGAACTAAAATAAGAAACTGATTAATCAATCCACTATTATACTTAAAGACTTCAACACTGTTCTATCCCTATCAGTAATTGACAGATCCAGCAGGCAGAAACTCAGTAAGGACATAGTTGAACTGAATAGCACCAATCAACTGGACCTAAGTGACACCCAAAGAATACTATAACCAACAATAAAATGTGCCTTCTCAATCTCACATGGAACACTCACCATGATTAAGGGCTATAAAACACATCATAAAAAAATTTAAAAGAATAGAAATAATACTAAGTATGCTCTCAAACCAGTAGTGGAATTAAAGTCAATAATGAATAACAAATATTTACAGGTAGAAGGAAATCCCTAAATACTTGGAGATTAAACAACATACTTCAAAATAACATACTGGTGTAAAAAAAAAATTCTCAAGAGGAATTTTTAAATATTTCAAACTACAAGATGAAAACACAACTTATCAAAATATTGGGATAGTGAAAAAACAGTCTTTAGAAAGAAGAGCAATATAAACCTAAGGCAAGTAGAAGAAATAAAAATTAGGGCAGAAATCAATGAAACTGAAAGCTGTAAAATAGAGAAAAAAACAAAACCAAAATCTGGCTATTTTATCAATAAAATTGATAAATCTATGGCCAGGCTAACAATTAAAAGGAAAGAAGGAACAACTAATATTACAAATGAAAGAGTGATCATTACAGCCAGTCCCCTGGACATTAAAAGGCTAACAAGAAGTATTGTGAACAACCCTATCGCCACAAATTTGAAAACTTAGATGAAATGAACCAATTCCTTAAAGGATACAATCTGCCAAAACTTACACAAGAAGAAACAAACTGAAGAAGGTTATCTGTATTAAAGAAATTGAATCAATAATTAATAACCTTCACAAACAGAAAGCACCAAGCCCAGATGGCTTCACTAGTGAAATCTACCAAATAGTTAATGAAATGATACCAACTTTCTGCGATCTCTTTCAGAAAGTATAAACAAAGGGAACAATTCCTTGTTCATTCTGAGGCAAATCTAGTATCAAAATCAGACAAAGACATTACAAGAAAGGAAAATTACAGATCAGTACCTCTCATTGTTTCAAAAATATTTAGCAAAACCCAAAGAACTGTATGACACAAAAGTAAATCCTAATGATGTCTATCAATATTAGTTCATTAATTGCAACAAATGTGCCACACAAAAGCAAGAGGTTAATAAGGTAAACTACGGGAGGGAAAATAGGGTATATGCTTGGCTGGGGGCGGGGATGGGCGGGACTCTCTGTACTTTCTGGTCAATTTTCCTGTAAAACTAAAATTATTCTTTTTTTAAAAAATCAATTTAGAAGTCCATACTAAGTAAAATATCCCTTTTATCTACTTTAAACACTGATGTTCTATAAAAAAATATTCCTGAGAATATGCATTCTTTTTAGTAAAGATATTTGTCAACCAATGGTGAAACAGAATTCTATTTTGACAGATCTTTCGAATGCCATCTTTCTTGCTTACTGATTATGTGCCCTTGGGCAGATTTTGAAACCCCTGGGCTTCAGCATGTGTGTGTGTAAAATAAAAAAATAAAAAATAAAAAATCACCTTTCTCACAGGTCAGTTGGATTAAATTAGGTAAATACACATAAAGAGGCTGGCCAAAGCTGAACAGAGCAGGCATGTGTGTGCTCTTTTCTCCCTCATTTGCCCTAAAATTCTAACTCAGGTAGGGTACTACACCCCATTTTAAACTAGTATTTCTCAAACAAAGGTAAAAGTGTACCTGTGAGGTACATGCAACCATTAAACAAACACCTTGTGTCTTACAGGAGCTCAATTTAAAAATTGGGGTGAAAAATGCTAAATATTTAATTGGTAATATAAAACACTGTTAGGTTAAAACACTGCTCTAGCAGAGTATTTGCACTATACTTCGAGAGGCAACAGAAGGACTATGCCTTCCTTACAACTTAGGCCACGTTCTCAGATTTCCAGGGCAGCTATTTCACCATCTTCCGCTGTTTGGGATATATCCCAAACCTTTCCACTGAAGCAGCTTTTTGTTTCTAATTTTAATTATGTTACTAAACACAAGTTGATTTTCTTCTGTCAGTCACATGTCAACAGTTTAGCTCCAATGGGCCTGGTTACCCTTAAATTAGCAAGGACAACCTGAAAAATAACATTTCACATTATACAAGTCATTTAAAATGGAATTGATAGCTAATCTGAGTCAGAACTAAGCAAGAAAAAAATGGAAGACTGTACTTCTTTTAAACTATGACTTCTCAAGTTCTTACATATTCGTTTTTGTTTCTTTCCCATGGAACTGTACACATTTGCCTGTACATAAAGACTACTAAGACTAATTTTTAGATAGCAAAATATTTTGCCTATCTCCATGGAACTTTTTTGTGCACCAAATTAAGCACCTTACTGGATATGTAAGGATAAATAAAGTGACGCGAGTATTCTAGGGCCAACCAGGCTGAACAATCCTGGACTGTGTTGGCTCAGTGTCACACATTCAGCACAATGATAAACTGAAGCATGTTCAGAGAAGACCTAAAAAACCTTCAAGGATTTCAAAACTAGGTGACATGAATAAGGGCAATAAAATGGACGTGCTTCATCCATTTAAAAATAAAAACAAGACGGGCTTGAAATTATTACAGCTATCTTAAAACATCTGGAGGCTGTCATATTTGAAGGAAATCAGACTTGCTTTATGTTGTCCAGAATGAGGATCAACATGAGGAGGCAGCACAGTCCAGATCTCTGAGCTTGCGGTCAAGAGCCTTGAGTCCTACAACTGTGTCTCCATCGTGTGGTATTAGAAATACAGGAGATACTCCTGGATATTCATTCCTTTGTATATAAAATGAGAGTGCTAAACCAGATAATGTCTACGGTAATTTTCAAATAAAATTTGACATGGAAGCAAATCCTGGATCAACTTCTCACCATTTAAGCATTCTGAACATGAAATCATCTACCCTCATGAAGTAGGGAGTTCTCTCTCTAGTTCACATATCAACATTATCACTTGCTCTACCATAAAGGTGAAAGTGGAATAGACAGCCAACTATTGTAACTAAACACCAAATGTCCACAAGCTGGTGTTCTTAGAAGAAAAATTAAAAGATAGGATGGAAGATTATTGTGGTTTCTAGGTTACCATCTATTGAATAAACTATACTAGTATTTCTAGGGGAAAAAAACTAAATCATTTTTCTAGATTTGTATTGAATATTGCATTTTCCTTTGATTCTAGATATACTAAATAGTATATGCTAACACTTCACTCTATGAACCTACTTAATATTTCTCAGAGAACAACAGCATGACTTTTTTCTCTAAATGATTTTATATACTAACCAACATTATTTTTAAGCCTTAGATAACAAACTCGCCTAAGTTACAGCATAAATGAATGCTTTTAAAACTCTCAAATTAATCTCTCAAACCAAGATAAACAGTACAACTCTTTTCTAAAATCTAGATATCATGTAACTAAAACAGGCAAGATGAAGCCAGACAATAATTTCATGGAATATGTACTCAACTTTTCATACAAAGTATAATATTTTAATAGTGCTCAGAGCTTAAGAAATACCCAATTAAAAATGAACGATAAACAGAGAGCACAGGTAAAAGATACCCTGAAATATAGGAGGCTAAGTACACCAAAGGTACAATGTCTGTGGATATCTGTATCTAAATGCACTTCAAAGTCCTACAAAAACAAATTGTGGTTCATCTTTTTCTCTTTTCTCGGAGAGATTTTTAAGAAAAATTATTTTCCTAATTCTACATCTGTCTGAAAATCCAAGGATATCTGTTGTAGTTTGACTTTACCATCAGACATTACGTTGAACACATTTAACATCTTCCTATGCCATACCTTACCTCTTTGAGTAGAGATCCCTTTGATCATAATTCCTGAAAACTCCGAAGCATACTTTGAAGTTCCCTAACATTTTTACTGCAGTAATCTAATTACCTTAGATGATACTAGTGGAAAAGAATTTTAGAGCACCTATGTGCTTAGCTTTGAAAACAAAAAATCTTTCAACATTTTAGGACTACATTAATATGCAATCTTTTTAATGGGAAATAAAAATACCTGAATAAAAAGCAAGAAATTGCTTAGGACATCGAAGCACTGACATTTTGCAATTGTCTCAATATAGCAAAGTAAAATAAGAATAAAATCTGAGCTCATATTGACAACAAACTGTAAGGTCAGTACTTTGTCAGCCACACTGCTTATGTGACATTTACTTTTTTTAAACAAAAGCTATTTTGTCTCCTCACTAAAGATAAAACAAAATTTTATACTATAGTTAATCCAACGAATGATGGTGAAACAATAAGCCTAGGTTCTCATACCTCAAAGATATAAAGGTAAGCCATGTTTAACATTCTGTAATGTTTTTATTTTGAAGACAGTGTAAGGAAGAGTCCACATAATAAAAATTAAAGTACTTAAAACTCGCATTTCACCATTATTTTTATAGTATGTTTGAAGTTTCTGGTACAGAATTTTTATTTAACCCCCCACACCCCACTCTTTTATGCACATATATTAAAGCTTATAAATTTTTTGTATTCAAGTAAAAAATATAGCCTTCCATTGAAATATGTCTGTGAATCTTTTAATGGCTTTAATTCTAAAAACAAAATTTTATACACAGAATCTTAACTCCTTTTCCAAACTTACCAGAGTAATAAAGCAAAGGATTTTAGCTTCCTTCTACCCCCGCAACACAGTAACTATTCTAAATCATAATTTCCTTTTTATTTTTTCAGAGTATAATTTCTTTGGGGAGCCAAACAGTTTCATTTTAATACACAAGTTGTCATTAATTCAACTTTTATTTCTTGCCTAGGACCCCATCACAATGTTTTTAATTTTTGGAGTCCACTTCTTACATGTTTTCTTTGAATTAAAAGAGAAACCCCTCTTGCTTCTAGCAGACTGCATAGAAAAGGTAAATTGTTCCGTGGCTTCAATTAAAGTTTATGTAGCTATAAAGAATCATAAAAACCAAGTTTTATCCTTTTCCATGTTGTCTTGATAAGGTTAAAAGCAAGAGGCTCTGAAGTCAAGATTTCTCCTTCTGTGATTATCTGTTCAAACAGAACATTAAAATATGAAATATTTTTCTTCTCCTATTAACAGCTCTTGTGAATTGGGTAGTTCTCCAATAGGCCATTATTTCCAAATGTTCTTTTTCTGGGTCGAAGACTTGTCTTTTATCTGCTATTTTGTAAGGAGTTATATTTTGATCAGTCTCACTTTAAAAGATTTGACTGTCTTATTCCTGATATTTACAATATTTGCTCAAGAGTTTTAATGGTTTGCAAAATGGACACACCAAAACAACATCTAGAAAGAAAGAAAGAAAGAAAGAAAGAAAGAAAGAAAGAAAAAGAAAGAAAGAAAGAAAGAAAGAAAGGAAGAAACCCCACTTCCGGAAACAAAGATGAAGCTAATCAGGAAAATGGAAAAAAAGACTAAATAAATAGGTCACCTATTTCATACATTTGGCACTGGGTGACCCAACGAAGAATCATTTTAATTTACAGTTTTTTAAAAAATTTTTTCAAAAAAGGTTAACATACACAAGAATAGGATATATATTCAGAAATACTTAGAGGAAGACACATAAAATTAAAATACACTTAAAAATACTGTTGTTTTCATTGTCTATTCCTGAAACAAAAATAAGCCATTTATCAGTAAGTGCATTTTTTTCATGGAGAAAATATTTATTAGTTTTCAAATGATCACATAATACAAATATTACACAATTAGTCATTCTAGGAAAAAAATTAGCTTATACTAATAATCATAAAATAAACACTGAAAAATATAGGATTGCATAGTGACACGAAATATTAAAAAATCTGAAAGGAAAACGTATCAAAATAAAAGTTTAAATAAACAAATCAGTTCACATTAATATACAAAAAGTTTCACTTTTAAATAGCTTTTAGTGGCATGAGGTGAATGGAAATGCACTTACATTTCTTTTGCACACTTTAAGGAACAGAGCTAAAATTTAATCAAAGCATGAGGTTAAGAGATTAAATCACTTTTCATCTTTAAAGCCAAAACAAAAAGCTAATAATCGCACAGGCCATAAACTGGTTGATACTGTGGTTCAAAGAGTTCAACTTAATTTCCAAGCAAATTTCACTTTTATTTCCCGAGTTCTTTCTAAAATGGTGGGTATCTTTTAATTTATGTGTTTGTAAAGACTGTCTTATTCATATTTAACAACAAATCAAGCATAAAAAGCTATAATCATTCATGGGGATTCAGAGCTCCCTATGGAAATTTTAGTTCAAATTGATCTTTTAAACTTTTAAGTACTATACAAAAATTTATAATTAATGAGGGAAAAAAACAGGTCTCATGGAAAGAAAGACTAAAGGCCAGGTTATAACTTAGTAAGTGTGGTTCCTAAGACCTTCAAGATCCCTAAAACATTTTAGATGCTTCCGAACTCTAGAACTTCTACTCCTAAAAAGTATACCAAATAAACTGGCAGCATCAGGTAACTTTTAAAAACTTCTTTAATAGCTTTTGACTGACCAGTTAATAGGTACCAAAGAGAAAAACAGAAACATTTTGATAACTCCTTCCATTTGGGTAACTATTCTGTAATACTTATTCACATGTAAAGGCTTATTCTAATACTACTAACTGCCTTTGCTCTATAAAATACTTCTTCATTTCAGTATCATTCAAACTTTAGTATGCCTTCAATGCAGAACAATACCTCAAATTTAACAGGTATTTACTATTATAGGAAGACTGACCAAGCTACTTTGATCTCAAAAGATGTCTCCTCTACTTCATACTGGAATCTTTGTTGATTTGACAAATAAGAATTAAGGCTCAAGACCAGAAAAAGATAAGCTAAAAGACTGTATTCTAATACTAAAAGTAATTTGGGAATAATTAAGAAGTTCACCTTGTATTTACTAGTTTTCAGTGTCAGGCAACAAAAAACAGTTTCAGATGTTTTTGGGATCTCCTGTGATACTTAAAAAAAGGGGGGAGGTTGCCTGCTTCATTAAGGTGATCTTCAACCCCACAAATCTTAAGTGAAACAGAGAGCTGCTTTTAAAAGAAAGGAGTCTCTCATACTTCCTCTATTTCAGTCTTCTGAACAGAAAAGAATATCTGCATGGCCATGTAAAACTCCAATCTGAAAAAATTATTTCATTATTTGAGCCTTTCCATTTCCAGACCAAGAGTACACCAGAGTAAATCTTAAAGTTTATAAATGACAAGATCAGGTGGCTCTCTCATCCTTGTGTCTTCTAGAAATATTGCGTGGCTCCGTTCACCACTGCCTTCCAAACTGCAGGTGCTGCATGTGTGACAGATATCATCCATGAAGGCTCTGCTAGAAGAGTTCCTTTTGCTGAAGAAGTATGATGTTTACCAGTTGAAAGAAATCTGGGCAATTAGAGAACAAATAAACCGGTCTCCCATTATCAAGATACCTGGAGTCACAGAAGGAATCCACCAAGGAAAAATGAAAACTTGCCAAAGACACCAAAGTTCACGTTCTACCCATTGTAGATGATAAGAACTTCCTGGAATCAAATCCTACCCTTGGCATCAAAGAAACTAAGAGAAAACTATCTTAATGCCATGGGAAACATCTAGGACAAGGCTCTTTTGCCACAAATAACATTAGACCTAGGGACTGGAAAACTACTTATGAGTATATATTTAACATAGCTTTCAGGGATAATATATCCTGAAACTTATCATCATTCACATTTATCTTATTGAAGGATGAAGCCTCAATTTGACAGTAAAACCATAACGGTACTATTATCACATCTTCTAAAAGATCTAATTAATATGAAGTCCTAAAGTTTGAGGTAGGAAAAAGACCAAAAAGTTCTAACAGGGTAGGATAACACCTGGACATCAGACTGTATAAATTAGGAGAGTTCAGATGTCCAGCTTGCCCAAAGATGAAATACAAAAACTTCTTAATTACTGGAATATAAAAGAGCACTTTTAGAAGTCCACTAATACCATTAAAGGTTAAAATGGGCAAATATTCCTTCTTAAATTTCTGTGGACTACACAGGCAGTCACCAAATCTAGTGCCCCCAAATCATCCACTGCTTTAATTATCTGGAGAGAAAATTAAGTAAATTGTAGGTCTCTTTTTTGAATGGGCACTAGTTAGCATTCTTAGAAAAAACAAACAGATTGCAGCCCCACTTGGTTCTTATATGAACCCAAGGAGTATACCAATAGAATTAAATGGGCAATGGAAGGACACTCCAATCTATAAATAAACCCAAGTAAATAATGGAAAGCACCCACTTGTTTATTATCCTTTCCCACTCTCTCCAGAAGCTGGATATTCTGCCTCCAAGGGTTCAGTGGAGAAAGTGGACCCCTGACGTCAAAAGCTCTCCGTGGTCTTGGCTGTATCTGTGGTTCTAGGATCACTCCTTGCACCTCTGGTAGGAGAGAAGCACTGAAATAGAGAGCTGAATATAGATTTAAGAAAAAATTCTTATTAAGAAATTACATTCTCTGGTCATTTGAGTTTGTAATGACTTATCCTCAGGATAAAAAGGAGCTACCTTTGGGCATACTTTCTTTACTGCCTTTTTAATTTGAACTTTAGAAATCTGTTACCACAAATGATTAATTCTTCAGTAACTATTAAGAAGGGACCTATCTTGGTGTAAGCCATAACATACTCTGTGACAAACCACCCAACTTCGAGTGGAAGACTGAATCAAAAAATGATAAATTATGACTAGAAATAAGAGCACAGTTGTCTTAAAGGGACAGGGAAAGGCACTCGACCTCAGATATATCAAAGGAGGAGGGCCAGTTAATTCTTCTGTCAAAGAGAAGAAGATGGATTGAAAAGGAGAAACAGAATAATCAAGCATATTAACAGAAATACTACTAAACTTTGGGAATTGTCTAAGAAGCTGAGTTTGTTCTCATTTTTAAGTCTTCAGTAATTAAAAGAATTAATCAGACTACAGTCCCATATTATAGCAATACAAAGCTAAGCCTAAATTTTATCAAGTTATGACTACTATCACTGAAAAAGATTTATTCTTCAAGCACTCATATTTAAAAGTGGGAGGGCAGAATAGTGGACATAGGTAATACAATCTAAAAATCTTTTTTAAATGTATGATCATTTGGTTTGGGGTCAAGAAGGACCAGGAAATAAATCATTAATGGCTACAATGCAGAAATTAAAGCAGTAAGATACACTCAAATAATAGATGATGATAAAGATACTGAAAAATAGTTTGCTTTATTATAGGAATAAGGTAAATAAGAGAAGGAAGTTCAAAGCACATAGCATCTGATCAAGGAAAAGCTGAAAGGAGAATAAGATAGGCAGATATGTATTTAAAGTTATAGGGACTGCAGAATAAATTTTAATAGTGGAAAACAGATCAATTATACTTTGTGGTACAGAGTGATACGTCCCTATTAAATTTCAGATCTTATTCTAAATAGAAAGGTGCTGCACATTCCTGTTGTACAGAACACAGTCACACTATACCATTTCATGGACAGGTTATATTTGGGATAAATTAAGAAAAAAACACTAACAAATAATTTCTCTCACGCCAACTTGTTATCAGAAGGGTTCCTTACCTGTTAGTGGAACGAGGATTGTGCTCTCTTGTTCTCTATCAATCAACCAACAAAGGTTATAGTCTCAGCACTAAGAAGGTAACAACCAACCAAAGTTAGTGTTTTAAGCCTTCACTTCCTCCTGGCTCTGCCAGCCAGTTTGGAAATAGACCAACAGCTGAAAAGGAATCGTTATTCCATTACCTAACAACATTTAGACTCAATTTTTTTTAAAGCCTGAAGAAGAAAAAGACAAGCTAACCCTTCTGCTTTAGGAATATATTCAATTCTGTACAAGTGAGAAATGAAAACAGTTTGGGCTAAGAAAAGAAAACCTACGAATTTAACCATCAAATCTGTGATTTCCAAAATGTAAAGAAGGGAAAAAAGAAATCTAAAAGACGTCAAGGGGGTGAAACTGCCATCTAGCAAGAGGTATCAAATAAATAACTACGAAAGTAATGTACAAGCCTATGTGGCAGCTATTTTGTTAAGTTTCTAGTAGATTTTAAGTCCTAAAGTCTTTTAGTTTTGAAGACTATACTTTTTGAGCAACAGCCTGCAACAGTATTTTACAGTATAATCACATTGAGGAGGTATATGAGGGATGATGAGAGGAAAGGAGTACAAATTAGAAAAAGATCTGAATACTAAATATCTCAAGAACTGCACTCTAATTAGGTATTTTTCAAGAGTCAAAAAAAAACCCACTATAATCCCAAATAGATAACAAAGTATTCCACAGCTGGAGTTCTTAAGGGGTGGCTTTTTAACAGATGAAAAAGGCTTAGAATTAATACATCAGAGCTAGCTTATTCATGTATTCATTGTAGCTACTACAGTTGCCCCCACCTCCCATCTTAGTAGCACCTACAAAACCCCCCACGGTTTTAGCCTCGTGGTTACAGTTACCCTGTTCGACCATGATACGGAAGCAGATGATCCTCTGACACACCATCAGAAGGTCAACAGTAGCCTAATGCTACGTCACAATGCATATGTCATTCACCTCGTTTCATCTCATCACTAAGCATTTTATCATCTCGCATCATTACAGGTAGAAGGGTGAGTACATACAATAAGATATTTTGAAAGAGAGACCACATTCATATAACTTTTATTACCTAAAGTTCTATTTCTATTTTATTATTGTTGTTAATCTCTTGCTGTATCTAATTTATGAATTAAACTTTATCATAGGTATGTTATGTATAGGAAAAGACAGTATATACAGGATTCAGTACTACCCGTGGTTTCAGATATCCACTGGGAGTCTTGGAATGTAACCCATATAGATAAGGAGGGACTACTGTGCAAACAGGTGCTATAAAAGTATATTTTAATTATTAAAAAATCACCTTCTAGTCTTTTCTAATCAATTTCCTTGACAAATCATTCTTTTTCATGTCTGATATTTTAATATAAACCGTAAGATTAAAGATTTCCAAACTGATGAGATCTAAGTAAACCTTAACTACTTTAAGATACAGTTTTAAAAAGTAAATTCAGAAACTACAAAGATATGATTTTCCAAATTTCCCAGTTTTCCTTCATTTCTTGAATACTAATCAGTAATAACAGTACATCTGATTGAAAATACAGGCAAAAAGGGAGCATTCCATTTGGGAACAGGAAATACAACTAGTAAATTTTTTTTTTTAAGTTACAGGCTCACTTCACTTTGACAATGAAAAATAACTCCTAGCAAATCATACCTTCCTCAGATTAACAGTAGGCTACAATTTCTCCTACAGTAGGAGCTCTAAACCATTGATTCATTTACCACACCCCATGGAATTCATAACTTAAAAATACAAACATATTAAAAAGAAAAATAAATGTTCTTAGGATAGGTTATAGGGCTGGAGAAGTATATCCACTCATAAACTTCTCCCAAGTGAGATGACCTTCAGGAAATAACATCTTTATTTTGCCTGATATATCAAAACTTGTGGATTCAACATATTCATACTCAAAAATGAACAGACAGATTTCCTTAAATAGAAATTATTTTGAATCATTGAGGAGAGCCAGTATCTCTCTTGCTTCAGGAGTTAATTATTTATGAAGCCTGTAGATTTGGTAATGTATCATTTATTAAGAAAAATGTAAAGGCACTTTCAAAATGAGATCATTATTCAAACAAGAAAGAGCAGCCTTTCTGAGACTACTACTGATAAAGGCTCTTCAGAATGACACAGTAGGACCTTACTTAATTCTATTTTAATAGACAGCATTCTTCTATGTGATATTTAAAGAGATGAAAAAAATAAGCACTCCACTGAAGAACTTGTATTTCAAACACTAGAGAATAAACTCCAAAACAAAGCTAACAAAATCACCGGTGCTAAAATGCCACAAAGGAAGTCAAGTGGATGTTAGAAGGTATTAATCCACTACACCTCAATCAAATCATTTGAATATTATCAATAATATTTAAATTTTTAAAGATTCTTACTGAAAATCCAGTTATATTCAAATCAGAAACAATAAATCTAAGTATTTGATATATAAATACCACTCTCAGAAATTCTCCCAAAATGTGCAAACTAGACTATTTGCAACATTTGTTCTCAACACTAAATTATTAAATGAGCATATACTGCTTATTAGTTTTAAGCATTTCTAATGCCAAAGAAAGAGAAAAAGCTAAGCCTAATCATTTTTAAGCAATGAAATAAGAGACAATACGCTTCTATAGAGACTATTTCTATTCCCTTGTATTATAACTGACTAAAATTGAACTTGCTAATTTACAGACTTATAAATTATCTTTAAAACAAAACATTCCAGGTTAAATTGGAAGCATGATATTTAACATATTCTTCTTACTCATCTTTTATCACTCATTCTCACTGGTTCTGAGGCAACGTCTATAAAGAAAAAGAATTTCTCACGAACCCCTCCAGGTGCCCAGAACAGTCCCAATTGGCAATAAGAAGAAAATCAAAGAACAGCCATAACAGAAACCGTGAGTCTCTCTCTCCAGATAGAAATACTTAGTGCAGTGAGTTAATTCAGTAAATGTTTCACAAGTGAATGAAGTCTACTGATCAAGAAACAAAAAGAAAGAAGAATTTTGTGAAGTGGCTGATATCTAAAGTAGACACTAAAAAGTTCAACTTTCTAATCCTAAAGAAAATAAAAATTATCAAAAGTATTATTTTCATGGATCTCTTGGGGGTCATCAGTTTCTCAGATTAACTTTCCAATATGGTCGGCAGAACTTCAAAGGCATCCTAGGATGATAAAATTTTAGCTAAATTCTAACACCTATTATAGATTGTCCAATGTTCTTTTCCAGATTCAAAATTAGTAAGAAAACAAACCAGATATTGCCAGAACATCTGATTTTAAATATTCAGTTTCAAAAAGTGAGATCTTGCCAAAAAGCAAGCAAAGGGATGAACAAACAAAACCAGCTACCTCTGAATTAGTTAGCCATAGTATTGTACTGACTCTGGAGGAAAAGATTACTTCTAATTCACAATCTTGTGTATACTGTCAAGTAGGATACACTTCAAAAACACCAAAATAAGGAAGAAAGCCTGAAACTTCAAGGAATGTATAGCATTATGAGAGTAGACACTTACATGGAAAGCAATTTTCTAAAAAAGAAGAAAGTTGTAATAAGAATGAAAAACCCTAATTATTAGAATGTTTCAAAAACTACCAAATTCCAAGATTTACCACTGTATTTTCTCTTCATCCTTTTGGAAAAGATACTATCCAAAAATGTTATTGGGATTCAAGTTACTCCACTAGGTTTAAACATCAGTTAACAGATAAACAAGAGATAAGTAATGTGTCTTCATGATTCATTGATTAAGGTATAAGACAAGGTAAAACAGATAAAGAAATAATGCAGAATGCATTTTTTAGTAGTCAATCCACTACAGAATAAAAGATAAAAGGCAATCATAAATATATCATATAAAAAAGGCAACTTCAAGGTCAAGAACACAAAAACATTTAAATTTGCCACTGCCTCCTCTGAATGAAAAAGGCCTTTAGATTTGACAAGAAAAGAAAACCTTAGTAGAAGTCTAGTTTAAGAAACTCTCTAAATTCCTCTCACAAATTCTTTTTATAATTAACCCAGCCCATTACTTTTACCTCTTTTTCACCTGTTTATTTTGCTAGTATGAAACATTTGGCTTTGTTCTTATAATGCCCAGCATATACTGAAGTATATACAAGGTACTGGGGGGGAAAAAAAAGGATCATCTTTCTATCACATTTTTTATTCCAGGATCTTGAGTTGTGCTACATCCCTAATAAGTGCATTTAGAAACAGATGAAAAGACTATAGAAAGAAAAACACTGACGTTTTAGGAGTTATGCTGCCTTTATATTAATTCCTTTGAGATGCTTCTCCATCTATAACAAGAAATACATCAACAACAAAAAGATGTTGCAGAATTAAATTCAAAAGGTTCTGATCAAGCAAGATTAATGGATGCTAAAATTAACGGAAATTATGATGAGAATATGAGAAATTGAAAACATGATGAGAAACAAGATATTTACAGTGTCTCAAAATACTTCCCACAAAACACTTGCTATTTCTGAGGGGAAAAAGAGTAATTTTAAGAGTATAAAACTTGGCAGACACCTCCTAAACCAAATGATCAAGATAATGTCATCAGTAACAGAACAAATCAATACCACATACCTCCTGATATAATGCACTGATAAGGACGTAACATTATTTCTGTGGTATCCTTGCCAAAAATGCATTATCCCAATCTGATCATGAAAAACATCAGACACACAAATTGAGGGACATTCTAACTAGCTAGTACCTTCAAAAGTGTCGAAGTCGTGAAAGGCAAAGAGAGAAGCATCCCAGATTGAAGGAGACTAAGGAGATAGGACAATTAAGGACAAGAGTATGAGATCCTAGATTAGATCCCGGACCAAAAAAAGGTCATTTAGTGAGTGAACAATGGTCAAAATCAAATAAAGTTTACAGATTGGTTAGTATTAATTCCTGATTTCTATATTTGTTCTATGGTTATGTAAAATACAACCATTAAGGAAAACTGGGTGAAGTATATGAGAATTCTATGACCTAATTTGCAACTTTTTGGTTAAGTCTAAAATTATTTTAAAATAAAGTAAAAAATAAACAGGTTCTGAATAAGGTACCATATTTGACACACCTATGGAATGTCCACTAAGAAATATAAATCTACATTTTTTAATATGAAAAGTTTATACCAATCTTTCTTTAAAAACTCATCCTAATGGAACTGACATTATGTCATGTTCTGTACTAATATCAGAAAATTAGTCAGATGGTAATAGTCTTGCTTGTAAGTTTTTA
This sequence comes from Ursus maritimus, assembly GCF_017311325.1. Taxonomy (NCBI): domain Eukaryota; kingdom Metazoa; phylum Chordata; class Mammalia; order Carnivora; family Ursidae; genus Ursus; species Ursus maritimus. Next base: position 26,470,262 of record NW_024423344.1, on the reverse strand, counting down.
AATTTCTTTAGTAAACAGTTCTCTATAGAGAGAACTCTGATTCAGAAGAAAGTATGTGAGAGATTAAAAGAGAAAATCTTCTCACCCACAAACAGGAAAACTAAATTATGTTTATATTAAATAACTAGTTGTAGAAGTTAACTTTAGACGACAGCAAACATATGATAGAAAAGGTGGATAAAAAACCGAAAGGTCTTCCAATTTAAATTGATAATTTAAATCATGTATAAACTTTTATTGCTATATTATAAAAATGGAAGGAATAAAATATTTGTCTCATTTTTTTCTTTAAAAATGTCCACAGGAAACCAAGTTTAGTGCCATAAATGTCCCTCTTGCATTTTTTTTTACTAAAAATCAAATGAAGCTCCCAAATATTTATTTTTTAAATTTAATTATTTAAGTAGTCTCTACACCCAACATGGGGCTCGACCTCACTACCCAAAAATCACATGATTTTCCCCGAGCCAGCCAAGTAATTTACTTTCACTTGTAAAATCAGTTAAAAATATTCATGACCTTTTATTTTTTTTTTTACCATTTATTGAGCTTAGTATATAGCAAGTAATAGGTTATGCATTTTATATATACTGCCTCATTCAATTCTCACAATAACTGACATATACAATATTAAAATAATCAAAGTTTTTACTGATAAGGAAACTAAGGCACAAAGTAATGAAATAACTCCCCCAAGATCATACACCTGGTAGCTGTAGAGCAGGAAATTTAAAACCAGTTTGTCTCCAGGATCCTGAGTTTTACTAATTTTATACTTTTTTAAGTCATATTATTTTCATTAACAATTAAATATTTTCGTTTCAAACATCAGTATATGACAAACTGCTAAAATAAACACTATTTTAAGTAGAATTCTGAAATTCTTTCCTTTCAATTTCATATAAACATGGATCAGTTGATAGTTACTTGCCTTGTCATTTCTATCAACCAATGAAAGTTTGACAAGGCAATAAAACTTAGAAATAAAGTGTAACAAAACTCCCTATCAGCAAAATAAATAATCTAGAAACAGATGTTTCTATTGAACCTGAGACGCCTGTATCTAAAAGTAAATTAAAATGGTAATCAGAAATCTCTCTTACCTTTTTTTTTTTTAAAGATTTTATTTTATTTATTTGACAGAGATAGAGACAGCCAGCGAGAGAGGGAACACAAGCAGGGGGAGTGGGAGAGGAAGAAGCAGGCTCATAGTGGAGGAGCCTGATGTGGGGCTCGATCCCATAATGCCGGGATGACGCCCTGAGCCGAAGGCAGACGCTTAACCGCTGTGCCACCCAGGCGCCCCTAGAAATCTCTCTTACCTTTTAAGTGTCTACAAAGAAGCAAGATGCAGAAAGGTTTTTTTTTTTTAAATTTGAATTTCTAGCTTACTTATCTATTGACTTATCTAACAAATAAATCTATAGGACAGTCTTTTAAATGCATTCACAAAGAGTTTAATGAGTTTAATTATCTTAATGTAATTTAACATCATATCTACAATTAAAGTCATCATTTCTTATGACCATGATTAAAATAACAATCTGGCAATAACAAATTAGACTTTATTCTCTACTGATCGACCCGCTCAATTCTGCTCCACAGAGAACAGTCTTTGGTTTGTAACAGAGTATATAATATTCTGTATGGATGTTGTAGTTGTCCGCCATTGCAATGTATTTTAAAAATTACTTATGGATAGCTTGCAATATATCTACTCAAATTCATAGATAGATAGATAGACAGACAGATAGATGAGATCAAAGGTCATTTGCTTCCTCATCTCAATTTGAGTCTAATAAAAATCAAATACAATCATATAAATGTAAATATGACATTAGAAACAATATAACTTTATGTAACACTTTATATAAGACAGGGTGTTCTCCAATTCTTTATCGATAAAGTGGGGTAGGATTTTTAAAAGACAAAACAGATATCTTATTATAAATAATGCCTTTAATCTACTCTGTTATATATAACTTGTTTGGATATTGAGCCTGCAGTGACAAAAAGGAAAGTCATAAAGTCAATAGCATCCTCATGTTTTAGAGAGAGGGCATCCTTTCCATCAGAAATTAAGAAAGCATGTGTTAATCAACTACTCATCAGGTTATTTCTATACAGTTATGAGACTACACACCTGAAATATGAGAAATACCCAACCTGATAAGCTATCCTAAATTTAAATCCTGGAAAAATGCCTTAATCCTGGTATTTTACTGACCATTTACCACTTCCACAGCAGATTCTACTTTCCACACATTTTGGGAATAAGATTTTGCAGTCACAATCCATGTCTTGAAAAGGAAAACACTGCCAAAAATAGTAAAAAAGGTATGAAGGGAAAAGAATATCACCACCATCAAGCTAATAATTTAAAAAATATGATTTGTTATAATTTAAGAAATACGATTTGACATTAAAAGGTACACGAAGTTTAGTTAGCATTGTATAGGCTAGCAGTTTAATTTTGTAAAAGCCACAACAGATCTTGGATTAAGCCCTTCAAAGTGCCAATACTACTAAATTCTCAATTCAGCAAGTGAGCAAATTCACATATGGATGTACCCCCATTAAGAAATGAAATTTGTGTATATTCCTTCACATGTTTTAATAGGTCACTCCTTTAAATTTTATTCAGAAGTAATACCAGAGTTTAGTACTTCTCTTTCCATTACTCCTTCAAAACTTGAGTCAAATTCCTTTTTTTTTAAGATTTTATTTATTTATTTGACAGAGAGAGAGACAGGCAGCGAGAGAGAGAACATAAGCAGGGGGAGTGGGAGAGGAAGAAGCAGGCTCCCAGCAGAGGAGCCTGATGTGGGGCTCGATCCCAGAACGCCGGGATCACGCCCTGAGCCAAAGGCAGACGCTTACCGACTGAGCCACCCAGGCACCCCAACTTGAGTCAAATTTCTGAAACCATCAAATGCAGCTAGCAGTTTTAAAACTTCTGACTCTCCACAGTTTTACAGACATTCCCAAAAGAGCCAAAAACTCCTTCCTTAATCTACCAATATATCTTCAGAAACATCTCCAATAACCATTCTTTTCACCCCTTTGATAAATCTTTTATCAATTTCTCTCCTCAGAATTTGACATCCCCATTTGTACTTTCTTAATCCATTTCTCAAATAAGTGTAACGTAGGGAACGTATAAATGGGAGATGATAACGTTCAGTTGGCTCCTTTACTTTGTTAGCAACATCAAGCTTTAACTCTAAAACATAAGAAACACAAAGTTAGTAAAAAGTTCTACATTAATGGTAATCAAAGCACAGAAACTCAACAGCCTTCCTATCCCTGAATGTTTACAGAGTTAACTAGTTCTTTCTATCCTATTTACAGATTTCCCCCAGGAATATACTAACTCATACGAAGTCTATCCCTAAGGTCTGTAAACCATTTACAACGACAAGGCCAATTAAATGAGACTGCAAATATGTCAGTACTGTAGTTCTCAAAATATGTTCTTAAACTTCTGCCAGATGGCTCACTTGGTATATATACTCACATGACAACAATTTTACTTTTATTTCTAATATAAATCGAATACTTATGAAAAACAGGGTGGTATAGCAGAAAAGGAACTGTTAGGGGTAGAATAATAATTATAGAGATGGGATCCAGTTGAAGTCTGCCACCATCATTTAACTATAAGACCCAGAACATTTCTCATACATAAAATGAAGGAGATTAACATTTTCCCAAGTGTGTTACAAAGAACACTAGTTCTACAGTACATTAATAAATGTTAGATGATCAAAAAGTTGGTAAGGTTAGTGGCCAATAAATAAAACTGTCTCTCTTCTGCAGAAATTCTCAGTCTTTAATACATTAAAATGCAATGTTAACCTCCAAGGTGTATATAAAAAAAGCATTCCCCGAGATTCCTGGGCTCTAGAAAATTTTTTTCTTTTTTGGCTTGAAGAAGTGGTATACCAAAAACACTAGTTTTGAAACTTTTATACTAGATTTCAAAATCCAGTTCAATCAATCTTTGAAACCTAAAAACCAGGTACTGACTCATTATCTTATTAAAAACAAACTGATTAATTCCATTCATTCTAAGGAGATAGTGTTCAGTCCCATATGGGACGGAGTATGGAACAGATGGTCTTCAGGGCACGATGCCCATCTAAAACAATCTTTATAATGAAAAAGTTTAAGAATCACTTGATTAGGGTAATAGTTCTATTCTGGAATATTAACAAACAGCCAGAAGACACTATATTCCTTGTAAGAAACCCCTACCTCATTAAGAAAGAGAGAAAGGTGTGCTTTGTAACAACTTCTGTTTCTGTAAATTTAAGAATTTCGAAGCACTTCTCGAATAGTTATAATACAGTCCCAGCAGCCTAAGACTCAGAAGAATTAATCCCTGATGCCTCCATTATAAGTAATAAACTCCCTTTGCTCATATACATATAGAATGGTGATACCAGATACATGAAATTCTTAGGAGGACTGAGAGAGAGAATAGTCACTCTTTTCCTACAGGGATTAATTCTCTTGTGGAGCCCCAGGCAAGAAAAGCTATACCAAAAATGTCACAAAGGTGCAGAATCACTGGTTTAGAAGGCTATCGCATGGAGAAAGTCTCCGACTATGTCGGCAAGCTTTTAATTTTAATTTCCAGTGCTTCTGAAAGGAATCATTCTTACTTGCACAATAATAAAAGCACTACCATTTACAAAAACTACTAAGAACTGAGCTAGGTGCATTACGGCCTTTACCCCCTTTAATCCTCCCAACAACAGTGCAAGGGTAGCTATTACTCCCACTTCACAGGTAAGAAAATTGGGCTTACATTTACATTTACAAAGGTCACACAATAAGAGGTAGCATAAACAAGATTAGATACTAGCTTTGATGCCAAAGCTAATACTCATTAAACTCTACCTCATTGTCCACTATGCTCCTTAATCCATAGCCTAGATTAATCAACCTACTTGAATCGAAAGGCTGTCATGCACACCATATACAGAACAATGAAGCATAATATAACTTAATTTGGATAATTCAGAAGATATATCAAGATCTTATGATGCTTTTTCAGAGTACCAGACAAAACTCCTGGAAGATCAAAAATATGACTTTTTTCTTTGTATCCTTAGTACCTTTGTTCAGTGCTAGCATACATAACAAGCATTCAAAAATTTCTTAAGTAAATAAATCATCACAATACCAGGAAAGATTAGAGATACTACAAAAAGCCTCACAGGCTAACAGACAACTGCTTAAACTAGCTTAGGTACTTTTTCTAAAATATTTTATATATTGTTAGATTTAGAAATGTAGGCAACGTAACTGTTCAATAATTCACCAATTACCACTAGATCCTCCTCTTTTAACAGTCTTCTAGACCTTCCTATTTCTCTATTTCTGCTCCCTTACTCATGTGTTCAGTCTCTTAACTCAGAACACTACATGGCATTTAGGTCACATATTTATAAGCTCAAATACAGCACAACTTGGGTTTTGTTAGGCCAGCATGTCTACTTGTTAAAGGATTTTGTTTTTGCATATTGGATTAATTTCTTAGTAAGAAAATTTAATAAGCTACTGGTAGAGCCTCATGAGCTAAAAATCTAAGTACAACTAGAAACTAAACCTTAAAAAAAAAAAAAAAAGCCCAAAGTGGGTCTCTTTCAGCCTTCTATTTCACAAAAGGCAACCCCACTTTTAAACAATCTCCCTTCAGGGGCGCCTGGGTGGCTCAGTCAGTTAAGCGTCTGCGTCTGCCTTCAGCTGTGGTCGGGATCTCGGGATCCTGAGATCAAGCCCCTGCATCAGGCTCCCTGCTCAGTGGAGAGTCTGCTTCTCCCTCTCCATCTGCTGCTCCCCCTGCTTGTGCTCTCTCACCTGCACTCTCTCTCTCTCTCAAATAAATAAAATCTTAAAAAAAAAAAAATTCTCCCTTCATTGTGATTGCCTACATGGATGGGGAGAATGGCAAGTTTAGGCTGTCAAAAGCGTATCAATAAGTAAAACATCCAGAAATGCAATCAACTTGTACAAGATGTGAAAATACTGGCTTTCAGTAGCTTGTGGCTATTTCATATTAGTGGAAAGTGAAATTATGGAAAAAGTGAATAAGATTCATACTATATTACTATTAAATGATAAATTAAGTTACTATATTCATTAAGATCTTTACTATTAACTACAATTTTTTAAAAAAGTTCCAATTGCTTCTTTGTATACTTCCAAAGTTTATAAATCTGGAAACATATAAGGAAAATGAGGGAAAGCAGCACTACTGTAAAAACTTTGAATTAAGAGAATACCTAAGGCAATTGTCTCAAAAAATAAACTCCCTCTTCTAAGATAATAAGCAAAAAGACAAGATAAATCCTGTTCTTCAACTTACTATAAAAGTGTTCACATAAATTAGCATTTTCTTGTTCCAATAATAAGCATGAGATGCAAATATAAGCTATAACCATTCAAAATTAAAAGATCTGAGTCATAAAATGTGCTATTATGATTCAACTGACTAAAGTGAGTTTTCTACTTTAAGAAGTATCTTAATGTAATTTGATCATGTTAAGCATTAAAAAATATATATCCTAAGTATCAACAGCTTATTGTAAAAGCTCATTAAATGAGACCAACAGAAGGCTACTAATTTGACTTACTGAAAAGTTCATGTCATAAAACTATCTCTACACTCATTTAGTCTTAAAAATTGGACTCCAGGGGCGCCTGGGTGGCACAGCGGTTAAGCGTCTGCCTTCGGCTCAGGGCGTGATCCCGGCGTTCTGGGATCGAGCCCCACATCACGCTCCTCCGCTATGAGCCTGCTTCTTCCTCTCCCACTCCCCCTGCTTGTGTTCCCTCTCTCGCTGGCTGTCTCTATCTCTGTCAAATAAATAAAATCTTTAAAAAAAAAAAATTGGATTCCACTTCAGCAAATTCTCCAAATCTAAAGTTTATTCTTTTGCAAAGATTTGGAAAATTTAATCATTTGGGGTAGAAATGTTTTCAAAATTAATAGTAGAAATTAGTAGAAAATAATATTAAGAGAAAATAATAACTAAGATTGAAAGGATCATCATTAGGAACATCAGTTACTGTACAGCTCTATAATGAGAATCCAATGAAATCGACAGGGTCAAATGCCTCCATCCTCACAGGCTGAAGACTGTATTTTATGGTTGTCAGTGGCCACTTCTCGCTGCTCATCAGTGGGCCAAGACAATCTCCAGAACGGTTAAGAGTACAAGCTTTGGAATCAAATCACCTAGCAGAATACTCACTCCATCACTTAGTATTATGTGACAAAGTTACTTAACCTGATTATATTTTATCTAAATAATATATCAGCCAATAATATAGTAAAAGAGAAAGGAATTTAGAATCATCTCTCTGTCATATAATCCTCAGGTCCCCTACAAATTTATCATTAATCTTATATAAATTTATCCAAAAAAGAGAGCTAAAGAGGTCGATAATTCAAACATCATGTTCCTTCAATAAGCATTAAATATACTTGTTCCTAAAAGGATTGGGGTTCAGTAGCATGGTTAATTATTAATGGGATTCAAGAACGAAAGCAGGAAACATTGTAAGATATCTAATTTGGATTTAACCCATCTCCCCATTTTGGATCCACCCTTCCTTCCTGGAACCTGAAAATAACTAAAATTCCTGATAATAAAATATAACAGTTGTACAAACATATAAACCCTGCTGTCATTTCAGAGAATGACTAGTAAATAATGTTTGGTAGATCCCCAAAGAAGAAAATAACACAATGAAGCTGAAGAACAGCTTCAAAGTCAAACAAAACTTTATTCCAAGATTCTACAGTAACAGGGAGCATCAACTGAAGAGACGACATGGCTCCAAGCTTGACTCTGAAAGGGAAGTTAAGACAGCCTACAGTAATAAAGCCTAAAAAGAGAAAGAAAAGGAAAAACCCAGACATCTCATGACTTATCAGCACCTGATCAGTGGACAGCACTACAGCAAAAACCCGTATTTTCTCAATCCACCTCACACCACCTTGCACCCAAAGCAATACACTTGAAGAAACAAAAACCAAGCAAAAAAGGCAACTTAAAAGCAGCATTTTTCTAAAATAAATTTGCTAATATGTTTGACTATCATCTTTAAAAAGTAATTTTTAAGACATGAGCTCTTCCTGAACAGAAAGAGAATCCTTGTCATTGTTGAAAATACCACAACAAAACACAACCAAGAAAAAAAAAATTAATTTAATATTAAGAATAAACAAAAACTTCCTTAGGATGTAAGTGGGTTAGGTTATCAATTTCATAATCTCACTTTCAACTGGTGAATCATTCAATACTATATCATGTTTCTTTGAGGTATTCTTAAAATTTCTAACTCCTACTTTGCTGTCAAGGCTATAAGCTACTACTTGCCCAATGGTCACCTTACCTGCCTTAGAATCCCATTTCTTTTCTTTCCCCTTCCTCATCTGCTTTAAGATGATAAAGCTAGCAAATACAAGACTTTAAAAGTCTTAAAAAAAATAACCAAAAATACTATGTAAAAATAGCTAGGGGGGGGGGTGTACCCACATGGCTTTATTTTGCGATAGCAATTTCAAGCAGTTTGGAGGCCTTTACATTCCAGAGATGTATTCCAAAGGATTAAGTTACCAGTGTTCAACCTCTGGATTAGTAGAGCATTACTATGTGTGGACTGGGTCCTTATCTCCTTAGCTTTCCTAATGAGGCCAAGGTCACTGATTCAAACCATTATCTCAGATTGTAACCACGAAGAGAATATGCCTCCATTTCCACCACTGACAGAAAAAGGAATTATGAGTTTCTCATACCCCATTAGGGAAAGAAGCAACTAGACATCCCAAATAAAGTCAGCAGTTCCCTAAAACCCAACACTGGGACCAGGCCACTACACAGCACAAAAATTAAAATGGGCCCTCCATTCCATGTCCAATTAAGTCCAGACTCCTCAATCCTGCCTTCAACTCTTTTCATAGTTAGCCTTATCTTCTATACTCCTGTACAGACACCATCACCTACCAACTTAGACTATGTCCTATGCTCTTTTCCATAAATACTCCCTGTACCTTGAACCTTCTTGGTCTAAGTTTTCTCTACTAAAATAACTTCTCTCAAATGTCACCTCTTCAAAGGCATGTGATCTGATCTTTACCTTCTGACTCTCAATACTGCTTTATTAATATCTCTCATGACACATATCCTACCTTTGTCATACTTTTTCCATTTATTGTACTTCTATCCCAAGTCATTCCCTAAAATGTTTCAAGCACCTTACAAAGGTAGATATAAATACTACAAAATAAATTATAAATAGGTGGAAAGAACTGAAACAAAGGACCATAAATAGGACAGTAGAATTTGGAGCCTGTTATTTATTATCTTTTTCTTTAATGTGTATGTATACACACACACATACATGCATATCTACATGTATAGATACACACTTATTCTTGAATAAGTAGGCTCTCTGTGAGGATAGAAGTAGTGCTGTGCAAATACTTATTAAATTATATCTTTCAGGGGTGCCTGGGTGGCGCAGTCGTTAAGTGTCTGCCTTCGGCTCAGAGCATGATCCCAGCATTCTGGGATCGAGCCCCGCATCAGGCTTCTCTGCTGGGAGCCTGCTTCTCCCTCTCCCACTCCCCGTGCTTGTGTTCCCTCTCTCGCTGGCTGTCTCTCTCTCTGTCAAATAAATAAATAAAATAAAATTTAAAAAATAAAAATAGAAAATAAATTATATCTTTCAAATACATAGGATACTTTGTAATCTAAGAATTTGAAGATGTCCTTTTAAAAATTATATTCCTTCATATGTATATACACACATATATGAATATAGTCTCAAAATTTAAAATGGCAAGTGAAGTGAAAAAAGGCACCAACATATAAAAGAATAATTTAGTTTTGTGGCACTTTAAATGTCAATAAAATAATCAAATTACTCACATTTAGTGTCAATGACAGCATTAATGCTTTTAACATTTTAAATAACTATATATACCATTTCCCTTTTGACAGAGACCTAAGAGTGCTTAGGGAGATAGGAAGAAATTATTCCTCCTCTTTCCACTGCCTGGAAGAGACTCGCAAGGGAATGAACGAAAAGAAAGGAGGGAAAGGTCTCTATGACCACTACTGTAAAGAACCAATCCTAAAATATTAGTTCACACTCAGATTTCTTTTCACTAGTAAATATATTTGGGACACATCTCCTTTGGATTAGACAGAGAGGAACCTCATGAAAACAAACTGCCAAAAATCCTACCTGAAGGTTATGACCACTTACCCATCATACCTTTAAAACTACAGCTATAGATAATAGCCTTTCTGAGAAATTAGGCTATTTTTGTCTGTTCTTCAAAATGAGAAGAGAAATATATTGCTTTGAGGGAAGAGAGGCTGGGAAAGTTAATACAGTATTTTTCTAAACTGAGAAATTTGCTAAACAAAGCACTTCTTTCTATACTGAATCACTTTACCAGAAGTCACTATTCCTTTATTTCCTTCATTCGTTTAAAAAATAACAGAAAAAACATAATTTCCTAACTGGTCCTTCCTGCTTCCAAGTGTACCCCCATTCCAATCCAAACTACAGATTCATTTTATACTAATCTTCCTTGAATGTGATTTAGTCAACAAGTGTTGAGCACCAGATCACTCCCAAATTCAATCTACAGTCACTTCCTATCACAGCCTAAGACAAACTTAACTCTATTTAAAGTCCAACTGTTGCCTTACTGATACCCTGAATGCATTTCTTATTTCTTCCCCTTTTCATTGATACTATCGTACCTGAAACGTTCTCCTTCAACCCAAAACTTCCCAAAAGTCCATTCAAATAACATTGCATCCCTGATCTACCAAAGGTCAATTCTATCCCATCTGTGAACTTTGAATGCAATTTCCTATGTCATTTTCAAGACTAGAGTTCCAGTTAGTCTAAGAAACATTTTCTGATACTATCTGAGAATTCACTTAGTCTTTCTGAACTTGTTCCTTCATCTACAAAGCAAGACCTGAACGAGATCTCAAGATTTCCACTTCTAAATTTTTGATTTGTTGATTTTGCATTTCATGTCATTTAAAACTGTCATTTAGCTTATTGTTTCCATATAATTTCACCATATGTACGTCGTATACACTCCCTAAGGACAAGAACCATGTTTGATTACATCTTTGCCTACACCATTACTATGTAATAATTTACACCTAGAAGGTCCTCAATAAATATACCCATTTGATAGGTTGCTGAAGGGGAGACAGAAGGAATTTAATATAACAAGTACAGCAACATATCTGGGAAGAACTGAAACTTACTCCTGTATATTAGAATGGCTATGCGCATAATGGTAACAGAATGGCAGAGTATCTGGCTGTAATGATATCCCTATTCTGAATGTTTATGGGGTTTTTTTCCTGCCACATGTCTGAAGGCACTCACTGGACAAATACTTCAAAACATACTATGAGCTAGGCACTATTGCATGCAGTGAGAATACAGAGGTAAACTGGATGGATAAGGTCCTTGTTCTCACAGGGCTTATATTCTTGAGTACAAGAATAAGAGTAGCATCCCCACTCAAACTTCCAAGATCAAAATAAGATTATTTGAGGATATAACAAGAGAAGAGATATTTGCAGTTCCCAGAGCCTTCCAATACATGAAAGCTGACTGAGAAACAACTCTCAATACTGCTGTCAGAACAGCTCAGTTCTGATCATATGCTACAGAGGCCAACAGAGTTCGAGGGTCGTTAAGAGTACAAACTCTGGAACCCGGACAGGCTGGATTTAAATCCTAGCTCCCACTTACTAGCTATGTGACCTTGAATAGGTTACTTGATAGTACTTTTTTTTTTATGTTAATCATTCTATGCCTCAGTTTTGTCACCTGCAAAATGGGGATAATGATGGTACTTACAACTTATATAAGATTTTCTGAGAATTAAATAAGTTGATATATGTAAAGTGCTTAGAACAATCCTGTACCTAAGTACTATAATTTTGAGCTCTCCTACAACTATGACTACTACTCTTACTGCTAAATTATTATAGAGTCTATGAACAAGCTAAAAACAGTACATAACACAGTATAACTCAATATTTAATCAATGACTGAATAAATGAACCAGACTATCTCTTCCTCTGTGAAAACTGAACAAAAGCATCCTATCAACTTGAAGACTGCTAGGACTCAAAGGGATATAATCTATTTCAAAGTACGTTGTTAAAAACAACCCCCCAAAAGTCATACAAGAGTAAGGTTTCATTACCAGTAGAAATGTATCATAGCCGTATCATAGCAATAATCTAGTGCTAGATATGATTTAAATTGTATGCTTATACCTTCAAAGCATTCCTAACTAGTCAATATGCTCTTTATTATCATGCAAATGTACACTAAGAAAGCCTAATACCAAAGAAATTAGATAATTAGATGAGCTGGGAGAGAATGAAGTCTCATCACAATGAGCAATTTTATAATCAATCCAACTACAACTTACTCAAAAAAGGAATACTCAGGTATGTACCCAAGGTATCAGAAGTTCCCCAACTTGAGTGGTGAGCTGATATTACAAAAATAATCTAGGAGTCCTGGGAAAATAAGATGCTATCACATCTGTCTTAACCACATGAAGCTCAGAGTAACTCTTTACTCTATGGCTTCATGGATGGGGAAGGGCGATACCATCCACACCATGGTAGATCCATACACACCATGATCTAAAGTTAATCCTTAATAAAAATCAACCACAGTAAATCTTCTCTCCAGTCAACCCAAATACGGTTTTAAGCCGGGCAACCAGGCTTAATATGGATAGGTCTCTCTCACAACTGATGATCATCATCGCACTACAACATCAGATTTTGCATTTTCCCTTCTGTTTTTAATTACCCCAACCTTAAAAGTAAAGACCTCATCTCTTAACACTTTTTTACACCCATTTAGTACCCATAGGTAAGTTAATTTATTGCTAATTTTGATCACTGCCAAACCTTTTTCATCTCCCTTTACATAATCCATAACTTGCCTGTTCAATAACAAGTAACCATAATAACCATAAGGAAAAGAGATCAGTTAGGAATGTTAAACAAGTAATTAACTCACTATTTACTTAACTGTTTAATAAGGAAAACTCTCAATACAAACAAATGACATTTTTGCATGTTAAATGTTTGTATTTTCAACAGCTGAAACTGCACAGAAGGACTTCCAAGACAATACTTGGATACTATTTAAGCTTCATTATATGTTGAGTAGATGAACGAGTCAAAAGTTGATAAAGAATACTGATATTCTAATTTTGAAATAAGTAGGGGTTTTTTGGTCTTTATCAAGTTGGAGAACTTTTACTGGCATAAATATAAAATAAGCAGAAAAACACAAAACAAAATGCTTGTTACAAGCAATAACTAAGATTGCTTTTTTGGCTCAAACACAGCAAAAAGTAATCAATTAATTCTGATTCACCTCTATTAAAGGGGGAAACAGTGATATCACATGGTCATCTATACAGAACTTATTTACCTTTCAAATATACCATAATAGTGATTTTAAAAAGACAAGTTGTCCTTATCTTATGCCACTTTGCTTCATTTATTCACTAAGTAGATTTTTACTAATTACCTGTTAAGCTCTGAAATATACTTTGCATATGTAGTAGCAAACCAAACATCCCCGTCCATGAAGCCTAAAATCAGAGATAATCACACACACAAAATAACTACAAACTGTAATAAACATTATTAAAAAAAAAAAACAGTATTAACAAAGAACCTGAGTTTAGATTGCTATGTCAGAGAAGGCCTATCAAAAAGTGATGGTTAGTACACCTGTGATAGCCCCGAGTAGTGTATAGAACTGTTGAATCACTATATTATACACCTGAAACTAACACACTGAAATACAAATTTTTTATAAAAAGGGGACAGTTAAACTGAGGAGGAACGGAGGGCAGGTGACACAGGGGATGGTCAGGCTGAAGGAACAGTGCGTGCCTAACCCTAGAGGAAGAAGAAAGAATGTATGGCAATGAGGAACTGAAAGGAGGCAGTTAGGACACAGAAAGTAAGGGGGAAAGTGGCATAATACGATGCCAGAGGTAAGCAAAAGCAAAAAGTAATTACTTTCAAAGAAATGAGAAGGCTTTAAAGGGTGTTGGGCAAGTGAGTGATCTGAACAGATTTTTATTTTAAGAATATCATTCTGACTACAAGATATAATACCAGAGAAACACAAGACTGTATGCAAAAGGCTAGTGAGGAAGCTACTGCAGTACTTTAAGTAAGAGGTAAATATGTTAGACCAGAGTTGGGGCAATGCCGGGGGGGGGGGGGGGGGGGGGGGGGGGGGGGGGGGGGTATGGCAGATGAATTCAGGATATATTTTGAAGGTTATGGTCAGGATGTATGGGGTGAGAAAAAGGGAGTTATCAGGAATGGCCCTCAGGTTTCTAAAGTGAAGAACTAGAAAGAAATAATAATTATTAAAATGAAGATGAACAAAACAGAAAGAAATTTGAGAGGTTAGGTAATGAAAAGATAAGTTTATGCTCTGTTGAGATTATGAGAATGCAAGTGGAGATGCTTTATGAAGGCAGATAATGGTATCACCCGACGGCTAAGAGAAGTATGGGCTAGTGGTACGCATTCAGAAACTGATAGCATACACACTGTATTTAAAGCCACAGAGCAGATGATCACTCAGCGAAAAGGCAGTAAGGGGGAAGACGACTCAGTAATCCGAAGAAATTCTGATAGAGTAGGTGAATCTGAGAGAGACTGAAAAAAAGGGGCCAGAAAGGTGGGAAGAAACTAAAAAGGAGATCCCTGAAAGCAAAAGAGTGTGTTTCAAGAAGGAGGAAAAACAAAGGTCAACTAGGCCCGATGATGCTGAAAGGTCAAATAAGATTTCCATGTCAAGCCGACCGGTGAGGAAGAAACAATGGGGGAAAGGGCATGTGAATATGTAAGCCTAGAAAAAAAAGTCAACCTAGAATCTAAAATTAATTATAAACAGTTCTTTAAAATAATGTAAACATGTAATTTGTGTAATTTCTTTTAATGAGCCATTAAAGCATATTCTTACCATGAGATATTCAACAACACGGTGACACGGCAAAAACCAACCACCAGAGTTCCAACATTGCAGCATGCTTCTAATATTGCAGCACCAGAACAGGTCATGCTTTGTATAGTTTCATAGTTTTAAATTCAACTTTCTAAACAAGAACCAAAATCTACTTGTCTTACAATTCTGAAGCCAAAGCTACAAAGACTGAATTTAAATTAGAAAATTAAAATAGTTTTCCTGAAAAGATAATTTTCATACAACTTTCAAAAGAAAAAAAATACTAAAATTAATTCATTTAACATTTGCATGTCTACTGCATTCCAGGTACATCAGTGTGATGACTTGAACCACTTTTTGCTCACCAAGGGCTTATAGGTAAACATCAGTATGTTCTATGGTTAATTTTATTATTTGCATAAATACACAAATCAAAGAAGCCTCCCTTTTTTTCAGGTTTTCAGTCACTCTGATATTATTTATGGGCAACAGCCTTACCTCTTGTTGGCTTTATTAGTAGAAATACCAAAAGACTTTTAGTTGGAAAAATGACTTTTAATATTAGCTGTTTTACTACTGCTATGTATGTAACCGGAGACAACTCCACCTCTCTAATAAACTAAGCTTCAGTTTATTCATCAGTAAAACAGAAAAAACTTAACTCACAGCGTTGGTGAGTTGGTTTAATGTGATAATAAATATTAACTGAATCTAAATCCTAACATTTCTAATCACTTCAGTGAGTCAAAATACCGAGTTATAGACTATTCTTATTTCTACTTGATATAAGCCAAGCAATTCCACCCTTAAAATTTATGTACCTCGTTATAGATCAAATCTGGGAGCAAGGACTTTATTAAAATTAGCATCATTCTTTACATTTAATAGAGCAATATTCTACAGTTAGGGTAGATATATAATTATAAAAACACACAATTTATACTCCTTTTCTAAAAACCCACTAAAATTACCCCAAAAAATGAATTTTTAAGATATAAAGACATAAGCCCACAAAAACTGAGAGAACAAGTGAAAAGACAATAGCAACAAAAATCTGGAAGCTGGAAAGCAGATGGTTGAGTGACAAATGACTTAGCAAACACTAGAAAATCAAATCTTTAGCAAACAGTGGAGAAAGCCAAGAACAAACCCAATTTAAACTGTAAAATCCCCAAAAGACTCAGCAATTGGCAGTACCGCATACATCCGAAGTGGGATATGGGGGAGAGAGGCAGCTAAAATAAGGAAGATTGTTTAGAAGTCTTTTTAAGAAGTAACCAGCTCCACTGATCCCAACTGCCCTTCCCCAATCCCAACAAAAAACTGAAAATATATTGTCTGGAGAATATAAAACACCATATCCCAAGACTGAGAAAATCAGGTACAGCAATAGGCAGGAAAACATACTTAAAAAAGGATGTTGAGTGAAGAAATATATATATGGGGATGCTAAGACTCCAAGACCTTTTACCCAACTTCCCTCCTGTCCCCCACAACCTTCACCTCCAAGCAAGAAAGAGCCTTCTACAAGGAATCTAACCAGCTCAAAAGAAAGACATGAAGATACTGACATCAAAAGTCCTCCAACCAAACATCCCAGCCCGGATACTACACAGTAAAGCTAAAAGTCTCGCTAAGGATTTCTAATTAGCATTTTACCTCCCCATTCACAACACAACCACCAACCATCTAAGGAAAGGCTCTAGAACATGAAAGATAAAGACCAAAGCAAATACAAACTAAGAAAACAAATTTGGGGGACACTGATCACACAAGAAGAAATCTTTAAAAAAATATAATTAACATTTATATATTCAGACAGCTAAGAGAAAGTATTACTGTTATTAGAGCAAAATACTATTTAACAGGAGCCAAGTCAAAAAACAAAAGCTTTGGGAATATGATAACATATGAACTCAATAGAAGTATAGCAAAAAGAAAACGAGATGGAAAATAGGAAAACACAAGAAAATTAGAAAAGAAGTCAAGAAGATCCATTATCCCAATAAGAAGAGTTTGAGAAAGAAACAGAAAATGGAAAGAAATAATCAAGACATCATTCAAGAAAAAGTCGCAGAATTAAAAGATGTTTCCAGACTAAAAGGGCACACGAAGTACTCAGCAACATGGATGAAAAGAGACCTACACAAGGACCTATCACTGTAAAATTTCCAAACACTGGAAACAGATACAATCTCAAAAGCTTTCAGAGAATTAAAGAGAGAGGGGAAGAGAGAAAAGGGTAAACAAGGGGGAAAAAAAAGAAAAACGAAACATATACACACATAGGTCACATACAATATTTGAGAAATCAGAATTACTTCAGACTTCTCAAAAGTAATATGGAAGCTAGAAAGCAATGGAGCAAAATTATAAAACAATACAATTTTACATGTAGTATTCCTAAGCTAACCAAATAATCAAATGAATGTCAGGATAAACTAAAACCAATTTTTTTAAAGATTTTATTTTTAAGTAATCCCTACACCCAACATGGGGCTCAAACTCACAACCCTGAGATCAAGAGTCACAGGCTCTACAGACTGAGCCAGCCAGAAACCCCTAAAACCATTTTAAAACATCAAGTAAGCCAGGAATGAACACGACATGGATCACTGCAAAATGGAAATCCAACCACAGGAGAAAGTGAAGGGAACCCCACAATAATGGTTGTGTCCCAAGTCTGGAAGACACTCAGTCCAGCATGGAGGTCAGAGGGACATGAGAGACTGCCTCAGGAAGATAAAATTGATAACAATACCTGGTATGTCTGAACATCTCAAGAGACATTTGATGGAAAGTTGAATTAGTGATAATTACAGCAAAAACTAAGCCAGGGGTGGGGCAGAGACATTGAACTTCAGCCAGATCACCCTATGGTAAAGCTAACAGTCAACAAGTCACACTGAGACTAGATAAGCTCTTCAGTCTCCTAACGTGCAAGGAGCCGACCAAGAATTACCAGACATCTGAGGAAAGGCTCTGTCACAAAACGCAAAGCAAAAATGGGGAGAAAGGCATACAGAATGGGAGAAAGGCAATTTGGAGGAAATAGATGAAAACTTGGTGGGGGGGGGTACCTACTAACATTTCTATATGCTAAGTAGTATATAGAAAAATATATACTATATATTCTAGTACACGACCGTACTACATAGCTGGGGTCAGGTAGAAGGAGGACGGCAAGTGCAGTACATTGTATAGGACAGGAAAAGTGATATTTTACAAGAATATTGAAGAACCAAGAGTGATGAAACCATAACTATTAAGAAGAAGAGGTACCAGAGGTAAAAGAGATCAGCTGAGGAGGTGATAAAAGTCAAATCTTCATTTTCTATCCAGGAAGTTAATAAAACCAAAACAAAAGCACAGAGCATTTTATTTAACACACACTATACACGGCATATGAGTTAGACACAGTTCTAACGGCTTTCCAAATTCACTTCCTATAACAACCCTATGAGGTAAATACTACCATCCCCATTTTTTTAAATGAGCAAAATGAGGCACAGAGAGGTTAAGTAATTCAATATTACATAAAGCTAACAGTTGACAGAGGAAGATTCAAACCTAAACAGTCTGATTTCAGAGTCCATGCTTCTAACCATCCAGCCATGTTGCGTATCCAGTAGCAATATAAGCTTGTTGTTCACAGACAAGGAGGTAAACATGACAATAATCATCTAAAATAAATCATCTAACCATGTAAATTATTTGACCCTTTAAACTGCGCAGCTACAATTTAAATAAAAATTAAAGCCTATAATTTAGTATTTTATAGTTAAAATATTTTATGTAATGCTACCATCCTCAGAAGTAGACAAAATGAGTATTACTCCTATTTCATAGATAAGAATTTCATTCCTCTTTAATAAAAATTTGAAAGCCTACTACATAACAGGCATTGTATTTAGAAAATAGGTATCAATTCACCTCAGTGATCAGGTGAAAGAGGCGCAAAAAAGCAAGTCTTTTTATTCTTCTCAATTTATTGCATAAATTATATGATCCTGCATCTCTAACAGTTGTGCTAATGATGAGACAATATAAATTTTAAATAGTGACAGAAAAAGCAGAGAAAAGCCTGCTCATTAATTCATTCAAAACTTATTTAGTTCTTGCGCTTGAGGAGCTCAGAGTCTTGTGAGGAAGACAGGTAATTATAATTGAATGTGTGCACTGCGTTATATAGAGGAACAACAAAAAGTGCTAGGAAAACATTGCCTGGGTAAAGGGAATGCTTCAGAGGGAACATCTGAGCTGAGTCTTGGAGGATGAAGAGAAGTATGATCAATTTTACATAAGAGGCTGTACTAATAGTTGCAAAACACAAAAGACTACAAATCAGTGTGAAATACCTATATCTTCCCTGTGTTATAAAGGTTAAGTTCCTGTTAAAAGCTAAGACATTAAGACCTTCTTAATGAGAATGAATTTTAAAAAACAAGATACATAATCTGAACGCCTGACCCATGTTTCTAATTTTTATCATCTTGCCCAATGATCAACTGAAAGCATTTTCCACATGCCTAATAAACATTTTAAATTTTAAAGTGTTAAAATTTGCCTTACCACCAAAAAGTTTCATTGTTAACATGGTTTCTAAGTCATAATACTGAAATTATAATGACCCCTTCCTCCCATGAGAGAGAAACTGGTGACCAAACCCCAAAAGATGCAAGTGACATGGAAGCTATCATGAGAAGCAAAGGTAAGAAGAATTTTTTTAATCATTATCATTTTTTTTTTCTCGTAGGTATTTTCAAATTCCCTTCCAAGGGCAAATTAAAACAAAACTTTTCCTAAACTTCAGGGATAAAAGAAATAAATTTGCAGTAAAACATCATAAAGAAAATAATATACATGTTTATCCTTATAGACCTTTATAGGTATTTTAGGGGTGACACATTTTGATTTTTCAGCATTTAAAGGATACCTACGAAACAAAAATTTTCTGGTTTTGATGACTTAACTTTGATGTTAACAAAGGTTCAAATATGTAGTAAATTCAAAACAGGCAGAGTCAACTCAAGTTACTTCACACCAATATTTAAGCATACTTCAGTATCTCTTTCTGTCCCTTTATTTCCAAACCTTTCTACATAATTTGCCCCAATTAATCTTCATCTCAGTTACTATGTGTAAAGATTAATTTTGTATTAAATAGCTTAAACTGGCCTCTATCCCTACAATTAAAAACCTAGTTCTAAGTAGCAACATCTGACTTTAATTGTCTAGAAAAGCAAGTTGTGGAAAGCTCTATCAGGCCCTGCCACCAGGGGAAAAAAAAAGGGAGAAAGTCGTGCCAGGAGACCACAAATGGTAATTAACAAAAATCATGGGAGGTTTCAATTTAAAATGGGTGGTTTTCACTTGTGTATTTCATCTACCTTTTATTTCTCTGAATTTAGCATCCACGTAATATGCCTCATTTTCAGGGGCTTCACTCAATCACACCCCTGAGACTTAAACACATTAATATTTGGGGTAAATAATTCTTTAAAATTATAGTGAATATTAGCAATTACAGGTGAATACTGGCATATGAAACAAATAAAGTTTTATCAATAATTATAATAGGACCATTAAGGAAACTACCTCCTAGAAGAGGTCTACCTCTTAAGTACAGTTTTGTATACATGATACAGAATACATTTGGTTAGGTAACAAGGTTTTCATTACACGACTCCTGGAAAAATTATAAAAATCTTGAAAGACAAGATTTTAAAGTATTTCAATTAACCATGCCTTTACAACTTTTAAGTAACTAAAAATATATATATCATGAAAATCTCACTGCAACATTTGGCTTTTGTTCTTTTTCTAAAACTGCAATTCTTTTGAAAAACCCTCAATTTTTCCGAAGTGAAAACCACAAATACACATTTAGAATATAAATTTCCGATTGGTTTGATGAAAGTTCAATCACAAAAATATCCAACTAGTACTAAAATAATTAAATGTCTTCAGAGCTTATTCAAAGTTCCATGGTTAAAATGAACAGCCTTTGTCATTAACTCCTATGATACTATTTTGATCAAGGTTAGTCACAGACCAGCAAATCTGTGAAAAGAACATTCCTTTAAAAATCAACTTAGTTTAAAGCAATGTAGAATCATTAGAGATTTCACAACTTTTCTAGGCAGTCAGCTTAAAAGGCACAATTTGATTCAATGGCATGTTTAGAGCATTATTTCTAATTCAATTACGAAAACACTGGTTTAATACTGTGTTTTTGGCTTTATGTATTTTTTTTTTTTGGCAAAGAAAGGAGCAGGTGGAATAGATTATCAGGAGAACAAAGTCTTATTTTCATGCTTCTATAAATTCAACCCTCCAAGACTTTCCTTACTCTTTAAAATGGCTACCACCTTGATCTACTATACAAAAGGAAAACGCACAGGATATTACTATCAAAGATAAATCTGGTAATTTTGACAGTGTATACCCTCCTCCCCACGACATACTTTTTAAGATTTCCATTCCTGTTCTGTTCAGAAAAAATGACCATTAAATAAGTTCACAAAAGTTGGTCAATTACAGTATAAGGGCAACCTATATAACCCAGATAGGTCATCTTTCCTATAATGTCTGACTAGGAGAAGCAGGTAACATTATCTTTCACAGACTAAGATCAAACACAGAAGTGAAAAGGATTGTCCAATCTAGTAAAGGAGAAACAACCGTGGGAACCACAACCCCCCCCTTCAAGAGATGATCATAAGGATTTTAGCAATTCAGATGAATAGATTTACTATTATATGGTTAGCAAAAATTTTCTGTTCGTAATAAATCTCTTTAAAAAGCATTTTATAAGTAACAAAAACCACCTGGTGCCCCCCAGACCTATACTTAATGCTCAATAACTAGTCTGTCAAATAGTTTACATATTACTTACACCCAACTTGCTATCCACTCTGAAACCATTCCATAACACTCTTGCGCTAGAAAACTTACCACGAAAACGCATTTTCATATACAAAAAGAAAAAATAGGTAATGCTTTCGACAAATGTTGTGCATATACATAACTACCAAATAGATTAATTTTCAATCTGTTGAATGCCTGCAGAAATATGGCATGATCTTACCTCTCATCCTCGCCATCCACCAGGGGTGTCGTCAGCGGTAGCACCTTCAACGGGAAAAGAGAAGCAGAGGCTGCTAGGCTGCTGCTACTCCCATCTGAAACTGCTGACATTCCCCCACTGTCACCACTGATAGTCTGAGGTAAGCCAACTAAGGAGGGTTCCGCTGGGCGCCTGGCATCTTCAATTTGGCTTCCAATTGCCTGAGCTAATGATTGTGCAGAGAACTGAGTAGAACTTAGTGGGATCTGTTGTGCCAAAGGCAGATTTATATTAGTTGCTATCAAGGGAGGTTGACTAACACTCGGAACCAAATTACCATTTTGAGTGGCAGGGGTTTGTGCTATATTCTGTGGTGGAACCAAGTTTGTGGGGGCAGAAGGCATTCCAGAAGGACCGGCTGAACTAACCTGATTTGTAACAGAAATACTACTAGCAGAGGGCAAAGGACTAACTGCAGGCAACTGCTGCGAAACTTGAGCTACTGATTCTACTCCTTGTGGCTGGGGAGGCACAGTTAACAAGGTACTTTGGGGTGCAAGGACCAATTGCTGAGGAAGGCTTGAAGCACTAGTTTGAACTCCCTGATGAATAATCGCAGTCTGAGCAGGTGGGACTATCTGTGACGATGGAGGAGCACCTTGCTGGACAACTGAAGGTGTGACTTGGGTAGAGGGCTGCTGCACTGCAGTAGGTATGTTTGCTTGTTGACCAATACTTGCAATCTGACTGCCAGGAGGTACAACCGATACTGCCGTCTGAGCCTGGCCAACAGGCTGGCCAGAGGCCCCTGCAGGTTGTGCTTGGATTGCTGCGGGCTGCACTGGCAGCTGGATACTCTGTGGCTGGGCAGTAGGAATCACCGCTGTTCCTGCTCCCACTCCCACAGCACTGGGCTGTCCGGAGGACACCGCTGCTTGAAGAATCGGCTGCTGCTGTACGTACTCTGAAGCTGGATTCTGAGTCACTGGTTTACCGTGGCTTGGGACCATCTGTGTAGAAACAGCCGGTTGCTGCTGTCCGTACTGTAACTGTTGGGGTGGTGCCCCTGGAAGGGGAGCTTGCACTGGAGGAGCCGTCTGAGAATATGGCAGCTGGGGTTGAGCCAAACTGGAAATGGAAGGCTGCTGACCTAAAGCTGAAGTTACACCAACCACACTAACAGGTGATGGCTGGATACCAGTTGCAGCACTGAGAGTGGCTTGCAGAGGTACTGGCTGAAGACCTTGCTTTTGAGGATAGCTCAGTTCTTGAGACTGTAATTGTACTTGCGTGATCTGTGACTGAGAAATACTCTGAGGGCCAGAGCTACTGAAATCCATCTGTTGAAGAGCCATACCTTGAAGCGCCGGCAGCTGCTGCTGCTGCTGCTGCTGCTGCTGCACCACCACAGTGGGGGCTCCCATCTCTCCACTGCCCACGCTCTCGGTGTAGTGACTCAGTGTGCTGACACTACTGCTCACTGAACTCCCACTAGTGCTCTCCCTCTCAGAAGTCACTTCTACTGGGTTTTGTTTTACAGTTTCCACCACTTTATTTATTGCCACTCCTTCTGCAGCAGGCACGGCATTTTCTTTCTCATAGAACTCGGTGCAAGTCCATCTACCTTTTTTAAAGGGCTCAGAACTAGAATCTAACTTCACAACTCTGAACCTTGACGTGTTAACTGTTGGTTGTTGCTGCTGACTTGAAACTGATCCCACGGTCATCCCTGCAGCTGCACTGGGGGCACTGTTAACAACAGCGGAGGAAGAAATAGTACCATTGCCCATGCCACTCAAGATATTCACATTAACACCGCTGCTAACTCCAGGCCCGACACTCACACTAGCAGCACTAGGAATATTGCTTGCATTTATATTAGCATTACTAAGCATGCTGCTTGTCACACTAGGATTAAAACTCCCCACAGCAGTAATGTTAACATTATTCACTGTATTAGTGCCAGTAACAGAACTTATACCTATACTGCCGGTAGTACTTGGAGCACGGATATTAGTCATTACAGATGCAGGTGAGCCACCCGATGAGACAGCAGAAGTTGGTGCAGCTGGTATAACACTGTCAGAGCTTCCAGTGGCAGAGAGTTTTCTGGATACCGGACTTGAGGGTGGCCCTCCGGGAATGGATGTACTGGCCACACCAGCATGGGATGGATGGGGGTGCCCATGGTGTAGGTGGTGCCCATGATGAATGTGATGGTGGTGATGGAGGGGGTGTGGATGAGCATTCCCATTGATCACAACACTCTGCTGGGGAAGGTGAGGCAAATGAGGCTGCGGAAGGTGGGGCTGGTTGGGGGAGACTGCCCCAGGTGTCTCAGCTTCCTGGAAGTTATTTAGAGTCTCTTCTGAGGAGCTGCGTTCAGGCTCCCCCAAGTCAGTAGCCCTGGAAAGTGACACATCAAGGATCTCGGAAGAAGACAGATCTTCCGTGTGAGATTCATCCAGATCATCATAGCTCTCAGTGTCCTCTGCTATACTGTTGTTAGAGCTGATGCTGGCGGAGATCTGAGCCGGGGTAACGCTAGTTATCTGGAAGCCACTTTTCTTTTTCATTTGAGTTCCGCCTGGCATAAGAGGCTGTGCCTGCAGCTGAGCCTGCGAAAGGAGGTTCAGGCTTTGTGGAGGCGGAGGCTGTGGTCCCGACGTAGAAGATGCTGCAGGAGGTGGCGGCTGGAGCAGCGACGGAGGCGGAAAATCCTCGGAAGATGTGGCACTACTACCAACGCCGGTACCTGCTGCATTGAGAGCAGAGGCGCTGCCACTACCGCTGCCCCTTCTAGGGAACATTGCCGGGTGCGCCATCTTCCTAGCACTAATGTCTGCAGCGGCGGCGGCCGCGGCCGCGGCGGCGGTGGACTCAGGCGGCTGGTGCATTGTGTCGGGTACCGGGGGGCGGAGGAGGCGAGTGCAATTTCCTTCTGCACCGTAATCTTTGTATTCAAGACGCCGGGGAGGAAAACGGGACCTGACGCTCCGCCCGGCGCGGTTCCTCCTTCTCCTCCTCCTCCTCAGCCGAAGGCGCCGGCCGCTCCTGCCTTCGAGGGCGAGCTTCGGGAAGGGAGGATGAACGAGGGTGAACAGGGCGGCCAGGGACCCGAAGGGGGGACCCCTTCAGTCCTTCGCCATTCACTTTCCCCTCTAGTCTCACACCCCCCTTTATATTCCGCTTCACGTGGGGTGCGGGGCAGGAGGGAGGGGGAAGACAAGGCAAGGGGGAGACAAGGGGAGGGGGTGGGAAAACCGAGAAATGCCCACCTTCTCCGGACAACTCAGAAGCCACCTAACCCCTCCTCCCGCCGCCGCGGCGGCGGCCGCTGCAAAACCCTCCCGGTCGCTCTGCACGAAGGCTGCGCGGAGCTAGTGTCGCCTTCCCCTCGCCACCCTCAGGGCCACCGCCGCCGGCAAGCCCCGAGCTCAGTGTCGCTCAAACCTCCCCTCCCGGCCCCGCTGTCCCCGCTCGGCCCTCCCCCCACGCCCCTCGGACCCTTTCAAACCCCCTGGGCTCGCGGCGGCTGTTCCGTGAGCAAACGCTGGCCGCGGCTGGGGCCGGGGCGGCGAGGCTCGGAGCGGGGCGGCGGCGGGGCGCCCGGTACGGTGAGCCCAGCAACGAGGCGCGGGCGGGCGCGCAGAGACGCCGGGTCCTCGCGGAGCACGGCCGGGGCGCGGCGGCGGCAGTGGCAGCGGGAGCCCAGGGACAGCTCCATCACTGGCAGCCATGGAGCCCGAGCATTTTCCTCCCTCAGGGCAGGCGCCTCGGCTCGGCACACGTCCTCGGGGAGGAAGGGGCCGGCGCCCGAGCCTCCCCGGAGGGCGGCGGGATGTGCGCTAGCGCGGAGGGGTGCGAGTCGCTCCTGTCCTCTTCCTCCGCAGCCGGCTCGTCCTCACCCTTGCTGCTCCCGCGGCCCGGGCGGGAGGGGGCCGCAGGCAGCGGCGGCTCCTCGGCGGCGTTGGTGGCCAGACGGGCTGGTGCAAGCGACTGCAGCCGACGCCGTTCAAAGGAACGAGAGGTGGGGTTGGTCGGTGTCGGCAAACGGGGCGGGTGAGTGGGTGGGTGCCGAGGGAGGGCGGCGGGCGGGCGGGGAGGGGGCTGTGATGGTTGTTACTAGTGCTCTTCTCCGGCTCCACCGTATCCCCCAGTCTCTCGCGGCATCGGGAGAGGAGGGACCAGCGCCCGAGCGCAGGAGGAGGAGGGGCGACCGCCGGCAAGAGGAGGCGGTGGCGGTGGCGGGGGGAGGGGGCAAGCAAAAGGGAAGGAGGGAAGATGGCGTCTGCGCATGCGCCCCAGCGCCGCAGACATAAAGCCGGGTCCGGCAGAGAAGGAGGCGGCGGGGCTTCGGGCCTTGCCGAGCGCTGAGTGTCCTGACGGAAATTGCCGAAGGCTCGCGGAGGCGCCGACGCCGGGGGGTGGTGGGGGTGGGGAATTTCGGCCGGGGGAGCGAATCCGGGTCGGCCTGTGAGTTTCGGCCTGAGTGGGGGTGGGGCAGGGTGCGGGGCGCGCGCAGGTTAGGTGTGTCCGCTGTGTTCTCACACGCGGCCGGTGCGCGCGCGCGTGCACGCGGCAGGGGAGGGGGCGCGGCGGGGAGGGGCCCGCGGAGGCTGCTGGAGCCCTGGGTCTCGGGTGTACGCGCCCTGGGTGGTGTACCCCCGCCTGCGGAATGGGTAATGAGGCTTTTCTCCGCAGCAACAGCATCACGAGTTTCAGTTCCCAGGAGCCCGCCGCCGCTGCCGCCACCGCCACGACACGACATGAGTCAGGCTTTCTTCCTTGGCGCGTGGCGGAGCCCTCCTCCCCCTCGCCGCACCTGGCTTCGCCCCCGGCCCGTGTCTCCCGCGCCCCTTAGGCGGAGGCCCCTGCGCCGGGAGCTGCGCGGTCCACTCGAGGCCGGAGTGTCCTCAAGATAGGTGCTGTGCTGCCTTTTGTGCAGTGCAGTTGTGGCTGCCATGCGGTCCCCTCGCCCTTCGACGGGCAGGGGTGATCTAGCCAGGCAGATGTTGCAGCTGTTTGCTATCGATTGCCCAAGTTCCTCCGGGGT
The DNA here is from genome assembly GCF_017311325.1 of Ursus maritimus. NCBI lineage: Eukaryota > Metazoa > Chordata > Mammalia > Carnivora > Ursidae > Ursus > Ursus maritimus. The sequence continues at coordinate 26,443,062 of NW_024423344.1, read as the reverse complement.
AGGCTCTTCCCTGGAGAGGGCTTGCTTGCAGTCCATCCCTACCTAGAGGGAAGAAGGCGCCTAGCCCTGTAAACTAATTGACCTCAACAGGTGGAGCTTATCTCCACCAGAGATGTCTTTTCGTTTAATTGTCCAGGCTATAGCCCCCGTAGATTTGACTTAACAAATCTTGGTGGCAGCACGAGTGCAGTGATAAATGTAGACCACCTCTTAGGGTTAAAAAGGAAAAGAGCCATCTGCAAATCCGGTTAAAACAAAACAAAACAAAACAAGCAAAAAACCCTGCATGGTCTGACCATAGTTCTACAGAAGCAATGTTAGGTTTGATTGGAGGCAATTTACTGGAAGTTGCTTCCCTAGCATTACCCGTCTAGCTCTAAGCTAGAATGTACTACGAAGCAAGAATGTACTTCTCGCCCAGGAATTAAACAAACTGATATGGAAAATCCTAGAGAGAAATTTTTATTTTTTTAATTTAGGCTGTTGGGGGACTAAACTAAACTTTTATGGTTAGACCTCTAATTTAGGAATCTCACAAATTCACAGATCTATAATCCTATTTCAGGAGCTTGTTCAAGCATAAAGAGCTGTAGTCTCTTGCACAGTTTGACAGACATCTACTTGTCAATTCGGTGCATTACCTTTAGGTTTCTCTATTGTCTTCATTCCATCCCTCAGCATGTCACCATTCTCATATTACTGAATAGAAATGCACCCTTAACATCTCGTGCATATCCTGTATCAAAGTTATGATATGTTGTTGCTTTTTCTGTGGTCTCCCTCACTGAACCCATACACAAGACTACATTTTTTTACTTTAAACTGCTAATGTGGAGCTCTGTGCTAGGTACAAAGTAGGTTCGCACAAATATGGAAAATGATATGATAATAAAAATGAACTAAATTTGAAAAGATCATACTTGTGTTATGATATTCATGAATATGTGAATGACTGTATTTTTACATACCCATGGCCATCGGTGTATTGTACAATAATTTTTTTAATACCCAACAGTTCTTGTTGCAGGTGAAATGGGTGGTTAATGGTCACCATCCCTTGTTGAAATGCAAATCTGAACTATTTCAACAGTTTGTGAATGGAAAATAGAAGCTATCCTAGCCAACTGAACCTGCAATGGAATGTAGACAGACAAAATGTGTTTCTTTCGACTAGTGTGAAAAAAAATGCTGTTGATCTCTCAAAATGTTGCATTGGGTCCAAGTTTCGAATTACCCCAAACAACAACAGTTCAACACCCCCTTGTACCCTAAATACCTCTGTGATTGTGCTGATATGGTTAGAAGCAGAAGATACATAATAAAGTCTTACCCGAAGTTGACAGAATGAGTTGAGATAGCCCTATAAAAGCAGATACTTGTTCTGATAACCAGTAGTAAAGGGTATCATTTTGGCTGTTTTGATGGGGTGGGGTGGGCGGGGGAGTAATATTATTTCTTTTAAAAGGAAGAGTTTGGAGAACGTAAGTCATAAGAAAATACGGCCTTTTCAAAGGTATTTCATTTTTGTTTGCCAAATCACTTTCAAAGTCCTGTTTAGGCTGCATCAAGCCCCACTAAGCTATAAGGAGCAACTCCGCAATTTTGGAAACCTGAGTTTTAAAAACCTCTCTGTATCTCTCAGTTGCCAGCATTGCTGGGACCAGAAATACCTGAATATAAGTACATTAAAACAAGCAGAAGCACTTGAACAGCCAGGTGTTATGTTACCACCTTTTAATTAAAAAAAAAAAAAAAAGAAAAAGTCTGGAGTTTTTTTACATTATTACTAAATGCCTACTGCCATGTGTAATGAAGTCATTAAATCCTTTGAACTCAGTACTTAAGAGTTATCCTTTGCCTTTTGAAAGATTGAATTTCCCGTTTGCATTCGGAAGGTGCAGCTCTGAATTACTCTCTATTGACTAAAAGATTAGTCTGTAGTGCAGTTCACTTAAATCTAGTTACTGCGACATTGCAAACCAACATGCATATTTGGCTGTGTTTAGTGTTTTTTTCCTACCATAAAATACAAAATTTCCTGAACATTATAACACAACTTACCTAATAGTGAGAACTGTGAAATAGGTCGGTATTTAAAACCAAGTGATTCTCCAAAAGTAGTGTCCTCAAAGAGCAGGAAGGGAATACTTAACCCTTAGAATGGCTGTGAGTGGCAAAGACAGATACTAAAAGAGAAATGTGTGGAGCAGTGATGCCACTGTTCCACTGGTAAGTCTAGCTAACCAGTGCTCCAGTCATGCAATATTACTTATCTAACTTTTAAATGTCATCTGGGAAAAAAAAGTCAAAGTTTTAAATGAATTATAAACATGAAAAAAATCACACATTTTTACATATGCAGAAACTTATGCCTAGGGATGTTACAGCATGTTTATAAATCAATTCTCTCTCTAGAAAGTTTTTTAAATGAGACCGGAAGTAGTATATACTATTTGACTATTGTAAATAGCACAAAATGCTTATTTTGAAATTTCTCATTCAAATTTCAATGAGCCCCACCACTTGCCAAGTTGTGAGACCTCAACCTCTGGGCACCTCACTTTACTCATTTGTAAAATGGGGTAATTATAGTCCCTACTTTATACAGTTGTGAGGATTGAGATAAAACACTTAGCTTATAATTGATTAATTTTTGCAGCATTTGTTACATTTTCAATACAAGTATGTTTCTGGTCAGTGAAGCAATTTTATATCCTCAAGGGAGATATGCTTATAAAACAAAAGTTTGAATTCAGAAATTTTAATTTATGGTTCAGAGGGCACACTGATACGAATTAGCTCATTTGAAGGAGAAGACATTATCATTCTCCTTTTAGAAGTGATCACAGGGAGATTAAATAACTTGTCCAAAGTTTATACCTAAATCTCAGCATTCGGGTCCTCTTAATTTCAGATTCCATGCCTCTGTGTTGAGAGATTTTTCTAAAAAAGCAGCCTGAACTCTAGAGACTAGTATTTTTGAAAACTCTCTTGGAAATTAATGAGTGTTCTCTTAATGCTTTTGAATGCCAAGGAAGATATGCTGCACACACTAATTACATACTGCCTTTCTTCTACCTGCAGAGGGTGAAAGACTTTTTCCCTGTTTGACCAAATGTAAATGTTACAGATTCTGCTATGTTCAGTCTTATGAATGTGTTAATTTGGAGAATTTTCTCACAACTTAAAAAAAAAAAATCATTTCTAACTTCTGCTACAGAACTGTGAAGTGACCTTGCAAAAATAATAATTTGTTGATTTAGTTTTTTTTAAGTCTATAATCAAATAACACTCCAAACTTCTCCAGAAGAGAGCTAGTGTTTATTTAATGCCTACTCTGTGCTACACATTGTTCTCAATGCTTTAAGTGTTTTATCTCAATCCTCGCAACTGTATAAAGTAGGGACTATAATTACCCCATTTTACAACTGAGTAAAGTGAGGTGCCCAGAGGTTGAGGCCTCACAACTTGGCAAGTGGTGGGGCTGAGATGCAAATCGCTGTAGTGTAACCACCCCTCACAGCTGCCTCCAGACATACTGTTAGATCAGGCTCCTGCGAATTCTAGCTCCCAAGTTAAATTTCTACAGAATACTCATGTTTTGATTTTTCTAATGAGATATCGCCAAAGAATCTGGGAGCACCATTTTCTCCCGAGGTAGAGACATTCTAAGAAAGAGTATACATTTTACAGACTCTACTGTGGCCACATAGGAATTGGACATAAATGAACAGAACAACGATTTGATAAGTTGGATGATCTTTCACTGATCAAAAGCAGATGTCAAATGCTTGAAAAAAGGCATTAATCACACATAATTGAGGAACGCTGTCTATACAGGCCAAGATAAATGTTTTCCCATTTTAGCAATTAGCGTTTATTGAACCTGAGCGCCTGTAGAATAGAGACAGTAGTAACCTACCCTTTTCAATATGTTCTAAGGACCAATTTGTATTTGCACACCTTTTTGAATACTTAGTTATAGAAAGAAACACATTTATTATTTTTGTTTGTATCATAATTCTAATAAGACCTCTGTCCTTCTACCATATATGAACCAAAACCAGGTCAAGAAATACAAACAAATCATAGCAGCCAGTGTTTCTCTGTATTTAAAGATTAGGTTCATTAACAGTTGGGTATATCTCAAGTCTCAAAGCTCAGGGGGAAAGGAATGGCTGTTGAAGTCATTCCTTAGTATGAAGTCTTCCTCTGGTCATTCATTTTCTCCCTCTGCTTGGACTTTATCTTTTAGAAGAAAATTGATAAAGTAGTTTTTAGTAACATACTTAAATTGACATTTCCAGTTAATTTTATTGTAGAAGAAAAACAGGAAATCATTAGTCTTACAGGCCAAAATCTTTTCTTATTTTAATACCTTTAAGAAAAGAAGAAAAGAAAGTCTTAGATGCACACAAGATAATTGGAGTCAGAGCATAAGATAAAATCCGTTGATGTTATGACCACATGATGTTACAGGCAATAGTACTGCTTACGTATGGAAGGTGTTTACAAAATATTTCTATATGAATGATAGAATGATTTAAAGAGGAGAGGTTAGAATTTCAAAGAAAAGTGTGAGATGGAATTTAGGAGGAAAAAACCAACATAATTGATTTGTTTTATTACATGCTATACACACTTGTCAAACTCAAGAAAATTAAGTATATAACTGACTCGGCCTAACTGAGTTAAATATAAAATTAACTGCAAAGATGCCAACCAAGCTTTCCATCAAAAAATGAAGAGAAGGGGCACCTGGGTAGCGCAGTCATTAAAGCGTCTGCCTTCAGCTCAGGGCGTGATCCTGGCGTACCGGGATCGAGTCCCACATCAGGCTCCTCCGCTGGGAGCCTGCTTCTTCCTCTCCCACTCCCCCTGCTGTGTTCCCTCTCTCGCTGGCTGTCTCTCTGTCACATAAATAAATAAAATCTTAAAAAAAAAAAAATGAAGAGAAGGTCCAGGTGCTATTTTGCCTTAGTTATTTATAGCTAGGAATGGGATCACATGACAATACCAACTCAGTGGTTTACCTTTGATGTTTAAAAGAGTTTCTAAACATACTCCTTATTCAAGTCATAACCAGCATTACAAAAATGGTTGTTAAATTACATCTATATCAATACATACTTGAGTAAAATGGGGTAATAGTCTGTATTAACCCAACATTGATCCAAAATTATCTGATAAAAACAAGAATCTTGAAAGGAATAGTTCCAATAAAAAGCATCTTGACAAAGGAGCTAAATTTTCTTTATTCTGTCAAGCATATGATAGGCACTCAACAAGTACTTATAAAGAATTTCTTAAATCCCACATTATGTAATAATGTTGTCAACATAATTTATCACATGAACTTCACTATGAGATTTTTCACAAGATATCTCTGAAGAACATTAAGCTCAGCAATTATGACATTAGGAAACAAGCTCATTATCAAAATTTTGGTCAAGGGCATTCATTGGTATTCAATTTCCTTCTCTGTTCTTTACTTGATCTCTGTAAAATTCTCCCTGTCCAACCTAAGCCTAGAACAACTTGCTGACTACTCTTTTTCATGGAACATCATGCCCAAAGCATTTTTTTTTTTTGTAAACAGCAAAATCCAGTGAAAACAGTAAGAAGATACGAGTTGAATATCTATCTCCTTTTCTGATAGCTTTGCATTTGTTTAGGGACAGGACATCATGTTAAATACCGATGAGAACTGGAACCTTCAGCCTTTCTGTATTCTGGAAATGCATTCGTTCCATCCTAGTTTAAGGATATGAAGAATTCATGTGCTTCCTCCAGTCGGATGAGCTCCAGAACTATTTTCTAAGAATTTACTTGACATGACTAGGCACAGACCTCCTACAAAGCCTATAATGAATAGAGTAATTTCAGATAAAATGATCCATTGTTTAAAGCTTGACTTAGTTAATACGTCTAAAAAATTTACTAGCTTTCTATTAGTCAAATCTTCCATTTTGAAGTGTCAATATCAAATGAGGGTTTTGCTATTATTTTTTTCATTTCTTCCTACGTGAAATATCTTTCTTTTATTTATGATTGTGAAGGGTAATAGGACATGCCACCACATGCTGCTTTGCTATATTGATATTTTGAGCTGAGCTACAGGCACTTAAAAAGCAAATGCAGGACTTTCTCTGAACTCCCTTTATCTGCCTGAAGACATATTCTCCAAAAGGAACTCAGGTGTCATAGATGCCCTCCCCTGGAGTTTTCTCAACCAAGGAACATTGACTCTTGTCACAGAGAGGAAACTTCAAGTTGACACCATACTCAGACAAACTTTGTCACAGACTATCATACCTCCCATCTATTCTTCTAATGGCCCATTCATCTTTCCTAAAAACTCATCCACACTCCCCTAAGAGGCCTATACCTCCCCTCCCCTTTCCCTATTAAGATAGCATTTAATCCTGAATTCTAAAGACACATCGGAGTTACTCATTTTTCCTGAGTGTATCCTGTGTATACATGAGATATACATGGCAATAAACTTCTGTTTGTTTTTCTCCTGTTAATCTGCCTTTTATTACAAGGGTCTCAGCTAAGAACTCAGAAGAGTAGAGGGAAAATGATTTTTCTTCCCCTACAATTGTCAGAATAATAAAAACACCTTCTATTATAAAACTAAGGTTAGAATGAAGAAGCCATTTTGCTGATTATTATGGATATGTTTTTAAATACATAATATTTAGCACAGTATACAAGTGGTCAGTCAATTATTTTTCAATGGTAATGATTCTGTAGCTGAAGTAAATTCCTAGTGAATACATAGTAGCTGCCTGAAAATAGAGCTTCTTTATGCTGTTCCTTTTTTTAGAAGAACAGGAAGATTTTGACCCCAGAGCCTTTCAGATCTGTAGGACCTTCAGAGGAGGCAAATCGCCATTTCTACCCAGCTCTGCATTATTAAAATGTCCAAAGAAAATAGTCTTTGGCACTGTTTCCAATGACTCTGTTCTAATAAGGCATTAACTTAGCATTCATCTTATTACTAGTTGTACCAGATGAGTCACTCATGTAAGACTCAGGCCTTCACATATTTTCAAATGGCTTTGATCTACAAGTCAGCATTTTTTTTTGAATGTTGAGTAGATTTTATAGTGAACTCATTTGCCATTCCTCTCTCTTCCCTTCCCATTCACCCTCCAACCACCTAACAACACCACTTGCTATTCTGTCCATCCTAAGGACATGATGAGTTGTATTTCATGAATAATGCTGCTGCAAAGACAGACAATAAAAACAAATAAAACATATCGACTAATTAAAGAAAGAACATCCAACATCCCACAAATGCATATTAACAACCGTGGCTGATCTCATCTGAATTGTATTGCAGATTATTTTTCACTTCATTAGGTTACAATATGGTTTTTCTCTCCTGAAAAGTACTTGAAGTAGAATTAACTAAAAGTATATAATAATTTGTGGCTGCTATATTGGTAAGAACTAGAAGATAGGAAATGTGGGGTTTTGTTCTCCCTAGAAGAACTAAGGACGGGAAAGAAAAGACTGATCCAATTTCAGTGTAATTAATTGAATATCTACTGTGTGCTCTTTAGCGGGTGAAATTGCCTATGCGATGGTCTTTTCTATACCTGGGAAAGTACAAAAGGAGACCACCTTTCCCCACCCCTTCCCCCAGCTTAAAGGTATATTTGCATAACCTTATTGTAAACAAAGGGCAAATGGAAAGGAGCCGGAGAACAATTTGGTTTGTGTTTCACCAAGGACATTCTTCCTCCAGGTTAAAAGTAACCAGAGACTCCCAAATCATTTCAAACACTTCTTCTTCTTTTTTTTTTTTTGTAAAGATTTTATTTATTTATTTGACAGAGAGAGAGAGCCAGCGAGAGAGGGGACACAAGCAGGGGGAGTGGGAGAGGAAGAAGCAGGCTCCCAGCGGAGGAGCCTGATGTGGGGCTCAATCCCAGAACGCCAGGATCACGCCCTGAGCTGAAGACAGATGCTTAACGACTGAGCCACCCAGGCGCCCCTCAAACACTTCTTAATCCCCCCCCCCCAACTACATAGGCACAATATGGATCTTTGGAAATTAGATAAGAATAATTTCAATGTGGGGCACCTGCCTGGCTCGGTTGGTAGAGTAAGGGACTCTTGATCTCAGGATCATGAGTTTGAGCCCCATGTTGGGTGTAAAGATTACTTAAATAAATTAAAAAATATTTTTTTAAAGAATAATTTCAGAGTAAAATAATAGCAGCATCGTAGTTTAGAAACTATGCTGCCTCATTGATGCATATATCTGCCAAGGAATGAGCATCTGGTAGTGCCCAGTACAGATGGAAAAAACTGCAATTATAGCTCCTTATTTTGATAATTCATTCTAAGTGTATAAGTATCGTTAGTTGTCTTAATTTTTTGTTGTCGTGTTTTTGCTTTTGTTTGTTTTTTTAATGGCGGACATTTGGGGGTAGAAAAGCCTCTATGTTCTAACAATATTACTAACATGACCAGGAAAATACACCAAACATAGCAGAAAGCAGGGCTAGGAACAACACACTAAAAGATTCTTTGAGGCTGCTTGTTCCCCGATAAACATCATGATAGCAAACAGCCCTGCATAGAATAAAATTGAGTCCCTATGTATTTAACATTCTCCAATTTAATTCCTATTAAATTGGCAGCCTATTATCCCTACAGGGACAGATGGAATATTCCTAAGGAGAAAGACTAAAAAGTATGTTTTATGTTTAAAAATAAATAATAGTAATAAGTCATCAGCTCCACCTTTAAAGCATTAAAGTGAAGTTTTTTAAAACCTAAGCTTGAACTCCATTTTCAACAAGGAAACAAGGGAACATTTTAAAAGCTTAAACTTGCTTATGTTCAGGAAAGGCCCCCATTCCATTGACTTGGCTGTGGCTGTCCTGGGCCACAAGGGCCTAAAGGCTATCGCACAGATTGAATTGCATTTTGATCAGTATTTTAGGTACAATGTCCACCTCATTATTTGCATGTGATTTTCCCAAGGGCACTTTGCATTCCTAGACCATCTTGAACCTCTCAATCAACACCAGTGGGGTCCCATCCACAAGGTACAATGTGTGCAAAGGGATGTGAAATCATTAGCAATTTGGTCTAGACCAAAAGAAAATAAAAATAGTTTAGGCGGCAAATCCAACGGGGAAAAATCCATTAAAGTATTATACTTTATCTACTATTTTGGAAGAATTTCACCACTGCTTTCTTCTAATAGCAAAGATAATAAGAATTGATTGCTTTTGTTTCAATGAGGTCTCACTGCCCAGAAACGTGGCAGACTTGTCTAAATTGTAGCTCATTTTTAATGTGGAACTGAAAACTCCGCTTATGCCTATAGACCTTGTAACAGAACATTCTAGAATGATTATAATCTTATTTCAGTAGACAATATTACATTTTTACAGCCAGCAGAAATGTGCAATAATTAGGTCATGAAAGAATAATAGATTCACTAGTGGAGCAAGTACTTAGTTAGGGGTACTGAGGTAATGTCCAAAAAAGCTGCATGAGGATAGAATTTTATTTTTTATTTTATTTCATTTTTATTATGTATTTTTTTAAGTAGGCTCCATGCCCAACATAGGGTCTGAACTCATGACCCTGAGATTAAGAGTCATGTGCTTTGCTGGGGCGCCTGGGTGGCACAGTGGTTAAGCATCTGTCTTCGGCTCAGGGCGTGATCCCGGCGTTCTGGGATCGAGCCCCACATCAGGCTCTTCCGCTATGAGCCTGCTTCTTCCTCTCCCACTCCCCCTGCTTGTGTTCCCTCTCTCGCTGGCTGTCTCTCTCTCTGTCGAATAAATAAATAAAATCTTAAAAAAAAAAAAAAAAGAGTCATGTGCTCTGCTGACTGAGTCAGCCAGGTGCCCCTAGAATTTTGAATTGTTACAGAACTCTCAAGTGCCTGTGATAGGTTGGAGAGCAGCTAGAAGTCTCGAGAAGATTAAGCGGGTCCACTCTCTTACCAAACCCTTTCGCATTTAAAAGATCCACTTCTTGGGGCATCTGGCTGGCTCACTCAGTAGAGCACAAGACTCTTGATCTTGGGGTTGTGAGATTGAGTCCCACGTTAGGCATAGAGATTACTTAAATAAGTAAAATAAAGGATCCACCTCTATCTCTGACTTGGCTCCTTTATTTTTATTTATAATGGAGGGAAGGTGGGGGAGGCAGGCACACCTTCAAGCAAAAAGGAAGCCCAGACATATAGAACCTGGACTCCTGGACATCATTTTATACAATTACTGTCTTCTCCTGAGGCCTAAGCTAGTTTCCGAATGATAATAACCCTGATATACAGGTTAAATGACAGATCTGCCATCAAATGTACATTAGGGACTTATTTCCTTTAACATTAGGGTTCATTTTCTATAAAATTCCTACTACTCAAATGATGCAATTCAAGTGAGAAATACAAACCTACTGCTACAACATTGTCCATTATTCAGCAAGAATTTACTAAGAAGTACTATAGATTGCATATATCAAGTATCCCATATGTCTTCGGCTGAGTTCCTCCAAAATGAGAGACAAGGCTTGCATGCAGTTAGTTTATTTGAAAAAATAGGGCCAGGAGGCAGGAATATCAGCTGAGAGGAGAGGGGGTGGAACTGGGAAGGAGGAAAAGCCAATACAAGATGTGTTCCTGAGCTGGCCATCATGGAGGAGCCTTAAGCATGCTTTCGAGGAGACAAAAAGGGTTAACATTTACCTACCGATTTCCATTCTCCATTGGTCAAGGGTGGTTCTATGAACTTCAAATCCGCTGCCCACCACCCAATTTTTATACACGCTCGTGAGTACAGAGCCGGTTCTAGAGCTGCTCCATCCCAATGGGTCAGGGAGGGCACTGTCCTATCACACTCATGCAAAGTCATATAAGGCTGGTGTGGAATTAGTAAGCTGTTGTGTAAGAGCTAGGTCCCAGAGGACTCAGCAGAGGCCTCCAGTTATTACAGTGTTTCAGAACTGATTGCCACGATTGGAATTAGCATACAATTTTCTAATTCTAAGCATATAAGCCTGACTCCAAAGAGCATTTTAAAATATTTACCTTCACCATCACTTCTATACACAAATTATATATTGGGAGTTACCTCGAAGACTAGTCATAGTGAACTTTTCTTTCTTTAGCTTCTTTTTTTTTTTTTTATTAATAATGATTTTTTTATTATATTATGTTAGTCACCATACAGTACATCCCCGGTTTTCGATGTAAGGCTCGATGATTCATTAGTTGTATATAACACCCAGTGCACCATGCAATATGTGCCCTCCTTACTACCCATCACCGGTCTATCCCATTCCCCCACCCCCCTCCCCTCTGTAGCCCTCAGTTTGTTTCTCTTAGTCCATAGTCTCTCATGTTTCATTCCCCCTTCTGATTACCCCCCCTTAGGGTTAAGAAATTTCTAAATCTGGGAAGAGATCTGGATTTCTAAGTTCATAAAGCGAATAGGTAAACCACACCCAAAATTTTAATCCAAAATAATCCTTTCCAAGATGCATTATAACCAAATTATCTAAATCAAAGACAAAGAATTTTAAAAGCAGCAAGAGAAAAATAATTCCTCACATATAAAGGAACCCCTATGAGTCAATGAGCAGATTTCTCAGCAGAAACCTTGCAGGCCAGAAAAGAGTGGGATGATACATTCAAAGTGCTGAAAGAAAACTGCCTCTCAGAAATGAAGGACAAATAAAGACATTTCCAAGCAAACAAAACCTGATAATTCATCAGTTGAACTATGAAAGGTATGTAAGGTTACTGTTGTCATCTAAGGAATACAGGAGGCAAGGGATGTTGCTAAAACCCTACAATGCAGAGGACAACCTCCACAATAAAAACTTACCCAATACTAAATGTCAATAATGCTGAGGTTGAGAAACCCTTTCCTCGTGGAAATCTCTGTCCTCCTCTATCTCACTGAGAGTAGTCAATGACTATCATATGTTAATTAGGAATGCTTTTAGCTAATAAAACCTGAAACAAATGATAGTTTATCTTTTTGAAATCAAATTCATAAGGATGACTGCCCACAGCTGAATAGCATCAAGGGCTCATAGCCTCAAGGTTATAAGATGACTGCTACAGCTACAGGCATCACTACCACATTCAAGGAAAAAAGTGGGGATAGAAGAGAAAGCAGTAGTGATAGCCACATCTGTGCCTTTTATCAGGAAAGCAAAACCTAACGTCTCGGTGAGCAGATCTACCTTTAAGAAACTGTGTAGATTATTTAAAAAGTGGTACTTCTTTAATTGACCCACTGGTCACACATTAGCTCGAAATCCGGCATTGTGATGCCCCCAGCTTTGTTTTTCCTTTTCAACAGTTCCTTGGAGATTCGGGGTCTTTTCTGGTTCCATACAAATTTAAGGACTATTTGTTCCAGTTCTTTGAAAAACGTTCTCGGTATTTTGATCGGGATAGCATTGAAAGTGTAGATTGCTCTGGGTAGCATGGACATTTTAACTATGTTAATTCTTCCAATCCATGAGCATGGAATATCTTTCCATCTTTTTATGTCTTCCTCAATGTCTTTTAAGAGTGATTTATAGTTTCTAGAATAAAGGTCCTTTACGTCTCTGGTTAAGTTAATTCCAAGGTAACGTATGGTTTTTGGTGCTATTGTAAATGGGATGGATTCCCTAATTTCTCTTTCTTCGGTCTCGCTATTCGTGTACAGAAATGCAACTGATTTCTGAGCATTGATTTTGTATCTTCCGATCCATGAGCATGGAATATCTTTCCATCTTTTTATGTCTTCCTCAATGTCTTTTAAGAGTGATTTATAGTTTCTAGAATAAAGGTCCTTTACGTCTCTGGTTAAGTTAATTCCAAGGTAACGTATGGTTTTTGGTGCTATTGTAAATGGGATGGATTCCCTGATTTCTCTTTCTTCGTTCTCGTTATTCGTGTACAGAAATGCAACTGATTTCTGAGCATTGATTTTCTTTCTTTAGCTTCTTATTAAAGTAAAAATAAAAATAGATCATAACCCCCCAACCCAAATAGCAACAACAAAAACACATCATGAGCAAGTTGGTGTATGCCAGTATCTGTCAGCCTAATCTACTGTATTAAGAGATAAAAGGATCAATAGATGCAGAAAAATGTTGTTAAATTCAACACTTGAAATGTTTTTCTCTATGACTTATGTGGCTTTTCTTTCTCTTCCTTTTGGCCTCTGCTCAAATGTCATTTTATCAGTGAGGCCTTTTCAGACCACCCTGTATGCACTGACACCCTACCACACCCTGTCTTCTAACCTTGCTTTAGTTTTCTTCACTTCCTAGTCATAAAGATAATGGAAGAAATGACAAAGATAAAAATAGACAAATTTGACTACCTAAAAAGGTAAAACTTCTGGATACCAAAAAAAAAGAAAGAAAGAAAGAAAAAAAAACGATAAACAAAACTAAAAGACAAATTTCAAAATTGGGGACAGTATTTACCAGTAATATAACTGGAAAAGGGAAATGAGTTATAATAATAATAATAATAGTAGTAATAATAATAAAGCATTTATAGAAAGAGTAAACAGATTAATTCATTCACAGAACATGAATTAGTGACTTAAATATTTAGAAAAAAACCTTCAACCTCACAGAGAGGCTAAGAAATTTAAATAAAGGGTTGCCTTTACATCCTAATACATAGTTCTCTGTTTTCAGTACTTTAATATGCTGAGCCTATTATTCTTATAATTGACAAACAATTAAAGTTGCATAAAAAAGATTTTCATTAGGAATGTCCATTTAGGGTTTATGTATGTGATTCTTTAAGTCTTTAAATGGCTTTATTTAATATTTTTACCTTGAAACTGAAATAAGATGATTAGTAGACAGCATACAGAACAACCATATACGTTGGTTGTAAAATATATAGGTTAACAACATGGGTGACCCTTAAAAGCATTATGCTTAAGATATAAAATGTCCAAAAGAGGGCAAATATATAGAGACAGAAAGCAGATCAGTGGTGCCTAGGGTCGGGAGTGGGAATGATGAGTGACCATAGTAGGAATGAAATTTCTTCTTGGGGTGATGGAAATGTCTTAGTGGTGATTAATGGTTGTCCAACCTTGTAAATATACTAAAATTCATTGAATTCTACACTGAAAACAGGTGAATTTTATGGTATATGAATGATTTCAGTTATTTAAAAAGATATAGTTTAAAAGACTTCAGCCAAATAGAACACACAATCTCAATTTGAAGTTACATCAAAGGTATGAGAAGCTCACTAGAGTTACTTGTGAGATAGCCAATAGAATCTTAACTGTTTCTATCCTTAAATTTCCCTTATTTTTATCAAGAGACACATCATTAATTCACACTTCCTAGAGGCATTTAGATGTAGAGAAACATCTGATTTATTGACTAATTCTCTAAAACATACTTTTATAAATTTAAAATACAGCAGTGGCTAGAATCAAGCTAGTAGTGGCTTATAGAAGACCCACTGCTTGATTAATGAAGCTGTTTTGCAACTACAATTTAAATTTTTCATTCTTTCAGCAATTGATTATTGAGTGTTTACTATGGTTTTGTTAATAATCTATATTTTTATTGTTTTTCTATTTCCTTACTTTCCACTGTTAATTTCATTATTTTCTTTTTCAACTTTGTTTTTTCCTACCTTTTCGAGATGCACATGTAGCTCTATTGTTTTCAATCTTGTATTTTAAATTCATTTACATACATGCATTTCATTCTAATTAATACTAATTACCTTTCTAATTACCCTTCTAATTATAATTTCCATTTTGGTTTCCTCTTGAACCCATAAGTTATTTAGGAGAGTATCTGATTTATTTTAGTTTGTGACCCCGAATTCCACTGTACAGATAAAGAAACTAAAGTCCAGAAAAATTAAATGTCTTGCTCAAAATTGTATAGCTAATGCATGGGCTGAAATTAAAGTCTCCTGATTACTACTCCATTTTACCTTTCTAATTTCTTAATTCATATTCTTACCCTATCAGAAAGTTTCCTAAAATTAAACCAATATTGTCATTAACTTATATTACACCGAGAATCCAATTTTTACTAGCCTTATATATTTTAAAAATATTTGCCTAAACCTTTTTCTAAATATATTGGACATTGTCCAAGGATTTATTAATTTCTAGCCATATCATTTGACATAGTGCTTAGCACATATTAGGCTCTCAATAAAAAATTTATTGAGGGAATTTTTGTTTAATGAATATTTTAAGAATATTATTAGTGCCACCTATGAGCTTTATTAAACATCAAATGACAAGTACTGAAATGAAAGAATCTTTCTGGCTTATCATAGCACGAATTCAGGGGATTAATGATAAAGATGAACAAGAAACCAGAATCAATGTTGAAATGAGCTATACCTCCATGATCAAAAAAAGTGGGGATGGGGGGGACTGAAATATATGGAAAAATAAAAATGAAGTTTAAATAACAATAACCAACTTTCATTTAATATCCTATAAGAAAGAGGATGTTATTATCTCCACTGTATAAAGGGGGAAAGGGAACCCCAGATAATTTGAGTCACTTGCCCTGGTGACACAGCCAGAAGTGACAACCCTTGGATTGGAAGGCAGCTTCTGTCTGACTCCCAGCCCATTATCTTTGCAATAAGCCAGAGTCTTCTCGAGGGCTCTGTCCTCGCAGCTCTAGCCCACCCCTTGGCTAATTGGTAATTGGGAAGAGGGAGATAGCTCAGAAGCAAAGGGAGGGAGGGGCTGGTGGTATCTGGATCAATCTCCAGTGAACACAAAATACTTTGCTAGAGGTCAAATACTACCACACTTTTTTCTTATCCTTGGGAATAACCTTTGGCAGGGGTGGGGAGGAATTAGACAGTTCTGTCTTTAACATCCTGTCTACCTCTTTTTCTAACTCCTCACTGAAGCACAAAGGGAATCTAATGTCAGAACCTGCAATGCCATGTTAACAATATTATTCTTACAGTTAATGAGCTCCTTTTTGCATCTATTCTCTAGGCTTCTTTTTAAAATGTAGGCATTTCCCTTTTATTATTTAATAAAACTACATTAATTAATCTTACCAATATAATTCGATGATGCACAATAACAATCATTTTCTTGGTATTTATATATTATATATTAGGCCTTTGCTAATAACTATCTTTTTGTTATTTTATACATTTATCAAAGCAGCTTCATTCCTTATGTGCCAGTTCCTAATGTTTTCCTTGACCATCCCCCTCCATTACATTTAGGATCTGCAAATTGGTAATTAGAACAACCATTCCTCCGTCCTCAACTTTTAGATTGTTTACTTTTTTCCCCCTTCAGTTTTGTGGTTTCTCCTTGAGCTCTATAATCATTATTTTTTATATCATAGATGGTGTGTGGCGATTACAAAGAATGTTTTTATAATTTGGAGAAATGTTCGCATACAAAGTTAAAAAAAAAAAAAGAAGTAAAGCAGGATTCAAAATTGCATATACAGTGTGACCCCAACTAAACGAACATTTAAGTGTTTTATTTAGGTTAAATTTTTGAAAACTATACCAAAATAGTGACAGTGATCACTCTGGGTGATGAGAGTATAAGCAATTTTTAAAAATCCTGTGTATTTTTCATGTTTTCTACAACAGGTATGTATTAGCTTTTGCCAGACCTGGGTCAGAGCCCAAAGTCAAAACTGAGGCCAAAGGGACAATCTTGCTGAGGACTCCTGCTGCTGCCAAGGGCTGTCCATCCATAGGAAGACTTCCCTTGACAGCCCTGTCCTGAGGCAGCTGGTTCTGGTGGGCAGCTGGTAGGTATGTGTGGCGTGCATGGGCTGTGGGAGTGTGTAGCAGGAAGGAGAAATCCTAGGGAGAAGTCTGACAGTCTGATTTCTCTAGGGAGAGACCAGAGCTCTCTTAGTCTGTGGTTAAAAGCAAATCCCACTTGGACTAGAATGGAAATAACATCTGAATCCAGATGAAAGCTGAATATCTAGTATCTATATTGTCCAATTCACTCTCCAGCTGGAGGTTCATTTCCTTGAACTAAGATATTTGAGCAAGTTCTGGTCTTTTAATTCAGATTAATAGAGTAATATTTAATATATTTTCCAGCATCCCTTTGTCTCAATTTTCTCAAATCATTAAGGGCCTAATAATAATATTCTCCCACTATCTCATTAAAGTGTCATGAAGATTCAGGAATAAATATCTTCTATTTACTTTGCCACTTAGAATACAGCTCTTTACCACAAATTATGTTGCCTTTCTAGGTTAGAAAGCTGTGGTGGGGGAAGGGTGCATACCCTTTACTTTCCCTTTTAACTCTCCAGACTTTATACCATTATTCTTCTTTCTGGGAAATGAGACAGAAGAACTAAAGTCCTCTCATCTTAAAAGGTTTGCTTAATGACCATCCCATGTGAACATATGCAGTCTCAGCTGAGAAGCAAGACTGCTGCAACCATATAGGCCCCAAGACTGACTCATTTATCAAATATTAAAGAGTCATTTCATAGAATGGCTTTTCCAGGCACTTTTCAATAGAATTGAAGCCTGAGCAATTATAAGAAAAGCAAAGAACCCTTAGGTTTCTTACTGAAGGGGTCAGTCATCTAACCATTTGGGAAACCTGGCATAATAACCTATGTGATTTTTTCCCCCAAGCTAAGTTTTCCACACAGAACAAAAAAATATACCATTTCCCATGGTGAATAAACATAAAGAGAAGATATTTTCAAGGAGCTATTTTCTAAGAGTTAATATCTAGAGCACTGTTCTTGTCCATTGAATCCTATTCCCTCATTTCCAGCCTCCGGCTTCCCATGAGTTGTTAGATTAATAGACTGAACAACTGACTAATGTTGAGATCATAGAGTTCTGATAATATATCATTCTTACATGACCCCCCCCCTTATCATGTCTAAACTGACAATCAATTTAGTTTGGCACAACACAGGACTCCACACATCAATTGCCAGAATATAATATTAATGTAAGATATTTATAAGGTAGAGAGATTAAGGTGGAGGACTGAGAACAAGGTAATAGTTAAGGTCTACATTCTATGCTGTGGGTCCTTTTTATTTGTACTCACTGCTGTTTGCACATTGCTAACAACACCATGCCTTTCATGTGCATGGCTTGAGGAGAGAGCAATGGATCTGTCCTACTAAAGCAATGTGGGATTGTCTTCTGACCATCAAGCTAAGACCTACTAAAACAGGATTAGGACTGAATTCTAATTCAGCCTCTATCTTGAATTGCTCACCCACCAACACAGAACTGGTATAAGTGGGCTGCTCTGAAAGTCTGGCCTGCTCACCAGATATTGGCAGCAAGCCATTCTCTATGGAGATGTTTGTTTGATGTTTAAAACATGCAAACTCAGCATCTTTGGTAAAGTAGAACAATAACCATTTCTTATTCAACATAAATGATGATCCTTTTATGACCAAAAAAAAAAAAGTCGATAAAAGACTGAGTTTGAAACCAGACTTTTTTCCAATATGAATAAGAGTTCAGTTATTTTTTCACTTAAGCTTTGGGAGTGCTTCTCTCTTTTTGGACAGTTTCGTATCTCCTTTCCCGTACAGATGTCTATTGCCTTCAAGGCTTTCACAGAGAATTTAATCCTTGGCAGTGAAAAGAAAGAATCCCATGGGGCAAGTCAGGGGGGAGGAAGGAGGGACTAGCCAAGTTGAAGGATGTTGATTTGAATGGAAAAATCCTTTAGTCATGCCAAAGATGTGAAATTATCAAAGACACAAAGATCTTGTAACGTAGAAACTGAGGTAAACTCTGTCTTTCAGGAAACATATACTTTTTCAGTACTCCATATTGTGATGTCAACCCTACAATAGATTATCCTTGAGAAAGAATATTACTCTCACCTTTTGGGACCCTCTGCTACCTTATAGAGTTGAGTATATTTGCTTCTAGAGATCTAAGATGATTGAACACTAATTTGTACTTTGCTTCAGATTTAAACGAGGTTGTCGCCAGTACCTAGTGTTTTGGGAACTGAAAACAGGCTCTCGATGGATCTCATCCCGGATCTTAATTTCAGCATATTTATTTCCACGTGCCTTCTTCCTTGGCTGTATCAGCTCGTGTTCTTTGATTGCAAACAACCGTATTTGCCTCTGGTACACTTAAGCAAGAAAGGAATTTTTGGGAAAATCGGGGAAGCTCCAAGGATTGAGAAGAGGAGGCTAAAGACCCAATGGTGGAAAGAACAGACCCAAAGAGCTCACATGAATCTCCAAAGCATGAACTTTTCAAACAGCTGCATCCGAAACAAAGGATTCTGATTCCAGGAAGAGAGCATTTAACTGGTTTAGCTAGGTTCAACTCTTCACTCAGGGACTGGGGGAAGCCAGGGTCTCCGAACAACAGTCCCACCAGATGGTATCCAAAAGTGAGGATGGGATTACCACAAAGTAAATGGGGATGCTATTCCTGAAAGAATGGGACTGAAAGCTGAGTAGCTAAAGGAAGTAAACCCACAACAACAACAAAACAAATGGGTGCCGCCCCCTTCCTCTCTCCACTTCACTGTTTTGCCTGTTTTCTGCTCTTTTGTATGTATTTCCCTCTCTTCTTTTTTCCTCTGTCTTTTCTGCCTTTCTTGCCTTTTCCTTACCCTTTAAAGTTTATCTGGTATTGTGGCTGAAATTTTTGTCATTGTTTCTGCTTTTTCCTGGTGATCCTAATATCAAAATTGTATCACCTAAACAACTGATCCTTGTGGGCGATTGGTGGTAGTGGAGTAGGAAAATGTCCACATTGTTTGATTTTTGAAGACATGTTCCTGAATCTATCCTTTTTAAAACCAGCAACTCCCCCAACTGCCTACTGTTATGCCTATAATCTAATTGTTATAACGGAATTCCTTTAATCAAAGCAAGGAGACTTCACGAATTGTCATTGAAAGGATAATAATCTACTATTTACTATTTCCATCTTATCATGAAATCAGTCAACCTGTTAGCAAAGGAAGCCAGGGAACAGCCCACCTGGTTGACATAAATGTGCCAGAGTAAAATGAGCCTTTACAATGGAGACAGAGGTTATAGGTCAGACCTCAGACCCACCTCTTTCTGGCTTTGTGACTTAGTTTAATTATTTATTTCCTTCAAGCTTCATTTACCTCATCTGTGAAAGGGGATATAATTCTTATCTCATTTGGCTATTATGAAAAATCAATAAAATTATATTTGCAAAATACTGTACTACCTGGCATATTATAGGTGTGCAGTAAAGGTTAAATTCCTCCTTCCTCCAACAAATATGAACACCTACCATGCCCCACACACCAAGCTAAATGCTAGGAACAGGAGCAAAACAGACATGCTTCCTACCGCTTGGAGGTTACTTCTAGTGGAAAAGACACACATTAAGCAAAATCCAATATAGAAAGTATTGGTGCCAATAAATACATTAATTAGAGGTTCACAGACAATGGCTGCTATAGACACAATGTTTGTGTCCCCCCAAAATTCATATATCGAAACTTAATCTCTAATGGTATTTGGATGATATTTGGAGGTGGGACATTTAGGATGTGATTAGGTCATGAAGATGGACCTCTCATGAATGAGACTAGTGCCTTTATAAAAGAGCCTTCAGAGACATCTGTTGTCCTTTCTCCCACAGAAGGACATCCATGAAGCAAAAAAAGATTCTCACCAGACACTGAATCTTCTGTATCTGGATCTTGGGCTTCCTAGCCTCCGGAACTATGAGAAATAAAACTTTGTTGTTTATAAGCCACCTAGACTGTTATTTTGCTATGGCAGCCCAAATGGACTAAGACAGTGGCACTCACACTACATAAATTAACTATAGATCTGGACTAAATAGAAGCAGTCAAAGTCAGTAGATCAGAGTAAACTCACTGAAGATATGTGACTGACCACTCTGGGTGTTCAGGGGAAAATTTCCCCTCTCTCATTTTGCCAAAAAGGATGTTATTAAAGAAATAATATTTCTATGTTTGCATAAGAAAAAGAAGACAAGTTGTTTTACTTGGAGATGTTTTGATTGTAGGATTTTGCATGGAGAATCTTTGGAAGATTGAAATCATGTATTTTAATGACGTAAGCATGAATGAATTAGTCTATGCAGTAGTTGAGATGGTCAAGATCAAGAAAAAGAGACAATCCAAGAAATTTTAGGGGGAAATGTACTAAGTGTTTGTAGCAGAGATTGCTAATTGCATAACAGTGTCTTATTTCCCCTTCCTTACTGAAAGTACTCAATTTTTTTTAGCGTAGCCCACTGCTTCTCAGCTAAAAGTCTGAGTTGCCCTTGTAGCTAGGTGAAGCCACATGACTGGCTAGGTAATCAGAAGAAAGCAGAGATGTTATGTTTTCTAAAAAGACTGCTAAAATGGAGGGGCACTCTTTTACTTCCCTCTTTCTCCTTACGGCTACGATCAGGAACTTTAGCACCACCTTAGGCCATAGATAAACCTTGGGAATGGAAACCATGCAGAGTAAAGCAACAAGATAAAAAAGCCTGGGTCCTGATACTTGCTGCCTTCATAACGCCCTTGTACTTCCTATCTCCAGACTTCTTCCATGTAAGTGGGAAATAAACCGTCTAGTTCAAGCCACTATTTTGGGCTTTATTTTTTTTTTATCATATATACAAATTTAATCATAATTGATATATTGCTTGGATAATATGCTAAATGTTATGGGGGTTATAAAATAGACATATCTCGTGGCCTTTCTACTTTAGAAGTTTACATTGAGTTGATCGTTAGATTTTTGGAAAGTTATTTGAGAGTCGGAGGCAATAAAGTTAGAAAGGTAGCCTGGATCCAGATTATATAGGCTGTTCTGGACCTCTGTAAAGTCATTGGACTTTCATTTTACTTATGGAGAGTTTCAGTGTTATCATTCGACTTATATTTTTAAAGGATCAGATTTTTCACTTCTGGCATGGTAGACTGGGTAGTTTGAACAAACACTCCCACTGAGAACAACAACAAAAACAAAAACCATAGACAAAATGTTAGAAAAAAATTCCTTGAAGGCATTAGAGAACCAACAAGTTAATTAAGAATTGCAGGGCCAAGTTCCAGGAGAAAACAAATCACAGACATAAGCTTGGCAGTTAGGGAACTTTTCCTATAGAGCCTTTACCAATTCTGGAAGAAGTGGCTGAGAAATTGAGAAATCAGTGTTTTTGACAGGCTTATAAAGCCGAGGCAAAAAAAATTAAATCACAAAGGGGTGGGGAATAAACCTGGTAAACCATTTAGGTTTTAGGTTGATACTTTGATAGGCTACATTAAAAAGTAAGGTGAACAGGGAGTCAACTGACCTTCACAGGGACTGAATCCCTGCTTCAAATCAGCTTAATCATGAAACTGGATTGCTAGAGCCCCTTGCTGCCTATAGAAGCAAATTTCTGTAAAAACATATCACACCGAAAATAGCCAAGCACACAAAGGGAGACATGCTGGAAACCTAGATAAACCAGAGAAAATAGAAACAGACTTGCTGAGGCTGCATCCAGCACAGATTTAAATATAGCTGTATTTACTATGTAAAACCAATAAAAAGACTGCGATTTTGGAAGAGAACTGAAAATCTAAAAATGAGCCCCCCAAAATTTATATCTGAAAAATACAATAACTAAAATTAAGAATTCAATGGAAAAGATTAATAATAGATTAGACAAAGCTAAAAAGAGATTTAGTGAACTGGAAGATGGAGCAGAAGAAAATATCCAGAATGTAGAGAAAAAAAAGTGTGGAAAATACAGAATAGAGGATAAGAGACACAGAGCTTACAGTGAGAAGGTCCAAGATACATATAATTGGAGCCCCAAGAGGAAAGAGGGAAAGAGAATGGGACAGGAGCCATTTTTGAAGAGACAATGGCTAAGAATTTTTCAAAATTTACAAAAAACCTTGAGCCCCATTTTCAAGGATCTCTATGAACCCAGGCAGGATAAATAAAAGAATTCCACCCTAGATTCATCATAGTAAAACCAAAGACAAAGAGAAAAAATCTTAAAATCATAGAGAAAAAAAGGAGCAATAAATTTCAAAGTGACAACAAACTTATAGCTAACTTCTTCATAGATTTATGGAAGCCAGAAGAAAATGGATAATTAAAAATGCTGGAAGAAAATAACTGTCAACCTAAGATTATATATACCCAATGAAAATATCCTTCAAGAATGAAACTGAAATAAATATCCAGACAAGCAAAACTCAATAAAATTCATATTAACAGGTTCATAGAAAAGAAAATACAAAGATATTTTTTTAGGCAGAAAGAAAATGGTCACAGATAGAAACCCAGTGATGCAAGACAGAAGAAAGAGCAATAAAAAGAGTAAATATGTGAATAAGCATAAATAAATATTGACTGTATAAAATAACAATAATTTATTGTGGAGTTTTCAATAAATATGAAATTAAAATACAACAATACCATATAAGTCAGGAGGAGGAAAAATAGAGTTTCGAGATTCTATGGCTCTTACAGTCTGGTGAGAGGGTAAAAATACCAACTAATATTATATTAGACTTTGATAAGCTAATACTGTAATCTCTGCAGTAAAAAAATAATAAAAGAATGTGTAACTAATAGAGGGAGGAAATTGGAATATTGACAATAATAACATCAACCCAAAAGATAACAGGAAATAATAGAAAATAGACCACAGAGCAGGAGAAACAAATAGAAAGCAAATATTATGATGGTAGATATAAACCAAAACATATCAATAATTATACTAAATGTAAGTGAAATAAATGTTTTAATTAAAGTACAAAAATTGTCAAACTGGATAAGAAAACAAAACTCAATTACATGTTGCTTACAAGAAACACATCAAAATATAATGATACAGAAAAGTTGAGAGTAAGAGGAGGGAATACGGTACATTATGCAAATATTTTAAAAGAATCATTCTAGCTGTCATGAGGGTAATAAATAAGAACTGTGGACAAGAAAGGCAACTTGACAGGAGCATGAGATCTATTTCAGGTGGGAAGTAACAGAGGTCAAGATATTGCAATAGTTCAGATGTGTTACAGGTGCACTTAGGTGCACGAAAGCACTATAGAAAGACTACAAATATGAAAGGAAAGAATGTATTCCTAAGAATGCTGGGTGCAAGAATTAATATCTCCCCTACTATATTTCTCCCTGTGTTACCTATATGCTATTATTAAGATCAAACTAAGGACAAAAGAGTCCTGGCAAAAGGACAGAGCACTCCTGAGGCTCATACAAAGGGGCCCCAGAGAATGTCAGAAACTCTAGGATAGAGGCCACCCCACTTCACTTTACTATTCCAACTTGCCTTAGACTGCATTCATTGTAGTGCTGCTCTTGCCATGCTACTCTAAAAAATCAAATTTAACCCAAAGATATTCTTTCTGAAAGACCTGTAATTGTTTAGCTTCAGCAATACTGGCCAAAGATCAAGATCCTTGAGAAAACTATTCTTTCATACCCATTGTTCCTAATCCCAGCAACATGAATATTGATATCCACGGTGAACGTTTAGCTCTCAATTGCCAGCACAGAATGGAGAATATATTGTAATTAATAAGATAGTCATCATTGGTAGGATAGTGAGGGGAATAAAGAAATTCTTTATAAATTCTAGTTATTTTCTGGCCGCATTATTAGGAACATCAAGTTGACTAGTTGATGATATCTTTATTAGCTCATCTGTTACATAACCTAGAAGGGATCATATATGACACATGCATAGATGTTTTAAGCATTATTTTGTAGTGATGCTGCTTGTTTATCTAACTTCCCTTCTGAACACCAGTATCTTGGTTGCAAAGTTATTTAGAGTCAATTAGTTCAGATGCCTCTCAATGAAACAACATATAAAGGAATTCTTGAGTTAGGACTTGAGAAAGATCTATGAGCTGAGAAGAGAACCCAAATTGTGGAATGAACTAGGCTCAGTTAAGTATAAATATGTATTAGGAAAATCATAATAAAAATATACTCTGCAACAGTTTTGATGAAATACCCAATATATTTCATTAATTATTTCAATTAGAGAACTCTTGGTTAATAAATAACAGAAAACCCTGATTTAAACTGGCTTGGGAGCTCCCCTCTACTTGATGGGGTGCTGCCTGATTCATGAACCGATTAATAAAGCCAATCAGATCTTCAACAAATAAATAAATAAATAAATAAACTGGCTTAAGCATAAGGAAACATTATTTCACATGAATGGAAGTCCAGAAGTAGGGGAGGATTCAAGATTGGTTGATTAATAATTCAACAATATCATCAAATACTGAAGTTCTTTCCATTCACCCGCTCTGCAAATTTTTAGAAAAAAGGTTTGGTTGAGTATATTCCCAATAAAAGAAGAAAGTCCATCTCTTCCTCTAATTCTTTCTTAAGAGGGAGAAAACCTTTTCTAGAAGCCCCTCAGCAGACTTTTTCTCATTGGGTCACAAGCCCCTTTCCTAAGCCAGTTACTGGCAAGGTGAATGAAATTACCACAGTTAGCCTGGATTGATCATCTGGTGTGTGGGAAGGATGGTGAGAAGCCAACTGTAATGAACACCAGGCCAGGGCCCTACTGACAGAGGAAGCCATTTCTCACCTCATATTGTCCATGTCCTATGCTTCTTCTGCCCCTGGACTCTATCACTCCTGCTCCTCTGTCCACTCCAACTGGCCCATGCTAGAGTGTTTTCTTTCCAATGTGATGGCTGTAGAACATTCTCATTCTTTTCATTTCTTCATCTGCAGTTATTAAAAATACAGATTTTACAACCAACCCATGGTTGCCATAGGGGAGGTAGGTGAAACAGAACAAGGGGATTAAGAGTATACTTATCGTGATGAGCACTAGGCAATGTATAGAATTGTTAAATCATTATACTGTACACCTGAAATGAACATAACACTGGAGGTTATTTATTACGTCAATTAAAAAAATACAAGTTTTCTATGAGAGGATCTTCATCAATTTGATGTCTGTGACACATCGCTTCTGCTCTTATAAGCTGTTAAGATTTGTGCAGAACTCTACCTCAAGGAGGGGGAGGTCTTTGGCCTTCTCCTTAAAAATGGGCCTATACCATCTCCCTTTAAAAAGAAAATTCTCTTTGCCTTACTGTGGAAGAAAGGATAGGTGCTTTCTCAAGGATACTTCATTATCCCCCCAAAATATGTTTCCTATGTTTATTATTATTATTGTTATCATCATCATCATTATTATTATTATTTTGGCATACCACTTGCAAATGTGCTCTTTGGCCTCAGTAAATACAGCTACAACTAACCACTGGCTGCCTTACCCACTTATGTGTGGATTTTAAAGACAAAGTGGTTATATTTCCAATTGTCTCAATAAATTATAATTATATAAGATTATCAAATTATAGGACTTGAAGGAAGGTAGGCCAAATTATAATTATTTTTGGTCTAATTATGAATCAAGTTTGCCTAGAAAAAAAATTAATCATTTTGGGGACGCCTGGGTGGCTCAGTCGGTTAAGCATCTGCCTTCGGCTCAGGTCATGATCTCGGGGTCCTGAGATTGAGTCCTGTGTGGGGGTCCTAGCTCAGCAGGAAGTCTGCTTCTCCCTTTGCTTGTGTGTGCTCTCTCTCTCTCTGACAAATAAATAAATAAAATCTTTAAAAAAAATAATCATTTTCATTACTTAATAAATAAAAAAAATAATTCTTATTAAAGCAAATAAGCTGAAACTGGACAGTTTTCTCATATTTTGTATTTTACTTTATATATGATGTAACACCTATAAGAAATTAGTTAATGAGATTTTTCTCATGTTATTAACATAGAATATAATGTCTCTCTCAACCTCCTCAGAAAACAGATTTTCTCCAAAATGCTTCATAGTGTGAATTTAGGTCTGAAGACAGGCAGAAAAGCTTCTAAATTCAGAATAGGTCAGGAGAGTTTCTTTTTTATTGTCCCTTTCCACTGCTACTGTCTGTAGTCATTATTCCTTTTCCATTGTCCCCTTCTGGAAAGCAGAAAAAACACTGCTTCCCCGTAGGCCCTCAGGGAGACTAGGTTTAATTAAAGTCTGAAAAGCACATTTGAAAATGAGGACTATTAAACCAGAAATAATTTGTGAAGTGTTTGACCCCAATCTGCGTATTACCAGTAGATGAAAGAGAGAAGAAAAAAGTAGAATAAGAGAAAGAAAGAAATCGGGGGGGGGAGGTACGCCTGGGTGGCTCAGTCCTTAAGCATCTGCCTTCAGCTCCGGGCGTGATCCCAGGGTTCTGGGATCGAGCCCCACATCGGGCTCCATGCTCTTCTGGGAGCCTGTTTCTTCCTCTTTCCACTCCCCCTGCTTGTGTTCCCTCTCTCACTGGCAGTCCCTCTCTCTGTCAAATAAATAAATACAATCTTAAAAAAAAGAAAGGAAGAAAGAAAGAAAGAAAGAAAGAAAGAAAGAAAGAAAGAAAGAGAAAGAAAGAAAAAGAAAGAAAGAAGAAAGAAAGAAAGAAATCAGGGAAATATTAATGGTCAGTTACCAACTGCAATCAGGGGTGGGGTTCCCTGGACATCACTTGGTGGGAAGGGATGTGAGGCCCCGTTGGCCATTCATTAGCTGCTGTTCTGGAAAATCCAAATTAAACATTCTTATAGATGCTACAATGGAAAAAGTACGTGGTCATCACATGTAATTGACTGAGTCCTGCATAGACAGCAGTAAAATCGTCACAAACAAAAAGCATTTGCACTCACGTCACGTGCATGTGCAAGACAGCATTCCATGCCACTCAGCCACATGAGGCAGACTAATGAGGTAGTCATCTCCTGTTGTGGGCCATGTTTCTGGAATGGTCTATGTGTTCTGTTCTCCTCTATCTGAGATGCTACAAGCCATTTCTTGGAAATTTGTATCTTGTGCAATTGTCTATCTTTGTTTTCTCTTTGATTTTCTAATTGTTTGCCACTCTGCACAGAAGCTGAGCATAATTAATTTATCAAGCATAATATCCATTAGTGGGATTACCACGAGAACTGCCCAATTTTTCGGGATATTCATCAATCTGTTAATCGAAGAGTTGGCAACCATTGTACTTGAAGTCACTGTAGTACTGAACCCAAGGAAGATGCCATTATCAGATGAAATTTTCAAACCACAGAGGTTGATATTCAGTGTTATTTTTGTGGTAGTCATTGGTAGCCAGTGCCTACGGAAGGGTCCTGGAAACTTGGTTTATGGATCCTTTTTTGGATTTGACCCTTTTTTTTTTTTAAGATTTTAAAAATTTATTTATTTTAGAGACGGGGGTAGCAGATGGAGGGAGAGGGACAAATAGACTTCCTACTGAGCATGAACCTGATGCGGGGCTTGATCCCATAACCCTGAGATCATGACCTGAACCAAAATCAAGAGTCAAATGCTTAACTGCTGAGACACCAGGCGCCCCTGGATTTGACCTTATTTTAGGAACAATCCCAACCTATAGTTGGCAACTTTTCATTGGCAATATATCCTTGTCTGCAATCCAGGACTTTGTTACCAGGAGATTTAAACAGGCACATATGTTTAAATTAACAAAGATATAATAACCAAGAAAGGAATTAGAAGTAAAGGGCAATCATGGGTTAATACACAGTTTAGAAGAAATTATCTAAAATAGAGATTGACCTGTGCTCTAATTGTTCCTGTAGTATCCTAAAGTTGAAGTTGAAACCAAAGCAAAAGTTTAGAAGTCCTTGCTCTATTAAATATCTTCTACTTTATCCCTCTTTAAAGCCAAGTGAATAGGGTTTTCAAAACTTAATCTGAGGGTTTTTACTTTTCTGTTTTACATTAGAATGTTCTCATCTCTCACTTTACTATTGACACCTAAAAAACTGATACAGCTTACATGAAACAGCCCCTCATGAATTATTTACCCTATGAGGACAGAGAATATTCCTCATCTACACAGATGTACACCTTATAGCAACTGATTTAGTACCATATGCTTTAGGGACATTCATAAAATGTCCCCAAGTGTCAACAAAATATGGGTGGTAAAGATAATAAATGACAAAATGCTGTTGAATTTGTACAAGATTCTGGATGGTCTATCTGAATTCACCTTAGAATGACGGTTAGAAGGAAGATGATATTATCCCTCCTCTTTAAATCTGCAAAAGAAATCTTATAAGATGATTTATAGTTTTGAAATCTTGTGAGCATTTTAAGCAATCAAGATTAATTAGTACTATTCCCATATTACTATTTACCTCCCATATGCACCAGAGACCAAAAGTCTCTAAGAGGCTAGATAAGAACCAAGAAAGTACCATAGGGCACAAATGTCACCAGAGATAGGTTATCGAGTCTCATAAAAACGCAATTTTGATTTCTGTCCAAGGAACCCTTCTAGACTGTGAACTTGAAAATAGTTGTGAAGTCGACAGAGGAGTATGAATTGTCCAAGTTAATTAGCTGAATTTTCTCTGGGCTAATCCTTATTTTTTAGGCTAGAACATGTTTATCTCTATATTCTAATGAAGTCTCTCTAATAAAATAACTGGCTCTAACAAGTTACTTACAAAATCGAAGACTTTATTCTAAAAAACGACAAGCAAATGGTTACTGGGTTTTCCCCACTTAAATTGTGCCACAGAAAAGGGAAAAGAGTATCTCCCTGGTTTACACAATAAATTGTTCCCCATTCCCCTGGAAAAAAACAAAGCTGGAAATACGCAGTGTCAGGAGCAGCGGGAATCAGTGTGTAACTGAGACCCCAAAATTCTGGCTTGCATTTCCACTTGCAAGACTGACTTATCTCACAAGATCCTTACCCTGCCCGTCTCCCTGTCTCAATCAAATGTGGTTCTTTCCACTTGTTCAGATGTGGTGGCATAAGCTTAAGGCCTGGAAGTGCCAAACAGGAACCATGGCAACGTTGAGCGATGACAAGATTAACACATCTTGAACAAAAATGGAACTCCTCCTTTCGGCAGTTAGGTCCTAGAGGAAATATTTACATCTTGGATTTCGATCCTATGAATGCAAATATTGTCTAGTTATTTACCGGGTGTAACACATTTCATTTCCATTGTTATCTCAACCAAAACAGATTGGTGAATAGGGAAACAAACAATTGCAGGAAGGCAGGCAAGAGCGCGGTAGATTTCTGGAAGGATGAGAAGGGCCTGGCCCAAGCTTCGAGTTTGTCTAGAAGAGGAATAAGACGGGAGGTCTGAAAAGCAGATGCGAGAGACTACAGAGAGTCTTGAATGTCAGCCTGATCAAGGCGAGAAACATTAGCGAAAGTTTACACAACACTAAGGACGCATCAGGCATAATGCCGAGACTTCACGTGGCTTCTTCTCTTCATCCTTCACAACCGGGGCTGTGGATCAGTCTGTTTGCACCGTCACCATGAGAACTATTATTATCCCCCTTTTCACAGAGTTTGGAGAACTTAGATAACTTGCCCAAGGTTACATAGCTGGGAGGTGGCCAAGCTGGTATTAGAATCCAGGTCACTCTGACTCCATAGGGTGAGCTCTTGGACCGCCAAGAGTTTGGGTTTTATCTGACAGGTTTGGGAGTTCAAAAAAAAGAATTGTCAACATCATGTATGCAAGAAGGGTCAAACAGTTCTACAAAACTTATTACAAAAAACAATTATCTTCTCTCGCTGTCCCCACCATTATGTTTTTTTTCCTCCCAGAGACAAGATTAACTCTGATTGCTTCTTTTTTTAAATTCACCTCCACAGGCATCTGGGCGGCTCAGTTGGTTAAGCATCTGCCTTCGGCTCAGGTCATGATCCGGGTCCTGGAATGGAGCCCCACCTGGAGCTCCCCGCTCAGTGGGGAGTCTGCTTCTCCCTCTCCATCTCCGGCTCCCCCAGCTGTGTTCTCTTTCTGTCAAATAAAGGAATAAAATCTTAAAAAAAATAAATTCGCCTCTAAATCTTTAAATAACATTACTGGACTGCAACTGAAGTAACTACTTTATCTTGATTTTTCAGTATTACCTATTATCTATTTTTATTACGCAAGATGAGGATTTAGCTGTCTTCCTCCATTTCCCTGCCTGCATCACAATCATACATTCTCCATGCGATATGTGATTTTGTTAAGCCATATATTTACATTGTTTTCACTAGGTAAATGCTATTTATAATTAAACCAAGTGGTACTAACTGACATTATTACTTTTCCTTTCTTCAGTAACCTTTTGCTTTTCCTGGATCTAATATATATATGTTTAATTGTTTAGTCTTTTGTCCCCAAACAGTCCTTGAGAGGTGTAACTCTTTTCTTACTATGTTCAAATATGCCAGGTGCAATAATCAATTTCATGCTCTTGGAGACATCTGTCCCAGGATCCTCTGACCTTATTTAGTTTGGACTGATTACTCTCTTCATCTCAGATGTGTCCTCAGATCTCCCTTCATTCTGCTAAGTATTCCCTCTGCCTGTCTCTGTTGTTAGGAGTCCTGGATTCCCAAATCCCCGTCCTCCCTCTCCTTTGTTTACTCTTTTTCCTGGAGGAGGGCATCCTTCACAACTTGCTGAGAAAAGGTGATTGGGAAGTGAACTTTAGAAAACGTTTATGTATAAAAACCCTTACATTTGATAGGTTTGGTTGGAAATAGAATTCTGGGCAAAAATATCATGTGTCCCCAGAGTTTTGAAGGCATCATTTTATTGCCCTCTGCTGATGCTATTGAGAAGCCTGAAGTCAGTCTGATTCTTGATCATTTGTATGTAATCTATCCCTCCTACTCACCGAAGCTTTACTGTCTTATCTTTGATTCCTTAAATTTCATGAAGAAATAACTTGGTGTGGATAGATATTCATCTGCTGGGCTGGGAACTTGGTAAACGTTTTCAATCTGGAAACTCATAACCTTTAATGCTCAGAAATGTTTTGAAGTATTTCTTTGTTAATTTCCCCTCCTCCATTTTCTGTTTTCTTTCTGGAAATCTTATTTAGATTTGATCCTCCTAAAATGACCTCTTTTTTCCCCCGCTTGTCAATTTTCCATCTCTTGTCATTTTGTTTTAATTTCTTAGAGATTGCTTCAACTTTATCTTATAACCCTCTTACTGGGTTTTCAATTTATGTTATAATTTTGATAATTTCAGGGAGCTCCTTTTTGTCCTCTAAAGCCTTTTTTCCCCCCTAATAGTTTTTCTTGTTTCATGGTCAAATTATCGTCTCGTATCTCCCTGAGAATCTTAATGATAGTTTTTTTGTTCTTTTCTTCTCACCACACTGTTTTTGTTTCCTTTAAAGGACTTTCCTCAGATGTCTAGTAATGCTGATTAACTGTTCTTTCTTTAGCATTGAGTATTTAGACAATCTTTTTGTTTTTATTTTATTACTATTTTCCTTAAGTAATCTCTCCACCCAACATGGGGCTCAAATTCACAACCTTGAGATCAAGAGTCACAGGCTCTATTGACTGAGCGAGCCAGGCACCCCTTAGCATAAAGCATCTAAAAGCTGACTTTTTAGGAGGTCTGTGCCATGAAGGGGCCTTGCTGATGATGGGCTTTAGTATTGGGGCGATCTGGTTGAGCAGTTTCACTGGGGAGTGCAAGGGCTAATTTTTTTTTTTAAAGATTTTATTTATTTATTTGACAGAGAGAGACAGCCAGCGAGAGAGGGAACACAAGCAGGGGGAGTGGGAGAGGAAGAAGCAGGCTCCTAGCAGAGGAGCATGATATGGGGCTCGATCCCAGAACGCTGGGATCACGCCCTGAGCCGAAGGCAGACGCCCAACGACTGCGCCACCCAGGTGCCCCTGCAAGGGCTAAATTTTATGTGTCACCTTGGCTAGGCTTGGCTCGGCCCGGTTGTTTGGTTAAATACTACTCTAGAGATTGTTGTGAAGTCATGTCATAGATGTGATTATCATCTACAATCAGGTGACTTTACAAGAGATTATCCTCAATAATACGGGTGGACCCCCTCCAATAGGTAGAAGGCCTGAAGAGCAAAAAACTTCCCAGAGAAAAGTAATTCTGCCTTAAGACTGTAACAAAGAAATCCTGCCTCAGTTTCCAACCTGTTGGCCTATCCTATAGATTTTAGAGTCAGGATTGCAACATCAACTCTTGCCCGTGTGGCCAGCCTACTGGGCTGCCCTGCGGAGTTAACGTTTTCTGGCCCCCTGCAATTGCATGCGCCAATTCCTTAAAATAAATCTCTTAATATAAATATACATATATCCTATTGATTCTGTTTCTATGGAGATCCCTGACTGGCACAGGGAGCCTCTGTTGTCTGTATATTTAGGCTTTGCCTTTTGGGCTAATCAGATTTCTTTAAAAAGACTCTTATGATCTCTTGACTAAAATGGCAGCCTGACTACCAGTGGGATGAGAAGCTGCAGGATTTTTCTTAATCCTCTGATTTCACGGTAGTACCCCAAACTTAAACCGTGCCTGGTAACTCCCAAAACAGAAACTCTGATTTATCTTCTCCCAAGATTAAACACCCCCTTCGCTCATTTATGAGCGATGACTGCATTAGTAGACTTGTGAAAAGTGAATTCTAAACCAGCAGTGAGAGAAGTCTGGAAATGACCTGATTTATACCATACCATCTCTGAAATGCTTAGGAATTGGAATCACAGGAACTTTGGACATTGACAGTAAACACGCAGCTAAAAACGAGTAGGTTGCTTGAAAGCCTGCATAAGAAGCCACCAGAGCCTTGGATCTCTTCTTCTCCTGCTGATTTTGCCCTCTCTTTTCTACACAGCAGCGGCAAAAGGTACAATGCTTCCCACTTTAAAACATGGCTGGTGATAATAAATGTACTCTTGTCAGAGTTTGGCAAGGGTTTTAGAAATATCAGGAAGATACTCTGCTTTGAGAGAACCAGTCACCAGGGCAGAGCAGGGCCTAGGGCAACTCTAATCCGGAAGAGAAGTTCTATAGTCATAGAACAAAGAATGGTAGTTGCTTAGCCTTCCTGCAGGCAAGAGCCGGTCCCAACGCTCGTGGTCAGGCAAGTGGAGGGAGGGGAATAACTGACTGAGGAGCAACCCGGAGTCGGTTCTCAAGAGCCAGAGCTCCGGCCTCTCATGTGTTCCACTTACACCCGTAAGGACTTCAGCACCTGGACTTGGTTGTAATAAAGCCCCGTTGGAGCCACTCTCGGGTGTCTAGCAGGATTTCTGCAAGACATTTCTTTGGCTTCCATTGCAATCCTATTTTTTGGTTCTTGTATCTACATCTGGCCTTCTCCAGCAAATATGCTGTCCTGGTCCGATATGCTTCACCTTCCCAGCTTCTGTCTGCAAAGCTTGCCAATTGCCCTTTCTGAGGTAGTCCTGCCTTACCTCCCTTCTCTTTGCGCGTCTTCACCATTTTGGGATGCATGGGTATAGGAGTGTTAACAATACTAACTCCATCTTTGACCTTCCATCTTGTTCATGTCCACCGCATGACCTCCCTTGGGGCTGCGCGTTCTAGGCCCCTTGGAGATTAATGTAAGCCCTGACCAAAAGGAAGGCTTGCGCTGAGCTTCCTCCGGCACACAGAAGGCACCACTTTAGATAACTCGTAGATAACACAGTTTCTCCCCCTCCCTCCTCTCCCGCGCAGAAACGGCGCCACTTTAGAGAGCTACCCTTGACCTCACCACAGTGACCTCTGCACAGCCCCTGAGTCTGTCAAATCTGTGGATTAAGGTCCAGACTTCGAGGAAAATAGCTGTATAGCACCTGGATTGTTCTCCACCTGATCCTTCCCGTTAGTAAGTTACCCCGAATAAAACTCTATGTAAACGGTATGGAGCAGCTTGTTTCTTTTTCTGTCTCAAAGTCTTCTTGGTCTGAAAGATACTTCACTGTCCCTCCTCCACCTTCTAACAATGGGCCACAACAGAAGTCTACTTAGGTGAGGGGGAGTCAAGGAGGGACTCCCTGTTTTCAGCAAAATGAGTAGTGTTTGAGGAGAATTAAAAAGCTGTCAACTAACCGAATGTGGTAGGAAGAAAGTGAGACAGATTTTAAATATTACTAAGCAGTGCAAACATTTGGGCAAAGTCTGACAACTAAATTTCTAGAGGGCTCTAATTGGATGGTTTTGCATTTATCATCTGGGGAAAGGATTGGAGAAAGCAGACAGAATGATCCAGAAAATCACATATATGAAAAAAGTTACATGAAAAAAATCACCAAAATGCTAATGACAGTTATCTCAAGGATGGGACTTCAGGTGATTTTGCGGGTGGTTTTTTTACTTTCTTACTTATACTTTTACAAATCTTTAAAATTTTTGAATAGGCAAATATTATGTATAATTAGGAAAACAAGCTGCTTCAATTGAGAGTCAAAAAAAAAGTTTCTTAATAGGGAAAAAGGAAAAAAAGGACTACAGGACTTGCAGGAAGCACAATGAACAATACTTCAAGGCATCAAGGATTAAAAAAAAATGAAAATGGGGGTAAAGGTAAGATTGGATTACACTATACAGGCAATCAAATATCAGCAAAGAGAACTGATGGACTGAAAACTTTGGGAGACTGTCCCAGTCAGGGCAGCCACTAGGCTACACAACATGTTTATTGTTAACTAAAAAAAAGAAGAAGAAAAAAGGACTTACTTCGACCACTACTTAATCCCTTGGTCTGACACCTTAGTGCAGTGCATGACCTCCACAACTCTACCAGATGGTCCTGGATCCAGTGAGGAAAACAGGAAGTCTGGCAAAAGGATGATAGAGATATGGAGAATTAGCTCAATATGATGATGATGTTCAAAGAATTAAAATGAAGTTCTGAGAAGCCAGTGTTTAAAATGGCTCAGTTTTAGGGCACCTGGTTGGCTCAGTCAGGAAAGCATGTATCTCTTGATCTCCGGGTCATGAGTTCAAGCCCCACTTTGGGGGTGGAGCCTACATAAAAAAAAATAATAAAATGGTTTAGTCTTACGGATGTGAGAAATCCCAAGGCTGTTCCAGTTATCTTTTGTTGCATCCTGAAAGTTAGAGGCATAAAACAACAAACATTTTATTGTGCTCATGACTTGATAGGTTAGGAATTTGAGGAAGGCACCGTGAGAATGGCTTGTTTCTGATCCTTGAAATCTGGGGCCTCAGCTGGAAAGGCGTGAATGATTGGAGATGGCTAGGATATCTCTAATGGGGCCGTCTGTCTGGAACTTCCTTTCTTCTCGTTGAGGCATCTGATGTGAACAGAAAGTCTAAGATGGTTCCTTCACCAGGTTCCGTGCCTCCACGGGGATGTCCAGAATAGTTGGCAGCTGGCCAGCATCAGTCTCTCTCTACGCAGTGGTTCATGCAGTTGCAGTTCTTACACGAGTGCTCATTTCCTGCCGAGAGAGTCCCAAGAGAGAGCACGCCCACCAGTGTAAATGGAAGCTCTTAAGACTTCTTATGGAAGTCTTGAACGTTACAGGGTGCCACATTTTTCTGTAGTTTTTATTATTAAAGTATAGTTGACATACAGTGTTATATTGGCTTCAGGAGTACAACACAGTGATTCAACAATTCTCTACATTACACTATGCTCGCAACGTTAGTGTAGTTACCATCTGTCACCGTACGATATTATTACAAAATTATTGATTGTATCCCCTATGATGTACTTTCCATCCTCATGACTTGTCTGTTTTATAACTGGACTTTTGTCCCTTTTAATCCCCTTCACCTATTTCACCCATCCCCCACTCCCTCCCCTCTGGCAAACACCAGTTTGTTCTCTGTACTTGTGAGTCTGTTTCTGAGCTGTACAGGATAATGACCACCTCAAATACAGAATCTTATCAGATAAGAAGTTGCCTCATGAAGAAGGATTAGATGGTCTGTCTGTATACAACATTGTGTACCTAAAATATTGTGATTTATAAGAAATATATTTGGTCATTCAGATGACCAGAAAAATATTTCTCATATTATTTGGTCTTTGTTTATGGTTCTTGGCTCACAGCTCCTAAAACCCTTTCAATTTCCTGTGATAAGAGAGAGCAAGGTGTCTTTTGTTATGTTAATGAAGTGACTTTTGGAGAGCCTTTAGGTAACCTAAGGATGGGGGCTGATCGCCCATAGAACCAATCATGTGATTGGAAGGTCAGTTCCACCCCCAGCCCCACCTCTGGGGTGGGTGTAGAGTTGCTGGAGATTGAATCAATCAATGGCCAACGATTTAACCAATCATACCTATGTAATGAGGCCTCCATAAAAACCCAAAGGATGAAATTCGGAGAGCTTCCAGGTTGGTGAACACATGGAGATTTGGGGAGAATGGAGAGGGCATGGACGCTCCGCACCCCTTCCCACATACCTCACCCTCTGCATCTCTTCCATCTGGCTGTTCCTGAGTCACATCCTTTTATAATAAACTGGTCATCTAGTAGCTAAAGTGTTTCTTTGTGTTTCGTGAACTGCTCCAGCAAATGAGTCAAACCCGTGGAAAGGGCTATGGAACTCTGGTCTAAAGCCAGTCAGGCAGAATCACTGGCGACAATCTGGGCTTTGACTAGCGTCTGAAGTGGCTGGGGGTGTGGGGAGGCCGTCTTGTCGGACTGAGCCCTTAACCTGTGGAATCTGAAGCTGTCTCCAAATAGATGGTATAAGAATTGAGTTGAATTCTCAAACACCTTGCCGGTGTCTGAAAATTGCCTGGTGGTATGTTGGAAAGACCCTCTCCCCCACCCCACCCCCCTGCTGGAACTGGGTCCAGGAACCCAAGTAGTACCGTAATGTGCTGTATAAATTAGGATTGCTTTTAGCCGCAAACAACAGAGTACCTCGTTCAAAGTGGCTCAAATGAACGGGCGTTTCTTTTTTCCTCTCTAGGAAGGCTGGTGGCGGTCAGAGCTTGGCTCCGCAGCTCAACAACAGCAAGTGTCTGTGGTTTTCTTGGTTCCTCACTTCTACTTATTTCCTCACAGTTGCAAGATGCCTGTGGCACCTCCAGGTATCATATCCAATTCAAAACAAGTAGGAGGGGAAAGGGGCAAGTGGTATAGTCACGTCGATTTCCTTTTATCAGGAAGGCAAGAGACTGTACAGAAATTCCACTCTCCCCAGAGTTCTACTTAGATCTCATTGGCCAAATCCGGCGTACATGGCCATATAGCTGAGAGGATGGGAAAGCTGAAATAACATTGTCAGGTGTGTGTAGAAAAATCTTGATCCATTGCCCTGGCTGGGGACATGGTTGTCCTGAATAGAACTAGAATTCTATCAGGAAAGAAGAAGGGAAGAGATTGGCTTTCTTCTCTGCAGTGGAGGCATTGGTCACATCCCGAACCTGTCCAATGGCAGAGGAAGAAGTTTTAAGGTCTGCATTGTTCCTCAGAGCCATCCCATTAATAAACACTTATTGAGTAGGACCATTTCCCTGCATGGCGCTAGGCACTAGATTCTGGGAGAAATAACTGTCAATTCCAAGCTGCACTGAAATACTGCGTCTATACAGTGCCCAGCAAAGTGCAGATATTTGTTTCATAATGAGTGAACAAAGCAGCGCCGATGCTATAATTATATAAAGCCATGCAAAAATATTATAGAATGAACCGAGTATTTTCCCCTTCTTCTTTTAAGGACTAACTCTACATTCGCTATCACAGTCTATCACGTGCCAGAATCTAGAGGAGCAGTGTCCAGCAGAACTTTCTGCAAAGACAAAAATGTCCTATATTTTGCATTGTCCAGTATGGTAGCCACTAACCACATGTGGCTATTGAGCACATGAAGTGTGGCAAGTGCAATTGAGAAATTATATTTTAAACTTTAATTTTTAATTAATAAAAGTTAAATTTAAGTAGTCACATGTGCTTAGTGGCTACTTGCTACTGAAACAGACAGTGCAGTTTAAAGGGTTTGAGTGAGGGCGCCTGGGTGGCTCGGTCGTTAAGTGTCTGCCTTCGGCTCAGGTCATGATCCCAGGGTCCTGGGATCAAGCCCCGCGTCCTGGGATCGAGCCCCGCATCCTGGGATCGAGCCCTGCATCAGGCTCCATGCTCAGTGGGAAGCCTGCTTCTCCCTCTGCCATTCACCCTGCTTGTGTTCCCTCTCTCGCCTTCTCTCTCTGTCAAATAAGTTTAAAAAAGTCTTTAAAAAAATTAAAAATAAAAGTAAAAAAAATGAAGGGCTTGAGTGTTATTAGTTCTGTAGGTAAAATAAGTAATATTAGTAAAAATAAGAATCTGATGTGAATCCATTTCCTTCATTTTCATTGTTATTGGGGCAAACTGAGATCACCTTAAATCTTTCCTCTAATATTCCTAACATACATGCATGATTGCTTTTCAAATGAAATTATTTTATCAAATCTTTCAAGCTTAAAATTAATTACTTACAGATGACAAAAGTCGGTAACTAAGATCTGATAAGAAACATGAATCTGGCTTATGCGTTTTTTACTTATATGAAATTATAATTGTTTTTATATG
The DNA here is from genome assembly GCF_017311325.1 of Ursus maritimus. Classification (NCBI taxonomy): domain Eukaryota; kingdom Metazoa; phylum Chordata; class Mammalia; order Carnivora; family Ursidae; genus Ursus; species Ursus maritimus. The sequence continues at coordinate 26,403,678 of NW_024423344.1, read as the reverse complement.
ATTATATCGGATTCCAATACAGCTCTTATCCCTGTGTGGGAAAGCTTATTTTCCATTTGCACTAAACCTACACACTGATTTTCCATCACCATTGCTAAGTTCCTCCTGAGTGATGCTTGCTCTCACCCTCTACGTTTGGTACTTAACACTTATTACTCTGTAAAATTTATTGAATAGCTGTTTGCATTGCCACCTAAATATTGTTTGGGTTTTTCCTTCTAAATGCAGGGATACCTCATCTCCCCAGTTTTCGATCCTAAGCTTCCTGCAGGCAAGATAGATTTCAGATTTTGATGGAAAAAAACCATGGACTTGGAGTCAGGTTATGGAAATGTGGATAATCTTTTTTGAGCCTCAGATTTTTTCATCTGTGAAATAGGAATAATAAATACTGATTTCACGGGGTTCTTGTGGGCACCGAATAGTGCACATGAAGTTCTGAGGTGGCCGGGGCCACTCGTGTGCATGGGTCCTGTGGTTTCTTTACCAATTTCCTGGCCTCTATCTCTGACGAGCTGATCCCAAGCCTGGATGATCCTCTGAAGGGTGTGTCTGGTAGATTACCCACAAGCCGCAGAAGACCTACCTTCCTTAAGTGGTTTAAGCAATAACAGGCCTACCACGTCCATCACTAGAGCTCTACAGAGGGAGCAGGTCCAGCTTAGTTTACCACAGTGGCACCGTGATGGCATCAAGGACCCAGCTGCTTTCCTTCTTTATGGTCAGCAGCTTAGCACCCCCAGTGTGTGACCAGTGTCTCCTCCCCTAATCCCCCAGGGATTACAGCAGCTCCAGGTATCACATGCAGGTATCAAGATGTCCAGCAAAGGAAAGAAGTATGTTCTCTTGTGCAACTTTTTATTTTTAACTAATGAGGAAAAGCTCTTCCAGACTTTCTGCAGCAGACTTACCCTCCGGTAAGGACTGGGTCAAGGTGCCAATGCCTAAGCCAGTTACTGGCAGAGAGAAGACTATTGTGATCACCTCTGATTGATGTTTCACGCCCCAGAGCTGCAGAGTAAACACCAGAAGGGGTGCCACAAGAGCGGCACCCATTATTCTTTGCTAGCCATGCTGAACGTTGACTTTATACTGATGGGGCTCCAGAGGGACCTCAGACATGGGAAAGCAGCTCTTACCTTTACCCAGGCCTACGGTGGAACAGGCAGAGGAGAAGAGTTTGTACGTCTTACCTCTTAGCTTCCGTTGTGCTTCCTGGGAGGAAGGAGTCTTTGGCTTTAAGTCCGCTTTCCAGCTTTTCTGGGTCTAGGCAAAGAAAAGAGGAAATAGGGGAAATTGGGAATTCCTTGAGAGTAAAGACACATTATCATCATTACTATCACCTTTGTTGTCATTATCTTGTTGCTACCATCATCAGGGGCCTTTATGAGATTCCCACTTGGGGTGACAGTATTCCATGCTGGGCAGAATCACCCGGGTCAACATGGCCTCAACCTTCGTTCTAAAGGTGTGCACTTAACAGAGGACTTTTGCATGAAGGACCCACTCCCACGGGCATTCAGGATGCTTTAGGGGTCTAGGCACACCTATTCGGCAAGGCATGAGTTTTGCTCAGTCCCACCCACATCCCACTCCATGAGTCACGATCCTTTCCTTTCGCTCACACAGATGAGGACACATCAGTGGCTCATGATACCAGAGCTGAAAGCCACTGCTTTGGGATTTACGATCCAAAAGAATTAATAATGCAGATAAAAATTCTGGCAACATGCAGAGAGTAAGATTTTTTTTTTAAGTGAATAGAATCATCGAACAGTTCTATTATGTGCTGGTCATAAGCAGGTGCCTATGGGGAAGAAAGAATGGGCAAACATAGGATATCTCTTGGAATGTGAAAAATGTCACTTCTCCTCAAATAATTCCAGAAATGCCTATTTGTGAATATGTACTCCATGTTCTTAGACTGATTGATAATTTTTGCCATCAGTGACTAAGTCACTCCAAAAAATGTTGGATGTGTGTTTATATTAAAATAAACAAAATTCATTTCCCTACCACCATTGTACCTTACTCTCCTTCTTGTTTAAGTAAAGTTAGTCAGGGGGAGGGGGAATCTACCTTATTGAAGAAAAGATTTGTCGTATTTGTCCTATTAAAATGTCAGATTTATCCATTTAAAAACTATCAGCATAAGTACAGAATAACATTCATGGGTTTGGTGCAATGCTCTTTGCACCGCATGCAATTAACAAATCCTTCAAAAATTATAAATACTAAAATTAAAGCAAGTTTCTCATTGGGAGTCACTCTGTGTTGGTACAATAACTATATCTGATGTAACTGTGTATTACAGGATTTTGTTTTCTAATGTGTCTTCACTCCCAGCTGCACACACTGTACCACAAACAAAATGGGAACATGAGTTCCTTAAAAATTGGAATTAAAACAGAAAAACTATGAACTACGGAGTAAAAACTTCATAAATGAAATTATTTTTATTCAGCTTGATTTTTTTCCTGTGCGGTGGGTCAGAGAAGAGGCTGTTATCAGTTAGAGACAGAAACCCTTCATTTGGGTTTATGGTAGAAGAGAGGAGAGTGGGAACTTCTTTTCTTCTCTTGAGACAGGCAGAGCGATCTCATGGCTACCCTCCCTGCTGTCCCTCGGTGGTACCGCCTACTCAGGGCCCAGAGGGAGCCGTTGGCCTTAAGGGTGGTGGGGCCCCTTGTTTGGTAATGTCTCTGAACTCGGAAAGGTTTACGTCTCCTGTAACACCGCCAACACCTGGGTAGCACGGTGTGTGTTACAGGTAAGGGCTCCAACACGCACCGCAGTGGCATGAAGATTGTTTCAAGCTACAAGCATCTGAGCAAACAGCTGCCACAGAAAGAAACCTTATCAGGGGCGCCCTGGTGGCTCAGCCGTTTAAGCGTCCGCCGCTTGATTTCAGCTCAGGTCATGATCTCAGGGTGGGGAGATCGAGCCCTACGTGGGGCTCCTCACTCAGCACAGAGTCTGCTGGAGATTCTCTCTCTCCCTCCCCCTCCTCCCTTCCTGTTCGTGCTTTCTCAAGCTCTCTCTCTCTCTCTCTCTCTCGCAAAAAAAAAAAAAAAAGAGAGAGAGAGAGCAAGAGAGAAACCTTAACTTAAGCAGGACTTCCCGAAAAACACAGCTCATAAATGCCCTCTCCAGGAGATTCACAGCCAGAAAGCAGTCTAACATTATCGCCTAGATGAGTAATTGCTTAACAAACTTTATTTGAAACTGTCATACCTTCCATCTGTTTTCGCGAGAAGCCCCTTCTCCCTCCTCCCTTCTTCCCATTTAGTATATAAGCCCCCATCTCCTGCTCTTCCAGGAGCCATTGGATCCACAGGCTCCCGTGAAATAAACTTCTCTTTTCCCCTGATAATCTGTACTCAGGTTAGAAGAAGGAAAGTTCTTCCTCCCAGCAACATGACCTCACTTAACCCTTACAACAACGCTATTGTATTTCCATTTGCCAGGTGAGAAAATTGAGCCTCGGAAAGGTTCAGAAATTATTCCTAGGGTCACAACGCAGTTAAATGGCAGAGATGGGGTTTGCATGCTTATGACTTGAAAATGGAAAAACACTGCCAATTTTCCCAGTATGCTAAGTACCCAGGGATGGAGGCCTGGAATAGCCAGGCTCTAGCTCCCTCTTTTCCTTGGACGTTTGCTGCCACGACTGGAGCCAGCTGGGCCCAAGACAGCTCAGGGAGAGTTTCGGAAGGAGCCCCTCTGAAGCATGAGCACTGAGTGCACGTTGTGTGTTGTGTACCTGTGGTCAGACTGCAAAGTGAGAAGGAAGAGAGAAGGAAGAGGCCACACGTAAGTGCGCTCACGGACCAGCTTCGTGGCCCGGAACTCCCCCTGAGAAATTGTCCTGGAACCCGCAGTTCGCCACCTTATTCTCACCGTGACACCCCACGCAGAGAGGTGCCTGGGCACCAAACACTGAGGAGAGTAGCCGTGAAGTGATTTCCTATTCTTCCTGGCCCATTAGTAACCCCCTCCAGCCTCAGTCTCTCCCCCAGGGAAGCTCATGGGAACGGACAGGAGTGCGAAAGACGTTATTTGAAGAGTAACCATTCATGGGCTCACATGTATCTCGTAATTATAACGTTGCTACTAATACAACTGGACCTTTATTGGTAGCATTGTGTGGTGACACATATTCTGCAACTGATCCCGACACCCCGGGTTGGCTCAGCTCACTGGGTTATAGAAAACCAGGAGTTCGGTCCACCAGGAAAGTGCCGGTTTGCACTGGGACTGATGCCGTACCCTAAAAAAGAATGAAGAGCCACAAAGTGTGGCCGTCATGCCTCCTCTCCTCGCCTTCTCTGTGTTTCTCAGGTCTGATCTCCCGGGTCTTCTAGCTCTTGCTCCTTCCCACCTTGGTGCGCAGAGATGAACACCAGCGAGGAGATGCCCCACTGTGCAAAGAGCTCTTACCTGTTTTGCTAGCGTTGCATCTGGAGGAAAGATTACAGCCCTCAAAATGAAGTTATCAAGCTACCAACGTATGTGTGAACCAAAGATCAGATTTCAGTAATAAGGAGGGAAACTGGGGAAAGTCTTCAATTGAGCGACGGCTTCCGAGGCCCTCGGGGTTGCCTCCGCAGAGGCAGTTAATCATCTGCCTGAACAATCGAATCAATACCCATGACCTTTCCTTCGGCTGTCTGTCTCCTGCTGTTTCTCCTCTCCTCCTACAGTCAAAAGGAAGATAATAGGATCATTTCCTTTAGAAAATAAACATGAATATGAAGCCAGTTCATAAACTATTTGTTATTAAAATGAAATCCTCGAGGGAAATTATGTTTAGATATCAAAAGTATAAGGCTGATATTTGGCATTATTTATGGTTTATAGCCTCTTCACATGTGCCTGTCGATCTGATCTATTACAGTTTCTATTACATTGTCTTATAGAGAATGCAGAATAAATTTCTTCTGGAAGAAGCAAAGTGTTCATTTCTGAATCCTGGATGCACTGAGACGGGAAGTATAAGTTAGCCGATTAAATTTTCACAAGTCAGTTCACTGAGCAAAATATCTAGTATCCTCCAGAGCATAGTAGAGTAATATCTCTATTGACCTGTCCTGAAATTAAACTCGAACTACTCAAAACTTGGGTGATTTTCTAAAGTTCTTTGATATCCTTGAAAACCGAAATAGACTCCGTTAGATAGTTGTTTCTCAGACCCATCAAGAATTCATTATACCTGCAAAGAGGCCCACACTGTTCGCCTTCTCAAGTTTCTCTTGGAAGAAACAATAAACAATCCCTCCCTGAAGAGAGGTAAGAATGAGTTTGCCTCTCAAGTTCAAAGGAGATGGGACGTGTGAGGTGAGGTCAGGGAACACAATGGCAAAGTCGGTGGCTGACCTTGAAACCCGTCCAACAGATATGTGTCAATGTTGACCGCACTTGAAAGACAGAAATCCCAAGCCTACAGGTCCTCAAATTTCAGGGAAACTGAAGCACTTTCCTTATTTGCCTTTAGCAATTTGCTGTTTTAATAGCAGCATGAAACTTTCTTATGACTAAACCTTTCTTGGCCATGAACAACCATGGCTGAGGGGATAATCCTCAATTGAAAAGGGCTGGTCATCTATTTTGTGATTTTCCAGGTGCTTTCCTTGAGGAAACCTTGCACTTCTAGCAGGGACCGAATTTCCTAGCACTGGGGGCTCACCTCTACGCACTTAGGACATCATCCTGGGATTATCAGTCCATGGGGTGAGTTTTGTGGGGAAAGAGCACTCCGTTGGCAGTGCAGTGGGAGGGGGCCCAATGAGAAGAGCAGATGGAAAGCTCTTCCAACAGAGTGAAATGATGAGGCAGCAGTAGTATGTATGGAGAGGAGATGAGCAACCAATCGAAGAGAAACTCAGGACCTAAAATCCACAGAACTTAGTTACTGATTGTGCGTGCAGACGTGAGGCAAGGAGGGCTTCGGATGATGAGTGCGTGCCAGTGCCACATGCTGAGGTAGGGAGTATTGAGAATAGGGAACTTTCAGGGTCGAGGCCCTTAAACGGGTTGAGTGTTGGACGTGCTGAGCTTGATGTTTCCTGAGATTGGGGTAGACGTGGGAAGCGAGCGGTTGAGTATAGGACTGACGATGGAGACCGGAGCTTTGTGCTAACAGTGGAGGTGTACCGCCCAGTGTATACTGCTCAGGTCTCCCATCCGGAGACCCTGATGTGATGAATGCAGTTGGCAGAGAGCCTTCTGCTCCTTCACTGCTGCCCACTGCAGCTCTCCCTGAGCCCCACCTCCTTGGGCCTCTCCTGCCCCCCGTGACTGAGCACAGCACATCCTGGGGGATTTCTCCAACACGGAATTTCTCAGGGCCACACTGCCATCCGAGGCTCTCCCTACCTGATCCTCCTCTGTCCTCGCTCTCCTTTCACAGATGCACGATTGGCACGAGGGTCCCGAGGCTCTCCCTCTCTCCTTTATCCCTTACAGGCATTTCTCCCAAGTCTCTCCCACACCCAGTTCCAGTTTGGTGTCTGCTTCTTGGTCTGAACTGACCCAGGCGTCATCCATATATAGGTAGGCAATCCTTAAAATCTGGAAGTAAATTAGATCCACCTGGGAGAACATACAGGTGAGATCAAGATAAATGAAGTGTTAAAATTAATCAAAAGGGCTGAGGGGAAAGCCAACATTTAGGTGCTGAAAGGAGGGGCTTCTGGGGCTTGGCTCCCTGGGTTGGACTGAGGCCCCAGCCCTTACCAGTGTGTCACTCTGGCCAGATGGCTTAGTGTTTCTAAGCCTCCCATTTGTTGTGAATAAAAGGGGGAGATACTAGTACTCATTAAAGTTTGTTGTGAAGACTAAAATGCAATCATTTATGTAAAGTGCACAGAAAACTACCCACACTGAGGTTTCCATCATCAGTCATAATGGACGAGGAGCCCCTGGAGTTGCCGGGAGTGGTCAGGGCAGAAAAAGGAGGACCAACATAGTAAACCACACCGCCAAGGGAGTAGCAGTTTCCAGAAGGAAGGCAGTTTCAAAAGTCATAAAGAGCTATGAAGCATAAACTGAAATAAAATTCAATCGGCTTGGAAATGAATGATAACTTTGGCACGAGCTATCTCAGCGGCATAAGGAAGACAAGCCAGAGGATGGTGGCTTGAGAAGTAAACAGTGGGTGAGAAAGTGAGCCATCTCCGGTCCTTCCAGAAGCTTTGAAGTAAAGAAGAGGGGGCCATGCTCAGAGTGGGGCTCATGAACCTGGGAGGAGGAGGGTCAAGCTCAGAAAGCACACCCTGGGGGATTTCTCCAACACGGAATTTCTCAGGGCCACACTGCCATCCGAGGCTCTCCCTACCTGATCCTCCTCTGTCCTCGCTCTCCTTTCACAGATGCACGATTGGCACGAGGGTCCCGAGGCTCTCCCTCTCTCCTTTATCCCTTACAGGCATTTCTCCCAAGTCTCTCCCACACCCAGTTCCAGTTTGGTGTCTGCTTCTTGGTCTGAACTGACCCGGGCGTCATCCATATATAGGTAGGCAATCCTTAAAATCTGGAAGTAAATTAGATCCATCTGGGAGAACATACAGGTGAGATCAAGATACACAGAAAGCACAGAAAGGAATGTACCCGAGGACAGGAGGAGAAAGAAGTTTTGGGTGGCAGGATATCCTTAACTGGGAAGGAATGGGCTCCAGAACACAGAATGACGAGTTAATGGGTCAGCAGGAAAGATGGTGATGCTCTGAGACCATCTAAGTAAAGAGGAGAACAGACCGAGAGGTCAGGAGACAGAAACATGAAGGTGTTCCCAAGCAATAACCTCTGTTTCTTCCTGAAGAAGTCCTCAAAGTTCCATCTCTTAAAGGTGAAGAAGGCGTGGGGGTGGGGGGGATGCAACTTGAAGAAGGAGGGAAAATTTCAACAATATGTTTGTCCTGGTGTACCTGGGTGGCATAGTCAGTTAAGTGTCTGACTCTTAGTTTTGGCTCAGGTCATGATCTCAGGGTCCTGAGATGGAGCCCCTCACCGGCCTCCACTCTCAGCTCAGTCTGCTTGAGATTCTCTCTCCCTCTCCATCTGCCCCTCCCGTTCATGCTTTCTCGCACATGCTCTCTCTCTCTCTCAAATAAATAATCTTTTTAAAAGATTATATATATATATAATTTGTTTTTCCCTTCTCCCCTAGCAGTGACAGGAAACCACATTTACCAAGTACCTCCCCTGTGTGGGCCCCGGCTGGGAACTTTCACAGAACTGCTGTCCTTAATCTCCACCATCATCCTGGGAGGTAGGCATCATTATTCCCATTTCACAGATGAGGAAAGCTGAGGCCTAAAGAGACTGAGACATGGGTCTAAGATGCACAAGTTCTAGCAGAGTACTTAGTACATATTTGTTGACTGAATGGACCCCAAAGACCACGTTCCTTCAGATTTCTAGTTGGTGGCATACTTGTGTGGTATTTTTTCCAACAACCTTTTTGTTCTTGAGAGTATTTACATCGTTAAGTCATGGATCAGTCATAGCCTTCAAAAATGTCACAGTAATGAAAAATGCAAAATTGGCTGGACAAGAAAATGCCTATGCTACTTTATTTACCCCAATACAGAAAAGCTACTTAAAAGATTATGACTGATTGGGAAATGAGATTTGGTTGGACAAAAGCACTTGAAACTCCTGTTGCTAACATTTCCATCAAGGACCTCCCTGAGAGTCAGAATCGATGTGTGGATTGTTCGAGTTTTGTTAATAATATCTGGATGAAAATGCCTGCCAAAACATTTCACTGGAGGATTTGGAATATGCTTTCCAAGTCTACAGCGGAAGGGCAGCCACCGATGTCAATGTGTGCCCGTTGGCACCCCCAGTTCATCTGGCTGAATAAAACCCAAGCGACTGTGTCTTCGAGAACCCTGTGTATTCTTGATACTTTAGAGTCAAAGTCTAATTTGTGTTCTTCTTGTAATTATACAAGTCAAAAAGAGAATGTTTCAAATAATAATTTGAGGTAAGGAATAGATCACTAGATTCTAAGTTCCTTATGGACAGGGATTGGGTCTTATTTACATTTCTGATATTTGTTTTAGAGGATTAACGCAATGCTTGGCACACTACGTGTGCTAAATAGATTCTTCTGGATTACGTTGAAGTGCATCAACCCTGCAGACAACAGAGCGGGCAGGGTTCGTGAACCATTTGAATCTGCTTCCGCTTTCTTCTAGAACAGAGCACAGAACTGTCACACAAAGATGCTGTGTCCACGAACACTTTCACTCATTATTGAGTATCAAAATGAATTATTAATCCCCGAGAATAATCCATGGCCAAGGTTGTCTGTCACTGTAGCCAGAGGAGAAGGAGTAATCTTCCTAAATTATCCTTTTTTGCCTCTTCGAGTCTGTTTTTGCAGCTCTTTGGAGCTATGGTTCTAATTCTCATTCTATCCCTGATTTACTGTTTGACCTCAAAATGAGTCACTTAATCTCAGTTAATAGCTTAAGTTTCCCCTTCAATGAGAGCCAAAGGGGCCTGGCTACATGGTTAGCAAATATCAAGCCTCAAACATTGGATGTGTTTTTCGGTGCCATCCATCATCTCTGTAAGGCGAGTGGAAATGAGTCATAAATACAAAGCCCCACTCAAACTCCCTCAACTCCTCCCGAATTAGCCCTTGGAGGTTGCTCAGTCACTGTGTCGTGTCGTAAGGGGAGAAAGGTAAGGAAGCCGGGGACGGCTGCCCCAAACCCCAAAGAGAAGACGCGCTGGCAAGGGAGGGCAGCAAGGAGAAAGCTCTGCGCACTGGTGGGAGCGACTGTGGTCTCCTGATCGACAACTCGCCACCTGGACAAAGAGTCAACTAGCCTCTGCTTTTGGAAAATCAAGGACAAAGACAGCTGTGCACCCCAGTGCCCCATGTTTAAAGTGAAATAAGATGCAAGTTTACACGGTAAAACAATTAGGTTGTAATTATTCACATTTTTCCAGGATTTGCCACTTACTTTCTTGAAACAGTAAATACTCCCAAAAGACTTTCAATAAACTTTAAAGGTTAGGGACGCCTGGGTGGCACAACAGTTAAGCGTCTGCCTTCGGCTCAGGGCGTGATCCTGGCGTTATGGGATCGAGCCCCACATCAGGCTCCTCCGCTATGAGCCTGCTTCTTCCTCTCCCACTCCCCCTTCTTGTGTTCCCTCTCTCGCTGGCTGTCTCTATCTCTGTCGAATGAATAAATAAAATCTTTAAAAAATAAATAAATAAATAAACTTTAAAGGTTAGGTTTACATCCCATACTCAATAATAATCTGAAAGAAAAAGGAATGGACACCTTGTTGCAAAGGGTCATGGGCTATGAAGGGGGAAGCCGAAGTGGAGGCTGCAACTTTCTCCACAAGGCTCTAGGTGCTCTCCTGCTGCCTGAAAATGTGTTTCCTTGGGAAGAAACAGATGCATGGAGCTGAAAGCCCAAGTCCCTGCAGGAAAGATCTGGAAGCGCCCAGGTGGATGACTCATCTCTGCTACATTAGAGCTGGGAGCACTTCATCCAAAGGGTGTGATCAGTTGCGCTGGCCACAGTCACGTGGCACGTGGTGTTCTCCTAGGGGCCCTGGCCAGTCCAACACCGGATACACTGCGTCACTAAAGTCCTCTCCAGCACGGGGGCTCATGCTGATTGAGGGTGTCAGCCCTTGGATTTGGCTGCTGCTTTTTTTTTTTCTTTAAGATTTATTTACTTATTTGAGAGAGAGTAGTGGAGGAGCAGAGGGAGAGGGAGAGAGAGAATCTCAAGCAGACTCCCCACTGACCTTGGAGCCCTGTGCAGGGCTCGATCTCATGACCCTGACATCATGACCTGAGCTGAAACCAAGAGTCAGATGCTTAACTGACTGACCACCCAGGTGCCCCTTGGTCGCTTCTTCTACTCTGTGGCAAGCCCACATGCTGGCCTCTATGGGCACCAAGATGGTGTCTTTGGTCCCCACTCACCTTTCTACTCAGCACACAGCACCGTCTGTGCTCTTACTGGGCAACAGAATAATGGATGGACACTTCAATCACATGTGACAACCTCTAAAGCTCCACTTGCAAGGACTGTAAATCTTGTACATAATATTCCTAAGTGACTGATGAGATGGGCTTCTCGCAGAATCTCTGTGATAACGGTAGTTTATAAATTTGTTCTCTTGCGACAGTATTTACATGCTTCATGATTTACCACAGAACTCGGTAAATAGTCAATATGATAAAACATCAAAATTGGAAGTAATGACTTGTACATGGATAGAACAGAAGCCGCTATTTCTCAATGCTTAGTGAGAAAAATTAAACTATGAAAGAGTCTATTTGAGAACAACTATGTACCCTTTAAAAGAACAATTCAGTCTCACCAGTAACAAACTATTCCAACTGAATTGTACCCAGTATTGGAAACTGGATGTCCTCAGTGCTCCCCTCCCAATAGCACAGATCCCATAAGCAGCAAGATGATTGAGATTTTTATCCCATTTGTATGTCAAGGTCTACTGCAAAGGAGGTCTTCTTGGCCTCAGGCACAGGGCCAGCAAACGGCTCCTTCCGATGCCATTTTAGAGAACCGAGGTCAGATCCAGTGTGGTGCTTTCCTTCTCAGTGTGCTCCTCATCTTGCAGTTGCTGAAGGGATAAGTTGCTTTTCACCTTCTTTCCCTCTAACCCCATCCACAGGCAGTGACTGCTCTGCTTTCTGTCACTCTAGACTAGTTTTCATTTTCTAGGATTTATATCAACGGAATCCTATGGTACGTGATCCTTTTTGTCTGGATTTTTTCACTCTGATTGATTTTGAGATTCATGCATGTTGTGTGTTTCGGCAGTTTGTTCCCTTTTATTGTTGAGTGGAATGCTACTGTATCTCTCTCTTGAAGTCTGCAGACTCATTGTTTTTTTTTTTATTCAACATGTTATGATCCGTATTATTTTTTATACTCAACTTGTGCCAAATTTGGCTAGCAAGGAACTCTGAAGTTTATTCCTGTGCTATTTTGACACTAACTCCCTCAGAGTTCACGTATTTCTTTGCTTTATGGAACAAGATACTCCACGTTTACCTTAAACTTCTATTGTACCAGATCTGAAATGAGCCCTTTCTCAAGTGGCCCTTCCGTTCAGTGGGGGAATGGTAATTAGAAAACAAAATCTGGGTGTTGGATATGCTCATTTCTACTGTGATGTCATTGGGTTTAGTCCCTTTCGGTGGACAGTTTAGGAAATCTCTTTATTAAAAAAAAAAAAAAGAATTTCTACTGATATTTTAAATTTGAATCCAATGTTACAGGGTTTTCCCTCATTTTCCATAATTTTAGAATTACATCTTGCTTACTCCACAGTGTGAACTCTCTCCCACTACCAGTGTAATTACTCATTTATTCTCTTCTACAAGAAATGCACAGTTTCAAAATTACAACATCAATATAATTGCTGACAACAACCTTACTAAAATTTTTTAAAGATTTTATTTCTTTATTTGAGAGAGAGAGAGAGAGCAAGTTGAGAGGAGAGGGGCAGAGGAAGAGGGAGGAACAGACTCCCCGCTGAGCAGGGAGCCCGATGCGGAACTTGATCCCAGGACCCTGAGATCATGACCTGAGCCGAAGGCAGATGCTTAACCAACTGAGCCACCCAGGCGCCCCCTAACTTACTAAACTTTAAGATTTACTTGCTTCTCTTTGACCTTAGAACATTTCTTACTAACTGTGTTGTCAGAGTCCTGGCTTCAGAGCTACCTGGATGATTTCTTTTCTCTCTGTGGTTAGGTTACCAATTTGATACGCAGTTTTGTTCATTTATTTATGTCTGCATTCAATTCGAATGCTTGATTTCTTCCATTATTTTAAATTTGGTTTCATTTTTGAATATGTAAAAGACTTATAGGGTTCAAAAATTAAAACTTTTTGATGCCTTGCTCCCATCCCTGTCACTTCCACCTGTCCCCCACCCCCACCCCATGATTCTGTAAGCAGCCGTTTTCATTGATCTCTGGTTCACATCCTGTCTGTGTGTCATCATGCAAAAACCAGCAAATAGAATATTGTGTATTTTTCTTTCTTTTATAGACAAAAGCTAGCACATTATGTACACTTTTGTACCCTTTTTCTCTGGGATGGCTGAGCTGGGAGGCTGTGGTGTGAGGCAGTCATAGTGGGGCTGCTCGCCTTGCCGTGAGAGCCCCGTGCAGGATAAAGCTTAGCTGAGATAGGCAGAGTGGAATGCTGAGGGGACAGACAGAGCTCTCACCATCGTTAAGGCGCCTGGGCCCACCCATGCCTGAAGCAATGGTCCCTCCTGACTCACCAGTTATGTGTAAACCAAACGCATTCTGGTTGTTGTTGTTGTTGTTGAGAGAGAGAGAGAGAGGGTACAAGTGGGCAGGAGGGAGGGGAGGGGAAGAGGGAGAGGGAGAGAGAGAATCCTAAGCAGGTTCCATGTCCAGCGCAGAGCCTGACATGGGGCTCGATCTCGCGAGCCTGAGATCATGACCTGAGATGAAATCAAGAGTCGGCTGCTGAACCGACTGAGCCACCCAGGCGCCCCAAACGCATTCTCTTTGTTTAAACTAGCTTGAGATTGGTTTCTGACACTTTGATTTGAAAGAAACTTGACTGACTTGTAAGAGACCTGATTTCATCCCACAGATCAAAGATTCCCAATTTGGATTCCTTTGATCACTGGTCCTCGAAACCCTTCAAAAAAGGGATTTTGTGGTAAAGCTAATTTAGGAATTCTGCCTCCCTTAGCCTCCTTTGTAGGGTCATTAATGCATTAACATATTCAATACTCTAAGAAGCGCTCCTGTGAAGTAACTGTTTAACCGTGCTGGAAACCTTCCATCCGTCCCTCCACATCCTCTGAGCGCCTCCTCCAGCCCGCCCTGGGCCCTGGAAGGTGACTCGGGGCTGTCAATGGATTGCCTGGACTTGGGGCCAGCTAAGTTTGACCAGGAGGCGGGGGAGGGGGAGAGCGAGGTGGGGAATATATTCCCCTGACTCTGCCCCACCGAGTCATCGGGCTGGCGCGTTCCTCAGCACAAGGACACAGGTCCTGACAGTCGTCCCCTTGCAGGTGCAGCAGCTTTTCTATACCTCACCCTTCGGCTTAGGGATAGTTAATGGCTCCCTGCTGCTACCAGCCCTTTGCGGTTTCCTTTTACTAAACTCTCCTGAAATTACTCACTTTGGGATGCCACTTGTTTTCTGCTGGTACCTGACTGAAATCTTACCATCAATTAACACTGTATTTCCTAAACTTATCAAACCTATAACTTTTTTTTTTTTTTTTTTTACAAATTGAGGGACACCTATCAATGTCCTATAGAACATAAGTTTTGGTTGTGTTTTATCTTAAGATTTTATTTATTTATTTGAGAGAGAGCGAGAGAGTGAGAGAGAGCATGAGCGGGGTGAGGGACAGAGGAAGAAGCAGACTCCCCGCTGAGCAGGGAGCCCGATGCCGGACCCGGGGATCATGACCTGAGCCCAAGGCAGATGCTTCACCGACTGAGCCACCCAGGTGCCCAGAGAACACAAGTGTTGGCCACATACTTTGGTAAATGCCTTCCTAGGTGGTAGCTTTGATGCAGGATTCTGGAAAGTTGAAGGTAACCTGAGAGAGCATTCCCTTACAAGAACCTGGTGTTTCAGCCCGACTGGCAATCTGAGGGCTTTCCGTGAGGCCTCAGGCTTGACTACCTTTGTGTAAAGCAACTTCTTTCTGTGGGAACCCCTCTGTCTCCTGTTCTCCTACAGAAAGCCCACACTTAAAAACAAACAAACAAATAAACAAACAAACAAAACCCAGCTCACATCACCACTGACCCATAGACATTCTCAGAGTGCGGGCACTCACTGTGGCCTCTGTCCCTCGCGTGGCCACTACAGTTCCCCACCCGCACAGTGGTCCCCATATAGTGAAGATCATCTTTTAAACTTTTGCCTTGATAACTAATTTTTCTCAGGTTTGATCCATGCCTCCGAAGCTCAGTTGTAAGCTCCTTGATGACAGGAACAGTATCCCTTCTTTAGATATCTCGAAGTTTCTAACAAACGCATCCCGTTTTACACACTGCAACACCCCTCTTTCTTCTCCTGACTGACCGCATGGACTATGCTGTTTATCTCCACTCAGTTTGAATCCCATCACAGTCGAAGGCGTTCCCTCCTCACACAGCCAAGTGTGGTTTTCTTAAGTTTCTAAAGGGTTAGCTCTCATTATCCGCCACAGAAAACACTAATGCACTCTGACATAAAGTGTCATCTAGAACTATGGCTTATGTCCTACTAGTAATAAACGCTTTGTGTATTTCTACCTTTGAACCTTCACAAGATTCTAAGCACTGTTATGGGTTCAATCGTGTACCCCCCCCAATTCATATGTCGAAGGCCTAATCCCCAGTACCTCAGAGTGTGACTTCATTTGTAACCAGAGTGATTGCAGATGAAATTAGTTAAGATGGGATCATCCTGGAGTAGGATGGGTTTATAATCCAAGATAACTAGTATCTTTATAAAAAAGGAGGGGATTTAGACAGACGCTAACACGGGGAGAACACCGTGTGAAGATTGGAGTTATCCTGCCACAAGTCAAGGAATGCCAAAGATTGCCAGCAACCCCCCAGAAGCTAGGAGAGAGGCATGGAACAGCCCCCTCACCCCCACATCCTCAGAAGGGGCCAACCCTGCCGACACCCTGATCTCGAACTCCTGGCTCCCGGAACTGTGAGACAAATCATGGGTATTGCTCAAGCCGCTCGGTCTGTGACACTTTGTTTCAGCGCCCCAGCCCACTAATCCGAGCACCTGAGGGACTATCTGGGAGCCCCACAGAGGAGGGTCGTTCTTATGTCACTTCTGGTAATTCATACTTTTCTCTGTGCCTCAACTTTCTCCTCTGTAATGTGGAAATAATAATATCTACTTTGGAAAGTTGCTTAAGAGATTAAAGATAATACATGAACATGCCAGGCTCAGTGCCTGACACAGTGAACAGTGTTAACACGGGGTTAGGTCCTACCATTACAATCCTCTTATCTTACAAATGGGAAACTGGGATCTAGACCCGCAGAGTGCTCTCTAAACCCACATCGGGGAGTAGCAAGAAGTGTGCCAGAACACTTCAACTATATTTGCTTCACCTCCCATGTACACTATGTCCTGCCTCTCATTGATGACGAGAGTAATTAGGCTGGTGGCATTCATTGGGTGGCAGTTTGTGTCTGATTTTCGCTGTGCTACAGGGGGGCCTTGAATTTGAGGAATAGAAACCTAC
Organism: Ursus maritimus; assembly: GCF_017311325.1. Taxonomy (NCBI): domain Eukaryota; kingdom Metazoa; phylum Chordata; class Mammalia; order Carnivora; family Ursidae; genus Ursus; species Ursus maritimus. The sequence continues at coordinate 26,387,401 of NW_024423344.1, read as the reverse complement.
ATGGTTTGTTCCGTCTGAGATACTCTGTACACTGTTATCAGATGATGCTTGGATTAATTTTAAATCCATATTCCTCCAAAGGCACAGTCTTCGTCCTATGCACATCTCTTAATACCCGTCATTCTGGTTGCAACGTGGTCCCCTCTCATTTTGAAATGACTGAATGTGAAGCCTGCCACAGAACGATTGGTTTCTTCACAGGTTAATTTGAGGAAACACATACTATCCCTGCCCCATCATTTTACTTCTTCTGGTGACATAAATCAAAACTGATGATGTCTATTAAAACACAATTTTCTTACATAATTGATAATCAATGAGTGTGCTTTTTATGCACCAACATGCTGCTGGTCAAACTGTCTGTCTCTCAGCTTGTTGGGACATCCATCCTGAGCTGAACTGGTGGGGCCCAAGGAAGGTTCAAGGGCTTCTAAAGAGATTGAGGATCCTGTTTCAAAGGCTGATTGGATCCTGGTGAAACTACCACCGTAAAAGAGAAGGCGAGCAAAAAGAGTGAAAAGAAAAAGAGTGTGAGAGGTGAGTGAATCCCGAGATCTCAACAGATTTTTCTGTCCTCTTCCATCACGCTATGACAACTTGCATCAGACAAATTTCTTATTTCAAAATTGCAAAGGATATGGAAATATCTTCTCTTGAAACAGGAACTTGGAAGCCCTTACTTCTGGGATAAAGCTGTCAGGAAATTAAACTAGAATCAACATTTGACAGGTTAACTTCATTTTTTATTTTTGAGGTCCTAATCCCCCTTCTCCTAGCAACCTTTCCTATATGTCAGATCCACACACTATTTTGAAACTGAAGGGATGGGGAAAGGAATCCTCAAAGAAAAAAAAGGGGGGGGGTGCTTCTCAGGCTCAGAATCAGCCCTTGCTCTCAATATTTCCTCAAGGACAGTGAGAAGCTCCCAGGAGGCCCCGGGGCTGGGTGGAGAGACGTGCTCTCTTTCATCAGCTGGCAATTTCAAAAGCACCTGCCCTACATTTCCAGGCTTCAAGAGTGGTCACGTCAGCCAACCCTTCCTTGATTTCTATAATCCCATGATAGAGACCATTGTTGACAAGAGCACAGAATATATTATGCCCTGCCTCCTGCCTATTTTCTGTTTTCAGTTTCAAAATGGGTATTGATGGACTGATTCTCTGCATTCCTGAATGCCAGGTGGCAAGGCTGAGGGGAGAGTGAAGGAGAAACAAGGGAGAGCCTTCTGGCTGCGGAAAACCTTTATCCTTCTCCAGCAGAAGTTCTAGGCTTGACTTTCATCAACTTTAGGGGCCTGCAAGGGCTCTAGGGGATTCCTGAACCCCTTGAAATCAAGCGCAAGATGGCGCACAGGTGCATTTGTGGGGAAGAGGTGCCCATAGCTCTCACAGAGTCACAGAAGGTTTTCTAGCTTAAAAAAAGTACTACTTCAACCCTATAGTAATAATTAATGGGAAAGGTTAAATAAGTTGATTTTATAAGAATATTTTAATCAAGAATAACTCTGAAAAATAACATAGGAAGAAAGACATTGTCTTAAATGTTCAGGATATTGATCATATAATGACTTATAATGAACATAGATGATTCAACAAATAGTTACTGAGTGCTAACCTTAGCGAACATATAAAACTTGGTAGAACACCGCCTCTATCCTCAAGAGACTTGCTTGCTCTGATAGAAGAGAATATGCAAATAACTAAGGCACAAACCGGAACTAATCCTGTCGCTGTGGGTAGTATGAAATGAAGTTGGGAGGGACTGGAGAATTGGAGAGTCCCTTTGGTTTGCTTGAGAAATAATGAGGATATGAACTTGTATGGCTGCCAAGAAAAAGGAGAAAATGGCTATGAGGAGTGTGGATAAATTACGTGATCTGCAAATTGACTTGTTTCATTCATTCATTCATTTGCACAACCTCACTTTGGCTCATCTCTTTTACTGTATCAGGTAATTGTTAGAGGTACTCGGCAAAACATGAATAGAGTTTCTGCCCTCACAAAGCTCTCCAACCAGCCCTGAGTAGCTCCTTTAATTGAGCAACTCATACATTAGTGGTACCCCTTGTAAGCATTCTCACAATCTCCCCCCAAAACCACCCACCCCGCATCCTTTCAAATTCTGCTTCCTGGACTGTTCCCAAGCCTCCCAGTTTCTGATCACATCTTATTCTCTTGACTATGGCTCCACATTACTCCAGGTCTTGTCTCTGGCTTGACTTCTTAGATTCGCTTCCTACTTCCTGTTTTGGGTTAAGCCGACTTCATGTGCTTGGGGTAAATACTTACCTGGTCCCACCAAGTCTTGTGGTCTTGGCAACCAGGCACAGTCCTCGTGACTGCCTCTCTTCCCGCAAAGAGCCTAGATGGGACACTCAGAGTCTAGCCCTAAAGACGGGTGGGTATAAGCTAACGAGGATGTGGGCTCCTGGGTGGCTCAGTCGGTTAAGCGTCTGACCCTTGATCTCAGCTCAGGTCTAGATCTCAGGGTCATGAGTTCAAGATCCTCCTTGGGCTCCACATCCACACTTAAAAAAATAAAAATAAAAATAAATAGGGGCGCCTGGGTGGCACAGCCAGTTATGCTTCAGACTCTTGGTTTCGGTTTAGGCCCCGATCTCAGGGTCATGAGATGAAGGCCCTTGTGGGGCTCTGCCCTCAGTGCAGAGTCTGCTTGGGTTTCTCTCTCCCTCTCCCTCTGCCCTTCCTCACCCTCTCTCTCTCTCTAAAATAAATAAATCTTTAAAAAATTTTTAGAATAAAAAAAATAAACAAATGAGGACGCAGTACCGTCATGCTATTCTTATGGGTTGAGTAGTATCCTGGGAGCACAGAGGTGGGAGCAGACTCTGATGAGTTCAGCAGGGTTCAGTATTAAAAGGACAGCCTTCCTAAAAGAGCACCTGTTAGTTTAGGCCAGTAAGAATTCCTCCAGATGATTAAATGACCAACTGTCAGAATCATGAAAGGTTAGAGCAGGAGGCAGCTCCAGAGATCATCAAATTCAGCCTTGTCGTTTTTTACTGAGAAGGAAACTGAGGCAGACTCCTAGGGCGTTTGGGACACATTTCTCATGCCCAGTGCATTTTTCCAAACAATGCAGTTCCTGGCCATTCTTCAGTTATAATCGAAAGGAGAAGATGTGTGTCATTTTGTTTCTAAAACTGCCAGGAGGGAACATGTCTTGAACATATTCCTTGTGAGATCTATGAGAGTCCTAGACACTGATGGGCTTCCTTGAGGATTCCAGAGGAAATAGCAACGAGGCCAAGGAGGAAAGTGAAAGTGGGTTTGAGAAGATGTGCCCATCGTATTGAGCAAGTAAGGTGGAGACGGGCTTGCACAGGAATCTTGGAAAGATGAAGTCTCAATTCCCATTGGCGAGAATATCTAATAACCTAGATCATTCCTACTGAAATTGGGTCTGGTAACAGCCACAGCAGAACATCTGGGAGCCTACTCGAAATGCTGTTTCCCGGGCCCCCCTCAGACCTACTGAATCAGAATCTGCACTCTAACAAGACCCCTGGGGATTTATATGCCCAGTAAAGCTTGACAGGCAAACAAAGAACTGCTGACTTTGGCTTTTTCCCTCACTCTTTTAAATTACATCGAATGTTGGACAGCAGAAATTGAAAAGTAGGACAAATGAAATTTGCATGGGTACATGCGTGAGGGCATGTAAGAAAGCACAAGAGAGAGTCAATGCAAGATCCCAGTAAGAGCTCTACTTCTTAAAGGGAGTATGTACCTTTAAACAACTCTTTCCCTCTGAGCTTTAATTAATTGTTTTGCATTAGTACACTACATTGCGAAAGGGCCTGTGTTTGCAATTAGGTGGCTCTGACAGATGGGGCAGTGATTAGGTGCTTCTGCCCAAGAGACAGGAAAGTTACCCGTGCCCAAGGGTATATTTCTCCCATATGAGATGCGAACCCCTTTTAAAGAACACAATAGTGTACTTTGCTTCCTGATGAAATTCCTGGCAAACAGTTCAAATCTTTTTTAAAAAATCATTTTAAAGAATAAATGTAAAAATGGGACAGTGAACAAACAGAAGCTGGATATTAGCTGCCATCATTCAGCTTTGTATGTTTCATGGGTAATTTACACTTTTCCAGATTCAAGGGAGGAAACAGAGACAGGAGTTCCAATCCTGGATGTCCCTCTGTAAACCGGCACAGTTTAAAGCTTCTAAATCCCAATTAGGCTGCTTGAACCAACGGAGATGCCACAGATGCAACCTAGTGGCTTTTCCCATGGGAAGTCAGAGAAGTGGAAAATATTTCAAGCAATTTGGGCATGCTTGCATAACCCTTTTGTGGAAATTCCTGCACTAACAATTTGCAATTAAAGTGAAAGTGAGTAAAAATAGAATGACCTCTCATTTCAACAATGACTATATTTTGTAGACTCTGCTGTAGAAATGTGCTTTACGTCTGACCCATACACAATGACAAAGAAACCAAAAATCACCAACTTTCCACATTCCTAGCAGTATAGAGCATATATCAGGAAGCAGCTTCCTGGTGTAGCATTAATGACGATCTTTAGCTAAGACAGAAGACACGACCACATAAAATGAAAGCAAATCAATAGCCAAGTGGGGCCGGAAAAACACATTTTAAGTCCAAATTAGAGTTGTAAATTCATATTAAAATTCATATTATAAACATATATAGTCTCCCAGTCAGACTGATGCCTGAAATTCCCATGCTTTTGAGTCACTCCCCTGTTTAGCATTAGCTGCTTGCTGTCTGGGATTAGAAATTAATTTTTCTCGATCTAACAAAAGCCTCCTTTGAAAAGTCACTCTGCAAGATGGAAAAAATATACTGTATTATACAATAAAATACTTTTATTTCTATACTTAATGCTGTGAGTTATTTGTGCTATTTCCTCCCCATAGCTTGGGTAAATAAGCATTCGATATTAATGGGACGAAGTTTCGAGAATCGTTCTGCTAATATCATTATGCCATGTTCTCTCAAACATTTCTGAGATGCCATGATATAGTTATAGGTTTCCTTTGAAATTTTATAAACTCTATGATTAATGTGTAGAGTGTTTATGTCATTTGATGACTAAAAATATCCACGCAAGGATATTTTCTGGGATTGAATCATCTACATATGCTAAACAATTCAGGCAGAGCGGAGCTATTTGGCAGAGGAGAAAACCTGTGAGTGAAAAGTAGTTGATCAGTTGACAAAATGAAATAACAAACAAAACAGAGGCCATGTCCCACTCAGCCTGGGTCCAGGGGGCTTTTGGCAAGGGGTGAGCATAAGAGAACAAACCGGAGCCTGATTCCGAAGGATAGGGAATGCTTTACTAACGATTTTGGCAAAGGAGACTTGTCAAAGGCGGTTAAGCAGGGTGGCAATGTGAATTCTCTAAAGATAGCGGCCCCAGAGTGCGGGTGGTGAGGAGGGAGGCCAGTTTGGGGGTTATTGAAATCAGATAAAACATCGTGAGAGTTTGAACTAAGCATCGTGAAAAGAAGTAAAATGGATAAAACGTGGAGATGGCTGAAACTTGTAGTTGGAGCAGTAGGTGACAGTAGGGCTGGTGGTAACTGAATTTTCTGCCTTGAGTGGAGGCAGGTGGGTTCCCCATTGACAGAGTTAGGGAACACAGGAGGAAGGAAGGGGACCAGAGACTCTTGGAAGTGTATAGTTTGAAGGCCTTCTGGGTCTGGAGTTAGGGAAGGCTAGACTCACGTCATGGTGATTGGGTATTACTAGCGAATAGGGAATGAGCCCGCTCAGGCAAGAAGAGTGTATGACATCAGAGGGGCTCTCAGAGCGGGGTGTAGGAAGAGGCAGAGAGACAGGAGTTTGAGGACAACCAGTTACAATAGGAGAGATTTCAAGAGCCAGTCCGTAGAAGGATGAGCTGCAGGGAGAACAGGAAACAGGCTCAGCACCTAGGACAGTGGACTTTGACCTTTGAAGAGTTTGGGTCCTAAGGAATGGGTTGATAAATCACAACCTATATAACCAAGGTTTGAGATGTTATGTGTCCTGAAGCGGACGGTGGGGTGGTCCACTCACTTGGATGAAGCGGAAACTATGGAGCTACACCCTACCGGGGAATCCAAGTGGTGTGCGAATGGAGGGTGCTGGGTGGACGTGCAGCTGGGTCTTCGGCGCAGGTGCACAGACCAGTATGTCAGTTGCGGGGAGAGAGCTCCATGCACAAGCGCAGCTCAGGGTGGACAGCGGGGATGCAGGACAGGCGGGGGGGACCTTGGGGGACGGTGTGAGAGTCAGTTTTCTGTAGTCAGGGGGAAGTTAGCCCTAATAAGAGCTACCATTTCTTGAGTGTTTTTTATGTGGCTTCACATCCATAATCTCATTGGATCTTCAGAACAGCTTTGCAAGGTACGGTTCAAAAATGAGAAACAGGCTCCAGGTCTAGGGGAAAAGTCAAGCCTGAATCAAGTGAGGCCATGGGACCCCCAGCCCCAGGACAGGGGACAGTTGGTGTTCTGAGGGAGATTGTGGCGTGAGGAAGGGGCACCTGCAGAACCAAGGAGACTCCAGGACTTCTACAACAGAGAGGAGGTGAGGCTAGGGCAGCAATCGTTTCCCAGGGACCTGGAGCCCCTGGTCTGGTCAATAGCAATGACAGGTGGGGAGCAAGTTGGGAATTGCCCTTGAAAGTTGGTGTGTTTAATTTAGGAATGGTGGAAATTCAACATGCATATGGATTAGAGAAATGCAAGTGAAGAAAGAGAGAGGAAGTGATTGGAGATGAGTGATAAATCAAGACTCAAGACCACAGGGAGATGGATTAGCCCTGGAAAGAATTAAGGATGATGCTTCCTCTGAGACAGGAAGGAGGGAAGGATGGGTAAAGACATCATTAATTTCAACAACAGAGGGGATGGAAGCTGAAGAGGTGTAGACCAAACAGCTTCCATTTCCCATTGAAGAAGGAGGATATATCATTTCTGGAGGGTAGGTGATGAGGTTGTAGAAGATTTAAGGAAAAATGATAAAATGCAAATCAAAGCATCAGGGAATGGGAAAATGAGTTGTGTGACCAGAGATCCAGCACTGGGGAAAAGCAGCCACTGGGAGGAAGGTCAATTCCAAGCCCTAAGAGTTGGTGACATATAATTCTTGGTACTTTACCACGTGCACACGGAAAAACACTCTGAAATGCCACGCACAGAACATAGTCACTCATCCAAACAGTGTGTTTAGAGACCCATCATTTCCTTGTTCCATAAGCTGACACCCCTTTGCTGTTCTGCAGAGCGAGTGTATGTTTTTGTCACTGTACGTATTGATGTAGTCATCTACTCTTTTGTCATTTTTAAATATCTTGACACTACACTTTTTTTTTCAAATTTTTATTTAGATTCTAGTCAGTTAACATGAAGTGTAATATTAATTTCAGGAGTAGAATTTAGTCATTCATCACCTACATATAACACCCAGTGCTCACCCCAAGTGCCCCCTTAATGCCCATCACCCATCTAGCCATTCCCCACCCACCTCCCCTCCAGCAACCCTCACTTTGTTCTCTTTCATTAAGAGTTTCTTATGGTTTGTTCACTCTTTCTTTTGTTTTCCCTTCCCATAAGTTCATCTGTTTTCTGTCTTAAATTCCACATATGAATGAAACCATATGGTATTTGTCTTTCTCTGACTTATTTCATTTAGCATAATACACTCTAGCTCCATCCATGTTGTTGCAAATGGCAAGATTTCATTCTTTGTGATGCCTGAGTAGTATTCCATTGTATATATATATGCCACATCTTTTTTTTTTAAAGATGTTATTTATTGATTTATTTATTTGAGAGAGTGATGGAGGGAGACAGAGTGTGTGCAAGTGGGGGAAGGGGCAGAAGGAGAAGGAAAGAATCTTCAGCAGGCTCCATGCTGAGATCATGACTTGAGCCAAAATCAAGAGTCGATGCTTAACTGACTGAGCCACCCAGGTGCTTGCCATATTTTCTTTATCCATTCATCAGTGGATGGACATTTGGACTCTTTCCATAGCTTGGCTATTGTTGATAATGCTGCTGTAAACATCGAGATGCATGTACCCTTTCGAATCTGTATTTTTGTGTCCTTCGGGTAAATACCTAGTAGTGCAATTGCTAGATCATAGGGTAGTTCCATTTTTAACTTTTTGAGGAGTGGCCGCACCAGTTTGCATTCCCACCAATAGTGTAAGAGGGTTTCCCTTTCTCCTCATCCTCATCAACATCTGTTGTTCCTTATGTTGTTAATTTTAGCCATTCTGATAGGTATGAGGGGGTATCTCATTTTGGGTTTTTTTTTTTTTTAAGATTTTATTTTATTTATTTGACAGAGACGGCCAGCGAGAGAGGGAACACAAGCAGGGGGAGTGGGAGAGGAAGAAGCAGGCTCCTAGCGGAGGAGCCTGATGTGGGGCTCGATCCCAGAACGCCGGGATCACCTCCTGAGCCGAAGGCAGACGCTTAACGACTGCGCCACCCAGGCGCCCCTCATTGTGGTTTTGATTTGCATTTCCCTGATGATGAGTGAAGAGCATCTTTTCATGTGTCTGTTGGCCATCTGGATGTCTTCTTTGGAAAAGTGTCTATTCATGTCTTCTGCCCATTTCTTAACTGGATTATTTGGTTTTGGGTATTAAGTTTAATAAATTCTTTATAGATTTTGGAGACTAGTCCTTTAATCAGATATGTCATTTGCAAATATCTTCTCCCATTCCATAGACTGTATTTTAGTTTTGTTGACTGTTTCCGTTGCTGTGCAAAAGCTTTATCCTGATGAAGTCCCAATAGCTCATTTTTGCTTTTGCTCCCCTTGCCTCCAAAGACGTGTCTAATAAAAAGCTCCTGCAGCCAAGGTCAAAGAGGTTGCTACCTGTGTTTTCCCTAAGATTTTGATGGTTTCGTATCTCACATTGAGGTCTTTCATCCATTTTGAATGTATTTTTGTGTATGGTGTAAGTAGGTGGTCGAGTTTCATTCTCCTGAATGTGGCTGTCCAGTTTCCCCAACACCATCTGTTGAAGAGACTGTCTTTTTTCCATTGGATATTCTTTCCTGCTTTGTCAAAGATTAGTAGACCATAGAGTTGAGGGTCCATTTCTGAGTTCTCTATTCTGTTCCATTGGTCTATGTGTCTGTTTTTATGCCGGTACCATACTGGCTTGATGACTAGAGCTTTGTAGACACTACCCTTTGGAAGTTTTTTTCAACCTTTTACTATCTGGTTCATATTCTTCGCAAATGATTTGCTAATGAAATGATTTTTGTTCAGAAGGAAGTGCTCCTATTTCACCAGGATCACCTTCATAAGCATTTATCAAATGGGAACATTTCGTATCGTCCAAGTAAAGCAGGAAGTTTGAGTTCCCCTCAGTGTGGTCTTAATTTATTATGTCGGAGGGTTGGGATGAACTCTGATTTTTAATTCATAGCTTTTCTCTCTTTCCACAGAAATTATAGTCTTTACCCTCTGAAAGTATTTAGTAAAAGACACTATTGGGGTTGCCTTCAGGGAAAACTGAGGGGCAGATTCCGTTTCTCTTTAGTTTCTTACTTCTTTGTTCAGTGCAATTCCTTTGCAATTCAGCCACCGCTCCTTCCCCAGACACTAGGTTTTCCAAGCTATCCTGGAGTAGGTTCCCTCAGTGCAACATCTCTTTGATCATACTTGGGGTTGGGGTCAAGCTCTATATAGGGACCGATAATGTATGCAGACTCCACCCCACCTACAGCTTCCGGTTTAAGGGGCCCAGATAAGACCCCTTGCTTAAAACTCTCTCTTTTATCCAGGTGCCCCAAGATCTGAACCCTTTGCTTTCCAAGTCCTATTTCTAAATTCTTTCCCCTATCTTCTTTAAAACACAGAAACTTCTGGAAGAATAACTCATTAAAATAGATCTCAAAAAGATGTCATTGTATATTTAAGTAGGTATGAATAGACTTTCTCCATTTATTGAAATTACAATCTGAGTGATTACAGTTCACTACTTCAGTAACATAGATCCTAGACACGGAGGAGAAAAGACTCAAAATATGGCTAAATATGTCTTATCCTGTTTGAGGCTAACCTCTGGGGGTGGTGGGGGCCAGGCCAGGAATTATGATCTAGAATACCAGCATCCTGTGTGGCAGCACCTGAAGTACAAATAAATGAAGAAATCCATTTACAGGTAAAGCCTAACATCATAACAACAGCCATCTTAGTTCTGCAAAAAGGTAAGAAATGCAGAACTCCTAGCAAAACTGGAAAACAAGAGGCTCTCCACACAGATAAACACACAGGACCAAGTGAACTCTTCCTCAGAAATAGTCACTAAAAACCTAATGCTTATAAGCAGAATTTGAAATTAAGGACAAAGTCAAGAATCCATGACCAGTTCAAACAAATATATCAAGTATGTCAAGTTTAATGCTAAGAACTAATGGATCATTTCAAAGTGTCAAAATAAAGAAGAGGTCGAGAAATTGAAGACCGAGCAAGTGCTGGAATCCTTGCAGTGTTCTCTCTTAGCTGCTTAATGAAGATGGGCTCCCCCGGGGCATGAAGGAAGGGGGAATCTGCTACACTGAGGTCTCCTGTGGAATGCGAACCCATTGGGAACAGTAGCCTGCTGTGACAGGACCAGGGATGGACAAAGGAGCCAGGAGCTCTGTTGCATTGTTATATTTCTGGAAGCTCTCCTTTTAAAAGCTCCAAGCATGTCCTAAGTGAGGGAAAGAATCTTTCCTGCTAAATTCTGCAGTCCTCATGGACTTGGGTTGGGGCAGGGTGGGGGATGGAACCACAAGAATGCCTCCATGACTTTGTTGACGACCCTATGATCTTTTTACCTCAGGAGTTTCACACGTTTCTAGAATGAACCTCAGGTAGTGGGGTTCTTTTTGGTTCTACTTTTCATATTAATCAGAAATCCTTGGACCCTGAGGTTCCTTTCAGAAATTTCACGTATCTCTCATAATTCTTAACAGAGAGGTAGCATAAAAAAAAAAAAAGAACGTATTTTGCTTTTCAATTAAAGGCAAGTTTGGAGATTAAAAAAAATAATAATTATTATTTGGGTGATTCATCATCTATTCCCAAACTTCTCCCTTGCCTCCATTACCGGGGGTTGGAGAGGGAGTAGTCACATGATATGATTTTGGCCAATGATGTGCCAGCACGAGTCCGCTGGGGGCTTCCGAAAAATGTTTGGCTGTCTTGGTTGAATCGATGGGTAAGGAGGGTGCCATCCTTATCACCGTTCTTCTTCCCTTAAATGCGGATCTGACACCTAAAACGGAGGCAGCCATCTTGTGATGATGAAGAAAAGACCAGGAGAATTGCCAAGATCACGACCCTGACATCACTAAGCTGCTGAACCTTCTAGGCCACCTACCTCCAGGAGTCTTGCTCTGTGAGGAAAGGAACCCACCATCAGCTAAAAACCACAGTGAACTGGATTCTCCGTCACTCACAGCCATCTGCATTTATAACTGTTATAGGATGATTTTCATAGGTTTCACAGAAGGGAGACAGTTTTGTCCTGAGTTTCTTCCAATAATACATAGCATTTAATTAAAAATCAAAATACTTCCTAACCATAAGTATCTATCTGGGAACAGGCTTATATAATGGCACATTAAAGCGATCCAGCAGTCAGTGAAATCCAGCCCAAAAGGAAAATAAAATCACTCAATTCACTTCTAAATTATTCGATTTATTGATTTACCACTAAGAGTTATAACTAATTCAGGGTTTCTAGAGTTTGATTTATTGATTTTTTGGCTATTAAACTTATATAAACTTCATACCAACTAGTGGTATGAAAAATTCCTATAATATAAAGATCCTTTGGGGCTGACAAAACTTTGCTTTCTCTCGGATTGAAATAAGACTCTTGTAATCTGCTTAATCTATTTAATAAGTCTTTGCTCCATTTTGTAGAAGCCAAAACGCCATAGTCCTAAGCAAAACACAGGATTGAGGCAAATTTCTCTAAGTTAGGGCAAAAGATGCAAAGTTTGCCTCCTCTGAGGTGCATCCTAGAAGAAAGCCAATGGGCCTTAGGCTCAGTCTTCTCCAGTGTGGGCCAGAAGCCAGAAGCCAGAAGCACTGCATGGACCCTGGAAGCTTGTTAGAAATGCAGTTTCAGGGGTGCCTGTGGAGCAATTGGTTAAGCATGAGACTCTTGATTTCGGCTGCGGTTGTGGTGAAGAGGAAAAGAAGAGAAAGAAGCCTGGCCTTGGGGCTTGGGTTTGGCCCCTCTGCCTCAACTCTGTGAGGCCATTATTCTATCTGATGGGGGCCAATCTGACATAAAAGCATTCTGCAAGGCAACATTTCTTAAACTATGGGCTGCATATGTTTTCTTAGGGCCTGGGATCTTTTTTTTTTTAATACTACATTTAATTTCAATGGTAATCTTAAAAAAGAATTAGGGTAATCAGAACCACATGAAACTCTGAGTATATCCATGCCATACTTGTACTTCCAATGAGGATGCTCTGCAGACAAAGATTCTGCAGGAGTTTGAAAGAGGAAAGTGCTGAGAGAGTTGAGTCACTAACCCCATGGTCAAAGTTTTACATTCAAAAGAGTCTGCTCTACCGCAGTCAGTGTGTAGTCCTCTTGTAAGCAGATCCCATCATTCTAGGCACCAACTTGCAAAAATTCGTTAGCAGCAAGCATAACAGCGAACATACAGCGAAGCGTTTTTCTGTTCCTTATTCAGGCAGTAATTGGATTTGTTATTCATTTAATGTATATTCCAATTCCATTGTGATGTTAACTTTATCTTCAAGAGAACAAGACAGTTTTACAGACCTACGTTTAAATTTGGATTTAAATTCCTGGATTGCTCACTGACAGTTTGGCTTATGTCTAAGATTTTATTGAACTAAAAGAACAATGTCTTGAAAATGTTAACACTGTCTTGAAAAGTATACTTAGGTGAATACGTATTAGTAGTCACAGTATTGAAGTCACATCAGTACCATAGAAGTCACAAAAAGGAAACCAAAAAATAAATAAAATCAGTTATGAGGCTGTGCTTGAAATTTAATTCCAGCAAACAGCATTCTTCAACACATTAAAATTGGTGATTTGTGTATTTGAGTTTTGTAGCCTTGCTTGTATTTAATAAACAAAATTTTTTGGCTTTATAGGTGTATACTAACTATATACATAAGGAGCTTATATCTTATTTTATGACTTTATGTATTTAAGAAGCATAATAAAAATATGTCAATAATAGAGGTTTATGATAATTCTTTTCTTTTAATAGAGAAGTTATCATTATTTAAATTTGAGAAACAGCCCCATAAGAGGGCTATTTATCTGATTCTGCCCACACTGGGGACTAGAATCTAGCCTGAAGGGTCCCGCACGTTCCCCCTCGTGTGGAATATACCCCACCTGTAACGTGCCTTGAGAGGGTTCTCGAATGGGGCATTTCACTAAGATAACAAAATGCATTGGCTAGAATAGCTGAACTCACACGCAAAATAAAAACTGTTCATTTATATTCTGTCTCTTTCCCAAAAGAATTTAGGCAGTTTCCAAATATAAATAAAACGTTGCAAGATAAAAGAAAAGTACAGTGAATAAGAGACGTAGAGCAAAGGCAGATAAGGTGTGAGAGTCCGAGAGAGCCTGAGCGAGGTGAGTACACACAGGCGTGCTCTGAGGTCCCCGTGTCACACCGAAAATGACTTGTTTCAATCCAGGTTTCTCAGAGGATATCTATGAACCACTCTTGTCTTGTTCATCCACATACCCTTAGCCTCTTTCACAGAGCCTGGAACATCGTAGCTACTGAATCAATGAGTGAAAGGGGTGGATTGCAACAGGAAGGGGGGGGAAACAACAGTTATAAAGACCGAAATAAATCAGTTGTTCAACAGATGCATAAGTATATCTGAAATTGAGAGGGAAAATTTTCCCCCTGGGTGTCTGTACGTGTGTATTTTCCTACGCTTTTGACTTAAGCATAAACATATTTTAGAGATCAAATACAAATAACTAGAAATAAAACCATCAATCTTTATGTCACTGTTAAATAGAGATCAAGAACTAAATCGTGGATAATGCTGCTATTAACATGTGGGTACATGTACCCCTTTAAATCTGTATTTTTGTATGCTTTGGGTAAAAACCTAGTTGTGCAATTGCTGGATAGTAGGGTAGTTGCATTTTTAACTTTTTGAGGAACCTCCATACTGTTCTCCAGAGCGGCTGCACCAGTGCGAGAGGGTCCCCTTTTCTGCATCCTCACCAACACCTGTTCTTTCTTGTGTCGTCAACTTTAGCCATCCTGACAGGTGTAGGTAAAGATATACATACACATTCTTTTTCTCTAGAGAACCCTGACTAATACACCATCTTTCCTACATCTTGAAGAAAGAACATTGGTAGTGGAAAAGATGAGGCCAATAGAAACAGAGAATGAGAGAACAAGAGAGAAAGAGAATGAGAGAGAGTGAGATACCAAATGATACCCAGGTCTCTGGGTCCAGCTCCCTATCAGGACTTAAGTTTTACATGAGCCAATAAATGTCCTTTCTTTAGTTGGACTTGGGTTCCTGTCATCTGAAAATCAAATCCTAACTAATACAAATTTTATTTCTTTTCTCCTCCTCTTTCTCCTTCTTTAAATTCAATGGCAAAGGATACACGTACTGGTTATTTTCATTTAGAATAACTATCACTGAAACTTCCATTGAAAAATGAGTCCCAAGCCCCTTGCCATATGTTCTGCCTATGTTGACATGAAACCATACTTTCTTACATTGGCTGTGCATATTAAACATTCAAAAGAGATCTTCACATGTATTTTGTTACGAGATCTTGGAGTTTATTTTTAATGGCCTTTGACCTATATAAAACAATACTACCCAAAACCTCCACTGGCTAAAGATGTTGATGAGTAATCGTAACATCAATTGTAACTACTTAGCTAAGTCCATTATATTTGTGCATTCAGCATGCCCAGCTTAGAAAGTCAGCTTCCCAAAGGTTTGGAAAATCACAGTGAAAGGGAGGCTCAGGATCCAGTTTACATTTTGGGTTCTAGAACTACCAATAGTTTTTGCCTTCAATAGTTTAGTTTCTTGTTTTGTGCTGGGAAGAGATCTCAGCACTTTTCTTCCATGGTTGTTCATTTGTTATTATGAATGGATTTGTTTTCCCCGTTGCTATGTTCCCGGTCCTGCCCTTAAGAAGAACAGATTGCCCTGTATAATGTTTCAAGCCACTTGTGTTCATTAATGATGTAGATAATCTTAACATTCGTCGGTTTTGAAGCAGAGCATGCTTCACAGAGACCATTGCTTTCCCTTAGGAATAAAAAAGAAACATTTTCAAATCGCTTAGGACTAGTTTTAGAAACAAACCCTCAAAGACAGCAAAACAGAGCAACCAGAATTACCCTGCTTTCATACAGAGAAGAAAAAAGAGGAATGTGTCCTATGGTTGTATTAAAAAAGAAGAGAGTCAAACTTTGAAAAACTTCTTGGTTCCTTTTCAACTTAACATTTCCCATTTCTTATATATGCATTATAATGCAATTAATTCTGGCTTAATTAGCATTGGCTGTAAAATAAATTAGCTATCCCAAAGCACAACATATTAATGGTTAGGGTAGAGCGACAGAGAGTTTTGCCAGGTTTTCCATATTGCAAATTCTTAAGAAAAAGTCCGATGATCGGTTTTAGGAGTTGTTTTGCCGTGTTCTA
Organism: Ursus maritimus; assembly: GCF_017311325.1. Classification (NCBI taxonomy): domain Eukaryota; kingdom Metazoa; phylum Chordata; class Mammalia; order Carnivora; family Ursidae; genus Ursus; species Ursus maritimus. The sequence continues at coordinate 26,371,690 of NW_024423344.1, read as the reverse complement.
AAATAACGTCGTGTATCCAGACTCGCTGGGAAGGATACAGTAATATTTTGAACCCAGGTACGTCAAGGTTGACCTTGGATTTAGAAATCTGCATTACAGGGCGCCTGGGTGGCACAGCAGTTAAGCGTCTGCCTTCAGCTCAGGGTGTGATCCCAGAGTCCTGGGATCGAGCCCCACATCAGGCTCCTCTGCTATGAGCCTGCTTCTTCCTCTCCCACTCCCCCTGCTTGTGTTCCCTCTCTCGCTGGCTGTCTCTATCTCTGTCAAATGAATAAATAAATAAAACCTTAAAAAAAAAAGAAATCTGCATTACTTGAGTGTATATTGTTTCCGGTCTGAAATTTACGCGCTCTGACTCATTGTTTTCCAAGAATTTAGATGGAGACACTCGGGTTATGTATATCTGTGGTAGAGAATGGGGCGGAAACATAGTATTTGGTGAAGTATGTTGCTACAGAGCAGAAACTGGGCCGCACAGTTTCAGATTCTTACAATCAGTGTCATAGGAAGGCAATGACCATATTGTTCACCTTCATTCGCCCATCTCTTCTCATCTCACCTCTCTCTTGCTTGCCTGTCCATCAGTTCGCTCAGTCCTACCTGTCAATCAGCTTGCTTCAATGTGTGCCGGGGGCTGTCCCAGGTTGAACTTGAATAGCTTTTGAGAAGAACGTTTACATCATCATTTAATGTCCTTTTTACACTAGATGGATTCTCTCCCCTCTGAGCATTGAAGTTGCTACTTTAGATTCAAACGCTTTCTGCAGCGGCAGCTTCCTCACTGTGACGCACGGTGACCGGTATCCAGGCTCCTCATGACGTCGTGCTGTAGATGTCATGCCGCACGCACTGGTATGAGCTTTGTATTCCTCGCCCAAAGTGTAAAATCATTTTGTAGGAAGAGTCAGAGTTGGGACACCACTTCCCAGATGGAAGAACGGAAATCTGGCCTGAAACTTCGTGAACATCTGAGTTCTACCAGAGCTATTTTGCAGACAGCCACAAAAGGAATAAAATAGCACACACGTTTCATGAACATTAGTGAAAGTTGCTGGATATCAGTGAAAATGAAAAGTCGATGATACTCGCATTGAAGAATTTTGTTAACTCAGCAGTGGGGCTTTTCCAAACCATCGTGGGTGGCCAAAATGACTGCTCATTCAAAGCCAAATGCTACCCTGGAATGTCTCTGCAGAGCGGAGAGAAGAAATGCAAAGTTTAATTAAAAAGAGCTCCTCAAGAGCTGGAAGATCAACCCTGTTCCTTAATTAAATTGTAGACATTTTGGAGAACTGAGGATTTAAGTGATAGATCTTATTTCTGAGGCACGCTTTGTCTGATCTTGGACTGTCCCCACAAAGGCCAAAGCCAGCATGATAGTGGATGTCTTTTTTCTCCCCAGGGAGACTATTCAGCATTCTGCAGTGCCACTTGCTATTCTTTTTCCGGGTCTTGAGGAGCAGGGATGGGTGGCATTTTTCTCCCCATTCTCCTCAGTGGGGCTTCTCTCTAAACCTTTGGCACATCTGGGAATGGCCCCAGGATCCAGCCTTAAAAAGGTCACAGGAGTCAACGTGGGCATAAGTGGAACCTGGATGATTCCGGAGGTGCGGAGAGGAGAATGGCAGCATTTGTAAATTCTTGCTTTTAACAGGTTTCCGCTCTTACCCTCACCACACCGAGACAGCAGACTCTGAAAAGTTAGGCTATCCCTCTGGATTGAACAGAAAGCCGAGGAATCTTCCCGCCCTCTGGGAGCCACACTGCGTGGTCTGGTGATGACTTTCCTATTATCTTGACTCTTCACTCTCGTCAATGGGGAAGGAGCCTTGTCAGGGCCATTCCTAGGCCAGTGGAGGGGGGGGATGGCTCACAAGCAGTTATCTGCAGTCTTCTGGTTTTCCAGCAGTCCATCTCTGGAATGAGATGTACTCTATTGGCCTGAAACCTAACGATTTTTTATCAGATGGTTCTCCACTGACCCACCCCCATATCCCTTTCATTTAAATAACTGGTTCTCATAGTCAGGACTGTCCATAGAGGTAAGTGGAGAAGGTGGTTTGAGGTCTACTAAAAGCCTCAACTAACTGAAGTACATTTACTCTTGCGTGCCTGCCCCAATACTTACATGCTATCGATACTGAAATAAAACTTTGGGAATAAAGGAGGACAAAATTCTTCAGGGCACCCAAGGTAAAGTTCAAATGTGTGACCAGAAAGAGGAAACATATTAACCCCATTACCGTCACTAACATTTTACCAGGGTTTGGTCCGCCATATCAGGCTGTGGTACGGTTGAGTGGGAGCGACTCTGGAGCTCACCTAGACAGCGTGTTTTTCAAAGGTGTAAGGTGACACTCAGCATTTAAGTGACCCACTCAAGGCTTGTAATGGCACAGAATCAGAACCCAGGCCTTTTACCCCTTGGCCCAAAGTCCTTGCAGTATCTGTATCTTGTGACTTGGGAAAGTTGGGCACAGCTGGAAGAGACTGGGATGTGGTATTAGCCACACAACAGGGAAGGGACAGCACAGGGACACACTGCATTACAGATAATGGGAAGAGTAGGGGATGAAGCTAGAGCCCCCACTGCTAACTGTTAAGGACTGGGTTGTTCCCACAACTCCCACAGGCTCTGTCCCTATTGATGAAGGATGTAGGGCCAGGGAGGTGGTAGCGTGCCTCTCTAAGGCACAGCCCCGAGGGAATGGGAAGCCTTGCTACACACTGGGGAGAGAGATTTGGGCAAGGTGGTCATCATGTGAAACCCTTGGAGAAGTCAGACTCAGGAGATCCTTTGGGGCTTGACAAAGTAAGGCTAGAAGTACTCAAAAAAGAGACATGGAACAGCTAACGATGAATTTTTCTTCCACATTTTGGTTTCGAACAGGGCCTAGAAGAGCCATTTAGTTAAGATGCGGGCTGGTGAACTCAGGGCCCGAATAAGAGCCACGTTGAACGCACAGTCGGGTAAGGCGCCACCCTGATATTTAGCACCTCGACATTGCAAAGCAAATTGTGATCCATTTTCTCTCATGGGTATGTGAGATTTTTCACCACCTCCTGTGGAACAGGTCAGTAGTATGGATGGATCTCAATTTGTAGACAGAAAAAAGGAAAAAAGAGCAATGTGGTCAAAGAGTGTGCCCAAGAGCATAACACGCTTACAGGCCAACCACAGCCTAAACATTGCAAATACCAAGTCCTTAAATCTAGGACCTGTCCACGGCCACACCACAGTCTCGGGTGGAGCCCATACTCTGTTTCCCCAGTATTGTTGGTGTGACAAAATTCGGTTTAAAGTACTGTGTGGCATCCGCACTAAGACATGTTTCATGATTCCAATGACTTCTTTCTTCCCCAGTAGTTCTTTAAACACCCCTACCAGCTTCCTGTCTCCCTTGCTGGGCTCTTTATTCAGCTTTGCCAGTTCCTTCCGTCTCTTCCAGACCTCGAAATGTTGGACGTGTTCCCTCCCTTGGTGATCTCACCCAGTCCCATGACTTTGCATTTCAACTGTATAGGCAGGACCCAAAATTTCATCTTCCGGCCCTTATCCCGTTCCCAGGCTCCACAGTCATACCCAACTCCTGCCCAGTTAGCTCCATGTGGATGGCAGGTAGGCATTTCCAGTGGAACCTGTTTCAAAGAGAACTCTTGATTCCATAGCCACCTTGCCCCACACTCCCAAACCTACTCCTCCTGGGCCCTCACTATATCGACAAGCAGCACCACTGTTCACCCACTTGCTATCAACCTGAAAGCCTTTCTTCTTTTTTCTCCTCACACATGTGCAGCCAGTCCGTCATCAAATTGTCCGTTCTGCCTTCAAAATACATCGCTAATCGTGACCTCTTCCACCACCTCTACCCCTATCATCATCTTCCAACTGGCCCTCCAGCTGGCTTTTCCACGGTCTCTGGGATTCCACTCCTAACCTTAACAATCTTTTCCCCATAAGGCAGCCAGAGGGACCTCATGCTTAGATTAGATCATGTTGCCTCCCTACTCAAAACCTCCACAGACGCCAGGCTGCCTCAGTCAGTAGAGCGTGTGGCCCGTGATCTCGGGGTGGAGAGTTCAAGACCCACATTGGGCTTAGAGCTTACTTAAGACAAAACAAAACAAAACAAAACAAAACAAATCAAAAGCCTCTACTAATTTCCCATGGACCTTAACATAAACACCCAACTCTTGACTGCGGCCTCTCCAGCCCTGATGATCTGGGTCCCACCTACCCTGTCAAACTCACCTACTAAACCGCTGCTTAACTCTTGCCTCCTTGCTCTCCTCTAACACGGGAGTTCTCGACCTTTTCTGCACCTGGATCCCTTCGGCAATCTGAGAAGGCCCATGGATCGCCTCTCGGAAGCGAGTTTTTAAAGTCATGAAGTAAGACACACGAGATTACAAAGGATACAACGGCCCTGAAATATGATTACCAGGATATGAAAAAATCGGATTTGTGCTACAGTCATAGATTTGCTTCCTCGTCAGCATGTTGAATAACAGGACCTAGCAGCTCTCACAACGATCGTGGTTTTGAAGTCGTGATGAGCGCAAATGACATTTGCAGATATCTGCCACGCTATAATGCGATAATGGAAGTGTCTGTGATTTCTTTGGGTGACGGAGTCACGGATGCTGCTGATACACTGTAGTTTGTTTGCGCATATTCATCAGAGGAGGAGAAGCTATATTTCAATTAGAAGTTAGTGAAAAGAGAGGTGCATTGTTTCCCCATCCAACGTCAGGGCCGCTGAGTCTACCCATGGACACCCAGTTAATAACCCCTCCCTAATACATCAAGCTCATTCCCATCTCTGGACCTGTGTACTTGCTATTCCCTCAGCTGAAATGCCCTTCCCCCAGATCTGTGCAGAGCTCCCTCTCACCTCACTCAAGCTTCTGTCCAAAGGCTGCTTTCTCAGAGAGTCCTTCCCTCACTCCTCTACCCGAAACAGCACCCCTGGTCCTCCCATCGCACCCCTTCCCGTTGTTCTGCTTCATCTCCCAACCTTACTTACCACCGTCAAAGTCATGTTGCTTCTGTGCTTGTGTCCCTGTTTACTGGCTTCCTGAAGGTAAACCTCCACTCCCTGTCTTGGTCTCCAAGGTCTCCCAGTCTCTAGAACGGGCCCGCTACGAGAAAGCATGTAGCGAATACCTGTGGGATGAATACATGGCTGTAAAGGGAGGAATATGCCCTAGACTTTCCGACACATGAAAGAAAGAGATATTTTGTTCCAAATGCCAATCAAAAGGGACAGGTTTCACCTTTTTTCAAAAATGGGATTTCCAATAAGAGAACTATATTCTGTGTTTTATAGTCTTAGAAATGTGGTTCGTGATGCAGCTGGGGCATGTGCCTGGCTCCCTACCAGAGGACTTGGCTGTTAGACCACCAGAAGCCTGGCAAACCTGTATCGCCATGAGCCATAGCTTGGTTTGACCTCTTCAATTCAAGTATAGCAGATTCCTTCCAATAATAGCATTTTCTTCTAAACTTGCTCTTAGCATTTTGTATTTGGCTGACTCTGAGAAGGGAATTTCATTGAATTGGCATTATACTTGACTCAAAAGACAATAACATTATAGAGCAAACGTAATGGTTTATGTCATCATGTGGAAGCAACTTAATTCTTTATTGCAAAGAATAAAGGGGGGACTTCCTGGTGATAACTCATTAGCCATTAAAAATATGAGTCTCGATATTACTTGGCCGTAAAAAAAAAGAGGTCTTACCATTTGCAACCACATGGACGGACCTGGGGGATATTATGCTAACAGAAACAAGTCAGATGGAGGAAGACAAATACATACGATTTCAGTTACATGTGGAATCTAAAAGACAAAACAAATGAACAAACAAAAACCAAAACAGACCTTAAATACAGAGAACAAAGTGGGGGTTGCCAGAGGGGAGGCGAATGGGGGGATGAGTGAAATAGATAAAGGGGATTAAGAAGTACAAACTTCTAGTTTTAAAATACGTAAGTCACGGAAATGGAAAGTACAGTCCAGCGAATACAGTCAACAATGTTGTAACAACGTTGCTGGGTGAGGGATGGTAACTACACTTCCCGTGTTGAACATATGGAATGTATAGAATGTCCACTTACTATGTTCTACGCCTGAAAGTAACATAACACTGTATGTCAACTAGATTTCAATAATAAAAATTTTTAGAAAAATGAAAGTGTGTTTCTTGGAAACGAACAAAACATGGGTCTTGAACTCAGGAAAGTAGACACATTGTAAGAAGTAAACAGCTGTGGTTCCTGCACCTGTGATGCTGGAGCAGTGGTCGTGGGTGGGATTTCTAGGCGGAACCTGTGGAATGTGAGAGGGAACCAGGATCAGCTCCTAAGGAACCCACGGAAGAGAAAAAAAAGTCAGGAGGGAAAACTGGGAATCAGAAATACCAAGTTGTTCAAGTATCGACTTGTTTGAGTATAAATTGACTCCCTAATGGCCTCAGGTATGTAATTCCTGACCAGTTCTTGGAAGATACGGAAGAATAAAGAGGGAAAGGTAATCCATGTCCTGTGACCTTTATAAAAAAGAGAAGCAGATATAGCACAAAAAATGCTAATCATTTCTCATTTGCAAATCGTCTTACAAAAGTAAACACCTAAATGGAAGAGTTGGCAAAATGTAGAGCTTGATAAAGAAATCCAGAGAAAAATACTAGGGCAAACCTCAAGTGAATACAGGAATAACTCTGAGAGCTAAAAAAGAAAGTTAAAAAAAAAAAAAACCACAACAACCTTATTAAATGCCAACAGTGCGTGTGTCCCTGCTGTACCAAGAAACTGTTGGTGTTCCCAGAGTATCTGTGTTAAGTAATTGAAACAAAATGGTTTTTATTCAAACAACTGCATTTTGAACAGCAAAAATTTGAAAGCAAAGTAAAGCAAAAATAATCCAACCCTGAAACAAACTGACCTACATATCAGATGAACGTGTAGTCGTGAAACCCAGAACAGAAAAAAATCATTTAATTGCAAGTGTTTTGACTAGTAATTGTTGGCAAATGAATGGACAATATTTCTAAATGGCCAAGAGTACACATCTTGGGTGCCTAATGCTTGTTCTTGATGAAAATGAACTGAATTGCAGACTTTTCTTTTAAGCAAAACATTTTCATTTAATGGAAATCTTTCAAAATATAAAACAGTTAAATCTGATTGAATCTGGTGAAAGGGGGGGGGGTCCCAGGTACCTGCCCACCGAGTCTTCCCCTTGCCCTGAGCACTCCACCACCCTCCCCCATCCTCCCTTGAGGCAGCCCCTGAAGAACCTCTGGAAACCCAGGGCTCTGTGTAGCACTATTTGAAAACTGCTGGATTCAAGAAGAAAGACACAGTGAGCGTGATGCCCCACGGTGATACCCCAAGAACTTTAATTCATTCCTAACATTTCCTTAGTGACTTGATCCAACATAAATGTATCCACTTATTAGCTGGAAGTGCATTAAGCATCAGAAAAAAGTCAGCTGGAGCCTAGTTTCTTCATCCCTGCCACAGCTGCCATAGAAACATACATTCTGGGGTGCCTGGGTGGCTCAGTCGTTAAGCGTCTGCCTTCGGCTCAGGTCATGATCCCAGGGTCCTGGGATCAAGCCCCACATCGGGCTCCCTGCTCAGCAGGAAGCCTGCTTCTCCCTCTCCCACTCCCCCTGCTTGTGTTCCCTCTCTTGCTGCCTCTCTCTCTGTCATATAAATAAATAAAATCTTTAAAAAAGAAAGGAAGAAAGAAAGAAAGAAAGAAAGAAAAGAAAGAAAGAAAAAGTTGGACAGCTACATGCAAAAGAATGAAACTTGACCACTCTCTCACACCATACACAAAAATAAACTCCAAATGGATGAAAGACCTCGATGTGAGACAGGAATCCATCACAATTCTAGAGGAGAACATAGGCAGCAACCTCTATGACATCGGCCAAAGCAACCTTTTTCATGACACATCCCCAAAGGCAAGAGAAACAAAAGATAAAATGAACTTATGGGACTTTATCAAGATAAAAATCTTCTGCACAGCCAAGGAAACAGTCAAAAAAACTAAGAGGAAGCCCACGGAATGGGAATGGGAGAATATATTTGCAAATGATGCTACAGATAAAGGACTGGTATCCAAGATCTACAAAGAACTTCTCAAACTCAATACACAAGAAACAAATAAATTAAAAAATGGGCAGAAGATATGAACAGACACTTTTCCAATGAGGACATACAAATGGCTAACAGACACATGAAAAATGTTCAAAATCATTAGCCATCAGGGAAATTCAAATCAAAACCACACTGAGATACCACCTTACACCAGTTAGAATGGCAAAAATTGACAAGGCAAGAAACAACAATTGTTGGAGAGGATGTGGAGAAAGGGGATCCCTCCTACATTGTTGGTGGGAATGCAAGTTGGTACAGCCACTCTGGAAAACAGTGTGGAGGTCCCTTAAAAAAGTTAAAAATTGAGCTACCCTATGATCCAGCCATTGCACTACTTGGTATTTACCCCAAAGATACAGACATAGTGAAGAGAAGGGCCATATGCACCCCAATGTTCATAACAACAATGTCTACAATAGCTAAATTGTGGAAGGAGCCGAGATGCCCTTCAACAGATGACTGGATTAAGAAGCTGTGGTCCATATATACAATGGAATATTACTCAGCTATCAGAAAGAACGAGTTCTCAACATTTGCTGCAACATGGACGGCACTGGAGGAGATAATGCTAAGTGAAATAAGTCAAGCAGAGAAAGACAACTATCATATGATTTCTCTCATCTATGGAACATAAGAACTAGGAAGATCAGTAGGGGAAGAAAGGGATAAAGAAAGGGGGGGTAATCAGAAGGGGGAATGAAACATGAGAGACTATGGACTATGAGAAACAAACTGTGGGCTTCAGAGGGGAGGGGGTTGGGGGAATGGGATAGACTGGTGATGGGTAGTAAGGAGGGCACGTATTGCATGGTGCACTGGGTGTTATACGCAACTAATGAATCATCGAGCTTTACATCGGAAACTAGGGATGTACTGTATGGTGACTAACATAATATAATAAAAAATCATTAATTAAAAAAAAAAAAAGAAAGAGAAAGAAACATACATTCTAGGCTCCGGTGCTATCTGAGCAATGGTTGCAGAGCTGGCCCCAGCGGAATGGACAGTGGGGGGTGGGGAGGAGAAGTGGATTTGGTGGGCATTTCTCTACTCATTTTCCAGAGAAGCCAGGGTAGGAAGTAAAGGAGGCTTAAGCTTCAGGTTACTTCACTTGCTTGGATCCCTCATGATACCAAGTAACGAGTGGCACCAACCCAAAAACCACTGAAGATTCGTTACCGTGCAAACCTGAACTGACCTGAAATCTCACAGCTCATATGTGAAAGAAATTTGATAGAAGTTCTCCCAATCCTAAAAGTTTACATAAGATGACCCATAACATGTTGTAAAGCCAAAAGAAACTTTTCTAACTATCAGTAATAAAATACAATTTACCATCAACTATGCTAGGGGAAAGACTAAGTTACGTATTATCTCTATAAAAAATGGCACCACATAATCCTGGCCCCCTCCTCCCCCCAAAAAAGAAGCAATAAGTATGCAGAAAAAAAAAAAGAAGTAGTGAAAAAGAAATTAGAGAGGTGTACCCGGCATTTAAACAATATAAGATATTATATTTTTCTAGGTTTTATAGTTTTTGTTATTGGTCAGCTTTTTAAACGTGAAGATGTGTTGTGATTTCTTTACCAAGATTCATTTTTGCGCTGACTTTGTATTTGGCATTTTGTACTCTTTTTATTAAAGATGGTGCCAAAAATTATACAAGCTTCAGGCCCCCCAAAGCCTGGATCCACTGCTGTCTACCAGCAGAGCAGGTGGGGGAAAGCTGCTGCCTTATTTAGGGTCTTATTTAGACCACATTCATAGCAAAGTTCAGATCACACCCCCGCCCCTCAAGCCAACTGAATCCTTTAATACTCAATTAACACTATGTCCTTCAAAGAAGAAAACTACTAGTATAATAGGGATCCAGCTTGCACCTATGCTGGACCTAACCCACTGGGGTAGGCCTAGAAGACATTTATTTGCACGAACAACAGAGGAGCCTTCTGGAAAAGGACTCATTTTAAGGGGAGCAGGAACCTCGCTTGGGCAGCTGGATCCTGTGGTAAGTCTTTGTCATTAAAGTTCTCAGGAGAGTGTTTGTTACTGCTTTTGTTTCATGGACACACATATATCCACACTTAGTCCCTTACCACTCACACAAGACTCCTGTGTGAGTCCTTTACAGAAAAGACTGGAGCCCAGAGGAAGCACCTTCCCTGAGGACGCTACATAACTATAAGGTGAAGGAGACCTTTTCTTAGAGGAGGTGGGACCAGAGCTAAGGCAAATCTAGCATTTTGGGAACACCACTGCTTTCCAGTGCTGTGGCATGAGACCGTAGCGCCTGCAGGTGTCTGGTGGAGAAGAGTGGCCTGGTAGACCCAGCAGAATAAGTTTGTCCATGAGTATATGGAGACTTCCAGAAAACTGGGCAGACATAGAGCAGAGGATTGAGGGTATCCTGGCTGGGCTGGAGTGGGCATGAAGTAGTGAAATTTGGTTCATTATTCACAATGTAGTCCAGCTCTGTGTAGGTGAGGCATGGGGGAAACAGGGTTATGTTTGTAAGGACAGAGTGGGGCGTTGAGGTTCTAGGGGGGAACATAGTCAAGGAGACCTGGGTGTTCCCTGCCACAAACTTGCTGTGGGACTTTACACTCTGCTGGTACCTCTCACGGATACACACACACACACACACACACACACACACATACGCACCACACGGATACCTATCGATCTCCTAAGGATCCGATTCTCTTTCATCTGGGCTTACCATTCATTACAGCATCTGGAAGTTTGGAGAAGTGTCTCACGGTGACCTGTTCAAGATGAGACCGAGGAGGCGGTGATGCATACATGACCTTGCAAATGCAGGAAAACAAACCTACGTGTGTCTACACTGCGGGTTTCTGAAGACAAAGACAACCCGAATTTGTAGCTCACCAGTTACAGTGAGAGGGAGGGCTGTTTTACATGACCACGTTTAATTCTGGGTATTTATTTATAAGATTATAAAACCCGAGCATGGCTCCTCTTTGAATGCTGGAGAGAGATGCCCTTTAGACACTTTCCTCCGCAGTTGCTCGCTGACAGATACTGCATGCTCGTGAGAAGAGGCTAGGGAAGAGCTTCAAGGGATCCTAATTTGAAGTGGGTATGACAGAGGGCTGGAGAGACGGGGTCGGCCTCAGATCTGGCTATCCAAGTCTTCAAATTAATCTTCTCTTTAGTCTCTCGGAGAGATCATATGCAAATTGTTTCTGTCATGCCAATAGCTGGGCTCCCACAGGCCTAGAGAAAGTGACTTATGGAATAACGCTGAGACCTGGAAAACACCTATCAATGTCTAGATGAACAAATGAAGCCCAAAGAAAACAAGGGAATTTTCTGGTGCTTGTATCTGTCAGAAGCACAAATGTGCCCTCAGAATCGGGGGCCCCAGAGCAGATGAAATTCAAAGAACAGTACTTCTGCCCGGACTGCGAACAGGGCGGGGGGGGAAGGGGGCTGGAGGCCCCTGTGATCATAGAATGTTGTGGCAGGGACTCCCTTAGAATCGTGCTGTGTCATCTGCACAGCGGCCCTGCTCTGTCCCCTTTGTCCCTGCGCAAAATCATTGAGTTCCAACGCCCAGGACTGGCAGTCCCAGGAGAAGGAAGGGGGGAGGCGCTGGAGTAGGCCTCAGCCCTGCCCACTGCCTTTTCCTTTCCTCAGAATGCATTTTTTTTTTTTTAAGTTGCTTACAAAGTGGAGTTGATGGCTTTCCCAGATGCCCTGCAATCAGACAAGGCTACAAACACCCAGAAAGCCCAAATGAATTGTAATGCTCTTCGGAAAGGTTAAATACGACAACAGGAAATTAGGGAATTGTGAGGAAAATGGAAAATCCTTAGCTTATTTAGGAAAACGACAGGCTGGGAGTCTCCAGTCTCTCGCTTCTTTGCAAAACAGAGTGATTGCTAAAGAGAATATGAACCAAAATGTGGCCAAGCCTCTTTTAAGATGGCGATCTTCAGAAAGTAGGGGGCTCAGGTGGAAGGCACAGAGGAGCAGTCAAAAGAGTCCTCAAAGAAGACAAGAAGTCAGTTTCCTGTAGAAAAGTATACAGCAGACCAAACTTGCCTCAAGTACACCCATGGACTTCATTGACTCCTGTTGAAGTTACTCAGAGATACTCCTTAAGAGTATATACCCCAATCCATGTCCATGGCAGGGAAATAGCATACACTTGGTGTAGATGTAAAGAAACCTACCTCGAGCTCCTCTACCCCATCCTCCCACGTGTTCAACCTGCTGATGCCATTGGGCTGACACACCCAGGCCCCTGCCGTTCCTCTGGAAAAACTCACCTCTCCAGACCTTTCCCACAATTTATCTCCTCTTTCCCTCTCTGTGCAATGCCAAGTCCAAGGAGGAATTGATACCAAAAATTCAGTAAAATTAATGTTTAGACCATTGACTCTCAACCCTGGCTGCACACTGGAACCACCTGGGGAGGCTTGTAAAATGCCCATGCCTGGCTTCCACACCAGACCCAATAAATCAGCAGCTCAGGCTGGGACCAGAGCCCTGGCATGTGTTAAAAACTGGTGCAGGTCAAGACAGCCTCCAACTCTGAGAGTTCTATCAGCGATTCTCAAACTTGGTTCAAATTCAAAGCTCTTCTCTTTGAATTTCAACACTTCTGGAGCCCCAGATTCTGGTTGCATGTGTTGGGGAGGTCAAAAAAAAAAAAAAAAAATCCCAGTGCCCAAACTGCACCCTGTATCAATTAAATCAGAATTCCTGCAGGTGGGAACCAGACATCAATATTTTTTAAGATTTCTTAGATGCCTCTGAAGTGTAGCCAAATCTGAGAAGCAAAGAGTTAAATGACAACCATCCAACCCAAACAGCAGGATCCCTCTGGGGCACCTGAGAGAGAGAGGGCTTCCAAGCCAGGGACAGGAAACCAATAGAGTTTGGCTGGAGCCTCGATGGAGGTATTAACAAATCTAAAGATAGACTGAGAGAAGGGAGGAGGGCTGGAGGTATTAACAAATCTAAAGATAGACTGAGAGAAGGGAGGAGGTCTGCGTGGAAAGAGAAAGTGGGAGTCAGAGGGGAAGGGCTCGCCAAGGGGAGAGTGCCTGGGTGAGCTGACAGGAACATCCAGTCCTATCTGTTTGGCAGGTCCATCTCCCAAGAGGAAATGAAGACATGAGCTTAAGAAAATGTGACACCGTTTGCTATTAAAACCATCCCTCTAGACTCCCCTGCCCGGGCTGTGCACTCAGGCTGGGCTCCCGGTACCATTTGTCTTCCTACTCCGTTTCCTACCGGGAGAGAACATGCTAGTCAAGGTGACACAAATGTCCACTCCGCTTAGAAGCTCTCATTTCTCATCACAAATTAATAAATCGTGATTTTGGTTGATACGGCCGTCTCCTGAGAGCTTGACTGATGTGACTGTGTCCCTGAGAACTTGATCCATCTAGCATGTTGAAACGGTCCAGTGTCCAAGTCAGCAAAGCAGTTTCACCAAAGCGGCATCATCTCAAAATTCCTGGGGTTTTAGCACAGAAGGTTTTTTTTGACAGTCTCCAGCAGGTTGGGAGATCCTGGAAGCCAGGGGTCAATGTTGTATTCTCTTGTGTTGCACTGATACCGAGCTTAGTACCGGGACATTAGAGGCAATGGTGAGAGTCTAGCTATTTACACCCGCGTCAGGGGTCACTGCCCTTTGCACACGGCGTGAGCTCTGGTGCTGGAGTCGAGTCCTAGAGGCCCCTGTGGGGCTAAGTGCTCTTGGGAACTCAGAGGGTGCTTGGTCTTAGGGAATCCAGGAGGTGCAAGGGGATTGATGGATTGATATGTCTGGGGCAGATGGGGATACTGGGAAGGCTCAGGGTAGTGACATTTAACCAACAGTATGGAAGTTTTTTGAAGTTTTAAAAACTAGCAGATACAATCATACTGGAGCATAACAGCTAAACAACAGCTTTGTTTGTAGGTAACAAACATTTGCAGATTAAATGAATACCTCTCACTCACGCGTCCTCTACATGGTGGGTGGTACTCCATTATCCGCCCACCCCCAGCAATGCCAGAGACTTTCCTTCCCGGAGCTCCTGGACACCGGACCCACGCAGAGTGTGACTAAGCGTGGCCTTAGATCACATAACCTTGGGAGCCGGTTGGGTCTGGTGCCTGGGACAAAAGGGCGAGGAGAGAAAGGAGTGTGGCTTCCTTGCAGGATTAATAATACAAAGCCCAGGCTTGCTTTAGCTTTAATTGAAAAAGAAGCTACAAAAGCCCTAAGGCCTTTGCAACTGTGAAACTCCCTTGGCAAAATCACCGCTCTTTGCATGGTATTCCAAAGCTGTGCTCTAATATGAAAGCAAAAAATAAAATTAAATTAAATTTAAAAAATCCCAAAGCATTAGTCTAATATTTGTGGCAAGACCGCCTGATCAGATGAGAACAAAACTTCCAATCCCCTTGAAAGTGGAATCCACAGTGACTTCCTGACAAAGCGACTGTCTAAGAAAGGCCTCTTTAGCATTCTGCTCTCTCTCCTACAGTTGATATTCCGTGACAAATGATTGCTGGGAGATGTCACTGGGTGAGAACACTGGAAAACACTTGTTTACCGGGTCCTTCCTGCTTTGTCATTCAGGTGGTGACTTGTCCATTTCCCTCCTCGGGGCACCTTAAAGGGACATGTGCAATCAATGACGTGGAAAGATCTAAAGAGCTCTTTCTGGTAAGTTGTGCTGTTATTGTTAAATATGAAAATGTGTCTGTTCATAGTTCGTCATGCTATCCAAAGTTTGGGGCCTTTCAGACCTTTCCCTGGTAGCTTACCCTCTGCCCCTCCCCCACTGTCCAGTGCCCATGTTCCTAAATTTTAGTGAACTGTGTCTTGTCTTGCTCTTGAGAAATCCAGTCTAGAGTTGTATTTAGAGAAGATAGATGTGCCTCCTAAGATAGTTTATAGTTTCACTAATACACAAATTATCTCATAGCTTCCGGGTGCCTATAGTTAGAAGAAGGGTTATTTGGTGCCCACTAATGATACAGAAGAGATGTCTACACGGATGGACAGACACCTAGCATGTTATGGTACCAAAATACATCCAGAACAATCCTGAAGGTGGGTGACATTTGTTTCCAAGCTACCATTTTGGTGTCATCTTCCGGGCATCTCAGAAAGCTCTCGGCTGACGTAGAAACAGGAAAGGTTTCATTACCCAAGAGGAAAAATCTATTCTATCATGTGAGCCCAGAGTGAAAACAGCACGTGAACTCAGGGCTGCCAGCGTACCCTTGTGCCAGCTGGTTCAATGGGCAGAAGTGAGAATGTTAATAAACACTCTAATGAAAGGAAGTTGTTGGATAGTAATTAACATAAGCCATTAGTATCTGTCCCTTTGGCCAGACGCTGCAGACAGGCTGAAACCATACATACAAATGAGCGTCTGCTAGGACCGTGCGGGGAAGAGAGGGGGACAGTGTCATTGTGAGCGGCTGGTGTTGTCAGGAGCTTTAAATCACAGGCCACTTAGTAACAAAAACAGGGAAGGCTTTTGTGTTCCAGAACAATCATGTGACTGAAAGTTTAAGAATTTTAATAAACATTTTTTTCATGGTTGTTTACTTTTCTTTCGCCTCAAAACATACTGTTTGTAGTTTTTTTTTTTTTCCTTTTTAAGGAAAATACTGACTTAGCTCTTTTTTTTTTTCTTAAATCAATGAATACAGGACTGCAACTTAGGGCCTTTTGTGTTTAAACCACAATTTCCTAATCTCTCCAGGAAGAGAGGTGATTACATGAGTCTCATGGGCACCCTGGTAGTTGTATTTCTCAAGGTTTACATTATCCTTTTCTGGTTGACCTAAAATGGCTTATAAATCATACCAACTACTTCCAAATGCTGCCTCTCACAACACAGTGGAAAGTCAAAACTGAAAACACAGAGGCCAGTCAGCTTCAATAGCCTCTTTTGCGATGGGAAACTGAGGCCCAGAAAGGTGAACCAATGTCCCTTAAATCACAGGCCTAGTCTACTGACCAGTAGTCAAGCTTTTTTTCATGTCCTAGGCCACACTGTCTGTCTCACTTTGACCAGGACTCAAAGAGACATTAAAAAGCGACCAAACCACATTTGGATCCTTCTTCATGTGTGTTGATTTGCTGGGAACACACTCATTTGGGGGGAAACTCAACATTTCAGAAATACCAGGAGCAGTGAAGCTTGGTGCTATTTAGCAATGAAATGTTATGAAGAATTAAAAGTAGAAAATCTACAGAACAAAGGATAAACAGAAAAAGAAAAGAATTCAAAATCAGAGAGATTACAGTAAAATATGAGTTGACTAGAAAGATGGACGCCACAAAGAACAGTCAGCTGTGAAAGTTAATAAATAATTTTCCCAGGACATTACTTTGAATGACTGAATTTAGGCATTTGTGATCATTAAAGTTGGCTGAAATCTAGCGTGTTGTCTTTGAAGAAAGAACTTATTAAACCAATTAGAGGATAAACAAAAGTATAGACAAATTAGTTTAACCTACTTACGATAACAAAATACTTTCAAGCTTTGTTTGAGCTTTAATTTTTGAATGCACTGCGCTGCCTTTAAAGGAGCCCCATCGACTTGCTCAACCAGACCCAGAAAAATTTTTATTTGCGTCTGTTCAGTGATGCTAGTTCACTTCCCAGCTGTCAATGAAAAATAAAGGGCTCTATTTGGTGAGGGATTAAAATCCTTTCTTTCTTTCTTTCTTTCTTTCTTTCTTTCTTTCTTTCTTTCTTTCTTTTTCTTTCTTCTTTTTCTTTTTCAAGATTTTATTTATTTATTTGACAGAGAGAGAGAGAGAGGGAACACAAGCAGGAGGAGTGGGAGAGGGAGAAGCAGGCCTCCCACTGAGCAGGGAGCCCGACGCGGGGCTCGATCCCAGGACCCTGGGATCATGATCTGAGCTGAAAGCAGACACTTAATGACTGAGCCACCCAGGTGCCCCTAAAATCCTTTCTTGTAGAACATTCTATACAGAGGGGATAGCCAGTCTCACTTGCTCTACCTCGGGGAACTCGCCATCAATTCCTTAGACCTCCTTGGAAAGAGAACAGCATTCAAGGCTGTGGGAGTATGGTGGGCTCCAGGAGACCTTTCAAGCAACCCACAAGGCCCATTTCAGGAAGTTCAGCCTTTCTCTAAGCAGATTGGCCTTCCTCTCAGCGGATGACATCATTGACTCACTAGTGTATTTGTTCAAAGAACTCACATGGTGCACTTTCTTGGTGCCGGATGTGGTGCTGGACAACGAGCCTTCGTCTCTAAACGTGATGGAATGGGCATCTGTCCTTACGTAGCTTTTTGTTGCTTTCTGCACTTCCCACTTGGTCAGATTCCATATCAGATTACAGTACCAGGAGGTGTTGGTTTTTTGCTTTGGAAGGACAGAGGAGCAGTCAAAAGAGAAAAGATTTCAACTAGTCATTCACCCTATAGGTCTGCGGGCCTCACCATGCCCCACGCAGCCCTGGGGAGAGGGCGTATGATAACGCAAAGGTCCACAGACTGGAATACAAATGTGAGTACTTATAAAGACCCTGGACATCGTCTGGGACAACCCTCTCATTTAACAGATGAGGACACTGGAGCACAGACAAGGACACAGCTCTCTTCGAAGTTGCACAGAAGGTTCGCGGCGAAGCCTGCCTCCAGGGCTCTGTCTCCTGTACCACCTTTGCACAGAAACAACCAACGAAACCTTGCTTTGAGCAGGAACTCTGTGAGAGTCCACAGATATGCATTAGGAGAAAAGATGAATTAAGACAACTTTAACCTAAAAAAGAGGACAAAAGAGCGACTTAAAGATATCCTTCAAAATGGTTTATGAATGCTTATAAAAACAAGGGTGTTGATTAGGGTTCCCTTCTGGAGGCTCCGATGTGAATTGAACTGAGCACATGAAATACTGTCAGGGTGGGCTGGCTGCGACATGGCGAAGAACAGGTGCGTGAATTCCAGCCCGCACTCCCAAGCGCACATCCTCTCCTGAAAGAGGTTCCGCCAGGGGAGAAAACCATTTGACCCCCATTCAGGAGCAATGGTGATTAGGCAGGTGAGTGAATGCACAGGTTCCTTCCTGGGGTTGTGTTCCTGCGGGGTTGGTAGGGACCAGCATACATTCTGCAGCAGTGGGGACAGATGCTGACAGAGGACCGCGGCTTTGTCTTGTGGGTAGCCCACTGAGCGCTCCTCTCTCTAGGTTTCTGAGCCTCTCTGTGTGTCTGCTGCCATTCCAACACCCTTCTGCCCAGGGACTGTCCCCTTTCGTCAAAGGATTCACTGCTGCTGCTACTGCTGTTCATTGCAAACATAACATGCACTTATTCTAACAAATTCAAATAACACAGAAATACCAAGAATCAGAACTGAACATTATCCTTCCCTTTCCCCCACTTTGCGCTTCCCCTCCAATTCCTTTTCTTACAGGTAACTGCTTCTAACGATTTAATGTACATACTCTTCCAGGAAAAAAAATACGTTATATATATAAATGTGTGTGTGTGTGTGTATACACAATTTATGTTTTTTATTTATATTTATGTGCACTTACATAAAAAGTTTTTCCCAACATAGATTGTATTATACCATATGTATTGTTTCGCAACTTGCCCTTTTCCCTAACCTGCCCCTGACGCACATTTTCCCATGCTGGTACCACGTAAGAGATGTGTATACTCCAGTGTATTTAACGAGTACCCAACTGATGAACATTTAGGTAGTTTCCAATTGTTTACTTTAGAAAAGAACCTCCAATTAACATTAGGTAACTTTTAAAATTATCCTCTCCCATCCCACTGCTCTAAGCTGGGTTATGTAAATGCGTCGCCATATCCCAATCCTATTATCAACTGTGACACTTCAATTGTGTGCTAGTTAAGTAACTGTTGTGCCAAACGAGGGGACGAATATGAGCGTTAGAATGTCACAGAAATCAAAAGATAGGGGCGCCTGAGTGGTGCAGTCGTTAAGCGTCTGCCTTCGGCTCAGGGCGTGATCCCAGCGTTCTGGGATCGAGCCCCACATGGGGCTCCTCTGCTAGGAGCCTGCTTCTTCCTCTCCCACTCCCCCTGCTTGTGTTCCCTCTCTCGCTGGCTGTCTCTCTCTGTCAAATAAATAAATAAAATCTTTAAAAAAAAAAGAAAGAAATAAAAAGATAGTAAAGGATTAATATCACCATTTGTTATCTGTGGGCTGGCCTGATGTTTTGGCCTATTTTCTCTCCCCAGATAGCTGCTAAATTTACCTATATTTTCATTAAAAAATTAACATAAAAAATTAAAACCTGAACCCCTGGGTGGCTCAGTCGGTGAAGTATCTGCCTTCGGCTCAGGTCATGGTCCCAGGGTCCTGGGATTGAGCCCCGCATAGGACTCCTGCTCAACGGGGAGCCTGCTTCTCCCTCTGCTTGCTGCTCTCTCTCTCTGTGTCAAATAACTAAATAAAATATTTTTTAAAAATTAAAAGCAAGTTCATGTAATGAGTTTCGTTACACATCTCATTGGAAATAGGAGTGCAGAGCAGACACTGCCGAGCTCTGTCACACGTCTCTCTCACTGTGGACTCTCTATAAATACTAAACCAGCCACAGAGGCTGAGCTGAACCACCCAGGAAACATGGGTTCATCAGACCTCCACGGATTACCCACTTTGTACAATGCCCTGAAGGCTTGACCAAGAAGAATACGACAGAGTCTCTGCCCTCCAAACCCTGGGCCGTAGTAGAAAAGATAGACACAAAACACCAACTAACACACGCAAAATGAACTCAGCGTGCCATTGAAGAATGAGCAAAGAGCATGCATAGCGCACAGGAGAGCTTTGCATTCAAAAGAGAAGTCACAGGAATGTGAGTTTAAAGAGGCCTTGAGCAGAATTTGGATGGTGGGGTGAGGGGTGCAAAGGAGAGATTTCAGGTTCAGGAATAAGGACCAAGGCGCGAATGCAGATAACCGTGTAAGGAGCAGTGAAGAGGGAGTGATGCCCTCTGGGAACCAGAGGCTACGGAGGGATCTAGTAAGAGGCTGGAAAGACGCTTTGACTTGTATCGTCGAAGGCTGTGAATGGGACACTTCGGCGTTTCTGTGCTATTCCGTAGGCAGTGGTGGTCCGCAGTGGGTTGAGGGATGCGCTCCGGCCTGTGCTTTGGGAAAATAATCTGAGATGGAGCATTAAGAGAAACAAGAGCCTGAGGGCTTGTGGTTGGGAGATATATTTTTTTCTTCCAGTAATCCGGGGGGAAATGCCGTGCCAGCTCAGGTCCTCTGAGGAGCAGATCTGTCCATCGACGTCGGCGTTGAGTTTCAAATACCAGCTCTTAAAACCTAGCCATGTGTACCAATGCAGGAAGAATATCTCGTGCTGCCAGCAATAAAAATGAAAATGTGCCACTATTTGGAGAGTGTTTGGTTATAGACGGTATGAGAACTGGAAAGAAGAAGACATTTTTGGCCTTTTTCTTACCATCCAATGCCCCATCGTTGTAGTCAGCGTCACTATCCCTCTCTGTGTGGCATAATGACTTTTCTAGAATTTCATAACAATGAAATGTTAAATTGGTGTCTCTGTTTTAGTTATCTTGCCAACAGGTAGGAACGGCGGTATATTCCTAGGTCTCTTACCCAGTATTCAGCAAGCATCAAACTGTATCTGCATTCTCTGTTCTCTTACCCTTTAATATTGAGTGCTAACAAGCATTGTACGGGCATTATCTAATTTTATTCTTCACAACAGTGTTACAAGTTCATCAAAAATTTGAGTACCCACTATGAGGGAACCAGTGGGAATACAGTGATTTAAAAATGCCAGTCACTGTTCTCGTGGAGCTGAGCTGACATTCAAGTGAGAAAGAGAACACAAAGGGCTCGCATGGCTCCGTAACGTAATGTCAGTGGTGGTGAGAACAAGGTGGAGAAATGAAGCAGAAGAAGGGGATGAAGGGGATGGAGAAGGGTGACGGCGGGAAGGGGAGGGTGAGCTGAGAACAGGGGCCTGGATTACTAGAGGAATGAACCATGCACAAATCTGGGGGAGGAGCATTCCAGGCAGAGACAACACCTGCTGTTAGTCCACCTGGACACTAGGCCTCAGACTGTCTACTGAGGTGAGACTGAGCAAGGAGGAGGAAAGGCAAGCAGGCCGCCGTGACTGAAGCCATGTGAGCAGGAAGCGGGGTGAGAGGTTGGATAGGATCCTGGGCCCAGGTCATAGGGGGGCCTGTCGGTTTGGGGATTTTGCTCCGGGCCTGATCAGATGCCACTGGAGGATTTTGAGTAGAGAAGGGACGTGATCTGGTTCACAATTATGATGGCTGTTTTACAGATAGGAAAACAGGCTCAAAGAGGTCAGTCCCTTGCCCAGTGTCATACAGCAGGTAAGTCTGAGAGCCTAGGCTCATGTCAGGTCAGTGTGTCTAATCCAGTGAGCCCATTCGGCTCACTGCCTCCTTCCTCACACAACCACCCATCAGCTCAGCTCACACCCACCTTCAAGTCCTACTCCAAGCAGGAAAATTAAACTCCATGGAGCTAACGATCCCTGCAGTCACTCTCTTGACCACCGAGCCCCAGGACCTCTGCCTCCCTTGAGCCATGCCATCTGGTCTGACCTCCAGAGCCTCGTCTCACCTCTGAGCACAGTGACTTCCTGGTTCCTCAGCCTCAGGCCGCTTAGCCTCCACAGCCACTTTCAGGACTTGAGGAAAAGTGGCAGTGGTGTTGGCTGTGGCCTTAGACTGCTTGGTTCTGTGTGGCTTTGGGCCACTGACTCAGCCATTCAACTGACAACACTGCAGGACCTCGCAGGCCGTCGCGAGCAACGAGCATGTGGCACAGGCTGGTGCTCAGCAGAACTGAGACGGGAGCCCTTCTTCTCGACTGTCTTCGACGCTTCTGTCTCTGACGTAGGGTCCGGCTCTCTGGTGGGTCCAGGTCCCTACTGCAACCGGCTCCCCTTAATATTGCACATTTCGGGTTGGTCAGGCAGAAACCTTGGAAAACTACCCAGAGGGGGAAGAGGAGAAGTGGCTTCACCAGGAAAAAAAAAAGTCAAGTTGTACCTCTCTTCATTTTCGTTCGAAGTGATTCGAACAACCGCTTTGGAGCCACAGTCTTGTTTTTAGGATATACCAAACTCTCAGTGTATAGGACAAATGTGACCTGTTTCACAGATCTCTAAAAAATAGGACTGGGTATTCAATTCCTTAGAAGTAAGTGACACTAAAGAGTATATGGTAGGTTCTCAGAGTTCTCAGAGTTCTCAGAGTTCTCGGAGTTACTAAATTGCCTCCACGGACCTTTGGTAGCTGTTTCTCAAAAGTTTCCTCATTTTTTAGGGCTAGTGAATAGCATTTGGAATATAACTTTTACGTTATCGTTGAGCTGACACTTCATGCGGAGAAATACGTCCATGATTTTCATCTTTTAAAAAAGTTGATTTTTGTGTAATTTTAGACTTAGGAAATTTGCAAACATCTGCAAAAATCCAGAGAGTTCCCACATAGTCTTCCCTCGGCTTCCTCTAATGGCAACACCTTACATAATCATGAAGCAATTGGCAAGACTAAGAAATTAACACTGATACAAAACAGTTAAGTAAGCTGTAGACTGTAATCAGATTTCCCCCGTTTTTCTATTTCGTGTCAGTTTTTCTGTTCCAGAATGCCACGGTGCAGTGAGTTGTCATGCCTCCTTAGTCTCTTCTAATCCGTTATAGTTTCTTGGTCTTGTCTTTTGTGATCTTGACAATTTTGAAGATGAATAATCAGGTGTGTTGTAAAACGTCCCTCAATTTGGGTTTGTCTGTTGTCTCCTGGTAATTTAAGGTTATAAATTTCAGAGGGGAGGTGCCCCTCGCATTACATCCTATTAGGGAGTTGATAATATTGGTGTGTCTTAATTACCAGGTATGGTAACATTTGGTTAGGGCAATGTCTGCCGGCTTTCTCCTTAAACTTTCACCTACTAATTCTAGCAGTCATTAAGCGGTTCTCTCCTGTTGCAACTATGACTGTGGTGTTCAAGGGATTCTCTGGTTTCCTTCCTTCTCTCTACATTTATGGATTTGAATTCTTCTGGGAAGAAGAGTCGTCACATCTCTTCCACCTGTTCATTGCCAGCCCTATAGACTCACGGATATTTATTTTGTTCTTTGCATGATAATCCCATATTGTTGTTATTTTTTCCCTCAAATCATTCCAGCTCCAACTACCGGCAGCTCGTTCAGGTCTCAGCAAGCCCCCCACCCCGACTTTGGAGCACTTCCTTATTTCGTAGCACCACGAGATGTGTCAGACTCGCTTTGTATTTTCCTGCCCCACCCCTGGAACCAACCACTTCTCTCAGGAGCCCTAATTCTTTCTATTGGAGAATGGCATCTAGAAACCAAGGTCTGGGTGGGTGAGCTCATTTTTACTGGGTGTCACTGTTTCCTTGGCCCTCGGTGGACAGAAGAACTCGGAAATCATGTGTGCACACTAAGCCGTGCATTCATACACTCCTGTATTTGTTTCTGCGTGTATCTAATTCAGTGGTTCCCCACTGGGGGCTATTTTGTCCCCCACCTCCACCCCAGGGGATATTTGGTAATGTCCACAGACATTCTAAGGTACCACAGCTCAAGGGGAGGGCTATTGGAATCCAACGGGTAGAGGTTGGGGACACTACCAAACATCCCACAAAGCACAGGCACAAACAACAAAGAATCATCCAGCCCAAAATGTCAATAGTGCCAACGTCGAGAAGCTCTTATCTGTCTACATATATATTAAAAGCATAAAAACATACCACACATGAATTGGTACCGATGCCTCCAACCTAATCTGGCCCTGCAGGGTCGGCCCTTTGCTTATTACTTCTTCCTCTGACCAGAAGAAACCTGGCTCTCATGATCTCCACTACATTTACTTTGATCAGCGCTGGCATGCAGGTAAAGTCGTTTCAAAATCGCTAACCCATACCCCGTAAGAGACAAACGTACTCGCTAGAGTATATGCTAATTTTGTGTGCAAGCCATTTTTTGTCTTTAGCTTTGCGCTATCCACTCAAAGCACTATTTCCAAAGTTATTTAAGTTGTCTCCTTTCCTCTCCACCCCCTTAAGCATGGTTATAGCATTCCTTTGTAATACTGTTTTGTTCATTTGCCACAGTCTGCATTCCATCTGGGGCCTCTGACAACCTGGTTGGATTTTTTCTTCTGCTGGCGTACAATAAAACTCATTCTTTGGACTATAAAATTCTATGGGTTTTGACAAATGTGGAGTCATGTATCCTCCACCATAGTAACATATAGGACAATTCCATCACCCTTAAACTTCCTCTGTGCTCCCCCTTCGTCATCAATCCCTCTCTATCCCAACCCTTAGCAACTGTCCTTATAGTATTACCTTCCTGAGAATGTCAGTGAAATGGAATCATACAACATGTAGCCTTTCGGTTCTGACCTCTTTCACTATGCAAAAGGTATTTGAGATTTGCCCATGTCGTGTGGATCAATAGTTTGTCCCTTGTTATTACTGAGTAGTGCTCCGTGGTATGGATATATCACAGTATATCTGTTCATCAGTTGAAGGACATCTGAGTTGTTTCCAGTTTATGAGTAAGGCTGCTGTAAACACCCGGGTATAGGTTTTGTGGAAGCCTAAGTTTTCAGTCCACTTGGGTACATGTCTAGGAGTGAGTTGCTAGTTGTATGGTAAGTATATATTTAACTTTATAAGAGACTAATGGACTTTTCCAAAGTGGCTGTGCCACTGTGAATTCCTGCCAATAAAGTATAAGAGTTCATCCTTATCAGCACTTGGGGTTTCCAGCTTTTTCCTTCTCTCTTCTACACAATTCTGAAAGCAGGTAGTGATAGGCATTGTGACTTTAGCTTGTATGCCCCAATGACTAATGATGTTGAGTGTCTTCTCACGTGCGTGTTTCCCTCCTGAATGTCATCTTTGGTGAAGTGTCCATTCAAATCTTTTGTCTATCCTTTTGCTCATTATTTTTAAAAATGTCCCCCACTTATGGACATAAAACTCTCACACCCTCTCCTGTTTCTGAAATGCCCACTTATGAGGGCTTCCTTCACTCTGCCCCTCCCCCCAGTGTAATGGCAGATTCCTCTGGGTATCTCTACCAGCCAACATGGCTTGTTGAGTTTTACTTTTCATAGCATGTGTAATGCAAACATTTTTAATTACAAATATAAAATTTTACTTTCATTTGATCTACTTTGTCAATCACCACCCCTAAGATTCTGATATGACTCCCTAGGGGATATGGTTTCAGTGTTCAGTCTCCTAATGACATGGTCCATTAGTATTTCCAAGAGAATTCTGGAAACTAAACATGCTCTTTGGAAGCATGAAGATGCCAGAAGGACTCAGTGGAGAGTACTGGAGCATTTCAGTGCAGGTGTTTCTGGTAGTGTCGGGCAGGATCTGCAGGAGTATGTTGGAGATAAGGAGAATGATTTTATTTCCGCAGGATTTCTGACTTACGGAAGTATTTGGACCAACCTCACTCTAGTCTAGAATTAAATTTCATGAATTATAGTTAGAATATAATGCAGGGGGAGGGAAGGCTACCATGTGCTAGAGACTCTGTATTTATTAATCCGAGTAATCTTCCCAACTCTGTGAGGTCATTTACCACCCCCCCCCATGGGACAGATAAGGAAACCGAGACTATGCGGGTTACAGAGCAAGTAAATTACAGGGCCTGGGCTACATCCCAGGGCTGTCTGACTCCAGAACTTTCATTCTTCCCACAGCACTGTTTCACTGTCTCGTGAGTTTAATTCACACACAATATTAGAAATAATATTTTAAGAGGGTGACATTTTTGAGAATCACAGAGACCCTGAGAGGCTGGAGTCTGCCATGATTGGACTCAAGAAGAAGAGAACTTATTTCTGACTCTCACTCATTTGCTTTCTGAATACAAAGAAATAATTGAATATTACTTTGCTTTAGTTTGCCTCTCTTTAACAGCGGCCTCCAAACTGTTTTGGTTGCATATCCCATCAGTAAGAAAATGTTTGAGCATACTTGCTCATGAAATGGTTATCTACTTATAAAATCATAGACATGTAGAATTCCATTAACATATTATGTATGTTTTAAAAAATCACGAAAATAGACATCTCAAAAGGATGAGATAAAGATAAAATAATCATATTTCTGCTCTCGCTAGTATTTTTAGTTGGGACCGTGTGATGACATAGATTGTCCTTATTTTTACCTCATGGATAACAGAGGTGTCTGCTCTACCGTATTCTTGTTGCTTACTTATTTGTTTTTTGATATTAGCTTTACTCTCTGATTCCATTAGAGAAATACTTTTAGGCCATTAGCTTATTTTAATAAGGGTGAGTTTTATCAAAACCAGATTACAAAGACTATAAAACCTGAGAATCCATACAGCCCGTCGCACAGAAACTGCAGTGTGTTCCAGTACGCTAAAAACAAATAAATTACGGCGATGTTATTAATTTCTCCAAATTACAAGATTCCTTCAAGTTTTCTCCTCTGTCATCCAGAACACTTGACTTTCTGACATGTGGGCTAAGAGAGGGGACCAGTGTCAACCCATTTATTAAATATTAGTAAACTTAATTTGTTTTATTTTAGATTAAAAAATAAATCTAGGTTCAAATATTTTCTCATTGTTCCCCACAAGATTGTCTTGTGTGTCCACTAAGTACGAATAGTTCATTTTGGGGACCACTGATCTATGAAATGAGTATATGTTTCACCCAAATGGGGAAGCCCAGGGGTCAATGTTATGAATTATTTT
Organism: Ursus maritimus; assembly: GCF_017311325.1. NCBI lineage: Eukaryota > Metazoa > Chordata > Mammalia > Carnivora > Ursidae > Ursus > Ursus maritimus. The sequence goes on along the minus strand of NW_024423344.1, from coordinate 26,344,727 downwards.
GCACTTTGTTGAATTATTCAGTAAAAAGGTTAGTCAAGAACAATATTATTGCGTCTCGGTACTAATCTTGCTGCAGGATTTGAGAGAATCTAGGAGTGCGGCTGCCAGTAACCAAAGCAGGGATTCCAATTAAGTGGGAGCTCCCTGCACTTCTGGAAACAGCCTGCTCCTGCTGTACATTTGACATGGGCTCAGATCTAGGACAGACAGAGGAGATTACTTTGTTGGAGCTTCGACTGGTCCTGGAACCCAGATGAGTCTAGATCCATTCTGAATATTCTTTTCAGAATTCTCTCTCCCACCTCCAGATAGCTGAGCCATGTTTTGAAATCAACGTGCTACAGAACAAGCTGGACTGAGGTCCCCGAGATGGAGAACAACCCTGGGCTGGCCCAGATAAGATCATCCAAGGCCAGCTCTCAGGAACAGCCCCTTGGAAAGCCTGAGCTGAGTTCCAACCCCAACCCAAGGGTTTCGGGTGGAAGTGAGTCAACTTCAGGAATGCAGTGAATTCTCCATTCAGCCCCAAGTCAGTCACCATAACAAAGAGCAGTAGAGCCTTGGCTCTTGCTCTTTCTGTGGTGAAAACCAGGGCCTAAAAGAAGGGGCAGACCAGCTCGAGTTAGAAAGGGAGGCCCAGGGGGCACCTGGGTAGCGCAGTCGTTAAAGTGTCTGCCTTCGGCTCAGGGCGTGATCCCGGCGTTCCGGAATCGAGTCCCACATCGGGCTCCTCTGCTGGGAGCCTGCTTCTTCCTCTCCCACTCCCCCTGCTTGTGTTCCCTCTCTCACTGGCTGTCTGTCTGTCACATAAATAAATAAAATCTTTAAAAAAAAAAAAAAAGAAAGGGAGGCCCAGGAACAAGCAAACCCCAACACTGCGGGTTTCATTCTAGGGAAGCAAAATAGTCTATGGCTTTGTCAGAGATCTCTCTCAGCTGTAGCTGTTTAAAAAAAAAAAAAAAAATCCTGAAGTAGAAGTAAAAGGAACATGAAATGAAAGGACCTGCAATTTAAAATACTTTAAGAAATCCACAAGTCAAACAGAAAGAATATAATTGAAATGACCTGGAAGAAAAGAACGTTCAGTCTTTAAAGTAGGGTTCATGTCAACTAGAACGTCTTTAGCTGAGGTGAGCCAGTTAACAAACAAATGTATTCTTCCACTGGAAAAAAAAAGTTTTTTTAATAGTGCTTACTTCTTAGAATAGGAAATTCTCCCCCATCTTTTCATTTAAGTTCAAAAGTTACAGCAGAAGTGTATGGTAAAATTCTCCCTCCTTCCAAACCATCCCCCGGCCACTCAATTCCTCTCCCGTTCGGAGAGATGCTGAGACAGTGCATCTTTTTTGGCTAGAAATATGTGCCTTATGGGTGAGTTGGTCTGGCTTATGGGTAAGGGCAATAATCCAAGAACAAATCCCAGCAGAATGGAAAAGTTGTTAATGATGCCCCCACCCCACCCCCGAAAGGATTCTTCGTGTATGCACAATACAGCAGCGCTAGCTTCAGAGGTCAGGCCCAGGGGAAAACCATAGAGATTGTCAGTACTCGGGAGGAACCGTTTTGGCAGATGGGAAAAGATAACATAACTTACCTTCTTTTGATTTTCTGCAGGATGTTTGAAGGCTCTTGATGATGAGGATCTTTCTGTGAGTTGGGTTTGGCATCTGGCTTGACCTGAATTGCCCAGGCACAGCTGGCCCTAATTATCATGAAATCACGTGTGGCGAGAAAGGCTTCTCTTGGCTTTGGAATGTTCCAAACCATCGGGTGTAAAATCGAGTCATTGTCCATTAATTTTTCCTTTATTTTGATATAATTCTAGACTCTGCTTTATAAAAAAAAGCTCCTTACATCTCAGTCATCACTCTGGTTCCAGGTTCTAGGAACCCAAGAAATGATCAGTCACAATTTGAGTGATTGCCTGTTAATCTTCTTCCCCGTGAGGCTGAGTGAAAGAGAAGGTAACAAATATTCCTCAGTGCTTGGTATTTTATACACTTGATCTCATTTCACAATAGATGCCTACCCACTCCTCATATTTCCAATTTAACAAATGTCATGAAATGGAACCGCTAAAGCCTTCTAGCCATGGCGTGTGCATTCTGGTCCCAGCCATTCCAGAGTCATCTGTAACTTTAAAAAGGGGGAGTGGGGAGTAGTATTTACTAGGCAAACACGTACCTTTATAAATGAGTATTTCAAGTTTTTCAGGAGTCACAGGTACTTCTAGCCTTGAGTGATAAAACCCCGTCATGTCTCCATGTTATAATCCTCTGCACCACTGTCCCCAAGATAATTCACTATATCTTAAATAATAAATGCATGTGACTTGAGCTTCCTGGGTGTCATGACAATAAATAAATGGCAATGGAGAGTTTTCTCAATCAATTCACAGACTGTCGGGAGGTTAAAGTGTTGCAGGCCAGTATTTTCCAAAGTTCTGTCATTCGCATCACACCTTCGTAACTTTTTAAATGGAATTTTAAAAATTGTGCCAAAATTATTTTGCATATCGTTAAGGATCAAATAGTTCTACAATATTTGTTGCAAAAAAAATAAAGCTGCACTCCGCCTCTTGAAGTTAACCCTTTCAGTGTTTCTAAATTAGTGTTTTCATATTTACCTTCAATTCTTTATTTTTTTTTAAGATTTTATTTATTTATCAGAGAGAGAAGGAGAGAGAGCACAAGCGGGGGGGAGCAGCAGGCAGAGGGAGAAGCAACTCCCGGCTGAGCAGGGAGCCAGACGTGGGACTTGATCCCAGGACCCTGGGATCATGACCTGAGCCAAAGGCAGACGCTTCACCGACTGAACCATCCAGGTGCCCCCAGTTCTTTATTTTTAAAAACAAACCATGATAAGGGCACCTGGGTGGCTCAGTCGGTTAAGTGTGGGACTCTTGATTTCAGCTCAGGTCATGCTTTCAGGGTCGTGAGGTTGAGTCCCACATCCGGCTCCATGCTCAGTGGGGAGTCTGCTTGAGATTTTCCCCTCCCTTTACCCCTCCCCCACTCACGTGCACTCTCTCTCTCCAAATAAATAAAAATCTTAAAAAATAAAAAAATAAACACAAACCCTGATATTTCTACTTAGGCTTTTTTTTTTTTATTTTAGCATTATCTATTGATTTCGTACTATGGAGGATTCAGATTAAGTTTAATTGCAATATTCCTCACCTGACGCCCACACCCAGTTCCCACCTTCCCCATTCCCTTAGCCAATATACTTTTTTAAAGATTTTATTTATTTATTTGAGAGAGAGCGAGAGAGCATGAGTGGGGAAAGGGGCAAAGGGAGAGGGAGAAGCAGGCTCGCCTCTGAGAAAGGAGCTCTACACAGGGGGGCTCGAACCCAGAACCTTGAGATGATGACCTGAGCTGAAGTCGGAGCTTAACCGGCTGAGCCACCCAGGCGCCCCTCCCCCAGTCAATAAACATTCAGCTGACATGACTTTAATGGTGAAACCACTAGTGTCATCTGAGCCACACAGGAAACTGTGATTACTTTTCCTTGTCTGCACAGCTATTTGTTTTCCTTGGGAAACCCCTTTCAGAGTTGTTAACAGTACTATGGTTTGGTAAGATTTTTTGATACACTTTTCACTAATGTATTTCCACACTCCCCTGAGCTGCATAAATCTTCTCTCAGCATTGATGCCCGTGGTATTCCAATAGTTTCACCTTCTTGAAACATCCTCTTGGGGCATCTTCTGACCATCTGAGTGAGATGGGTGCCAGTTTCTGGCCTTGTGGCCTGAGGGAGAGCGTCCTACTCGTTCCTCAACAGATGGTCAAACACCATTGTTCCATTTTTCACCTTCTCTCCCGGCCATCGCTTCCAAAGGTGTCTGATGCTACAAATTCCTAGGCCTCTCAGAGGTTCTGGGGTGCAAATCAGGTTGTCTCTCCACTTCACCCACTGCTGCTGGCTTGGGATTCAGCTCGTCAGTCCCCCACGCCCATGGCTACTTTCCACACTTTCGTGGCCAGGACCTTTCTCTCTTTTTACTTATACTAAGATGTGTAAATTATGTGCTATTGTACATGTTTGAAAACAAATATTTCTAAACCCAGCATTTCAGATTGATAATGTTGTCAGTTTTTTCCCCCATCCTGGTGTTGTGTGGACTCTTGTTTACATAATATTTGTTTTTATATGGGCTTGATTTTTATACGTGAACTCATCCTAATCAATAATCAACCAATATGGTTGGGTATAATTATAGTCTCTAAAATAGTTATATTTTCTAAAATGCATTAATATATATTACAAAGAAAAAAAAAATCTGGTGAGCCACCGGTGGTATGCACTCCACTTAGGGAAGCATTACTCCAGTCCAAATAGAAGCAAAGGCGCGGGGAGGTCATGTGGCCTTGCTTTAGGTCTAGTAAACGGCAGAACTGGGACATTGTTTGGGTCTCCTGAATCCCCTACTTTATTACCAAGCCAGGCTACCTGGGTCTCTATCTAGATGTACTTATTAACTACCTACCTTCCCTCTTTAAGCTCTCCACTGCCACTTACCGCATTGTACCGCTATCAGATTATCCAGCCACTAAGTAAGAGACCTTATTTAAGCTCACAGTTTCAAACATGACCCACGTGCAGTCCTGCATAGGGAATTGGTGGAAAAACCAATGAGCTCAGTCAGTATTCTTTTCTATTCCTCTCACAAGGATGGTTAGTTATTAAGTAAGCAAGTTTTCCATCACAGTTTCCAAAAGTCTCGTTCCTTCTACGGTGAATGAGGAAGGACACCAGAGAAGTGTATATTCTTCTCTTTGCTATGGGCAGCGTATGGGACCTCCAAGTGACAGGACCTTACATATTTTCCCCAACGGAAGGTAGTACAGTTTGCAAGTGGCAGAAGCAGTTTGTAAACATGATTTTTTCCAAACCCATCATTTAAATAGAAATGGCCCAACGCCAGCATTACTTCAAGCATAGGAATTCTCACATAGTTTATCCTCACCAACAAATTCCACAGTACCAAATTTAGCTTGCTAAGACCAGCACGATGCTGAAAATACTTCCTTTGCTGTTACTTGGCAATGTTTAATAAAAGAGAAGCAGATGTTAAACTACAGAGACAGGTTAAATTTTGAAATTACAAATGTCATTAAAACTAATTAAAGCCAGAATGAAAGACACAAATTTGAGAATGATAAAATTATGGAAATAGCTCTTTGGAGGTTTTGGTTTTGTTTTCATTTACAAGGGCTTGATTTGTGTAACGTATGTTGGTCCCCTATAAGGTATTATACTTTGTAATGTTCAATAGTCTAGCTTCAAATAATATTATTCCACTTTAAGTATATAGTAAAAGAACCTTACAACAGTACAATTCGATTTCTTCCTTCTTTGTGCTATTTTCATACATTTTGCTTCAACATGTGTTATGAATCTCACAATACACTGTGATGATTTTTGTTCTAAAGAGTCAATTATCATTTAAAGAAATTATGCACGTATTTACTGTTTCTGGCACTCTTCAGTCATTTAAATAAATTCTTTTCTCATATGGTATCCTACTTAAAAACTTCTATTAAGATTTCTTATAATGAAGAACTTCTAGTGATGAATTCTCTCACCTTTGTTTGTTTGAAAATTTTTCATTTCACTTTTATTTTTATATTGTTTTCGCTGGACGGTAAATCCAAGATTGACAGTTTCTCTTTCATCACCTTAAAGGTGTCGCTCCATTGTCTTCTGGATTACAGTTTTGTAACAAGAAATCCGCTGTTATTGTCATTTTTGTTTCCAGGTATGTGATGTGTCCCTTTTCCTCTGGCTGCTTTTTAAGATTTTCTTTTTACCACTGATGTCCAACACTTTGATTATAATGTGTTTTGGCATGGTTTTCTTGATGGTCATTCTGCTTGGTGCTTGTTGAGCTCCTTGAATCTCTCAGTTTATAGTTTTCACCAAAGTTAAAACATTTTTATTCCTGATTTCTTAAAATATTTTCTCCCCACCCCTCACATCATTTTCTTGGCACTTAAATTACACGGATGTAGCCCACTTGGGTTATATGCGCACAGCCCATAGGTCACTAACCTCTCTTAATTTTTTCAGTCTTTTTTCTCTCTATGCTTCCTTGTGGATAGTTTCCACAGCTCTGCCGTGGACCTCAGTTATCTTTTTCTTGTAGTATCTGATCAACTATTAATCTCATCCAGTATTTTTCATTTCAGAAACCATGTTATTCAACTGTACATGTCCCATCCAGGTCTTTTTTATGTCATAATTTATCCTCTTATCATGTTTATGTTTTTTTCCTCTACTTTCTTGTACAAGGGTAGCATATTTAAAAGAGCCGTTTTAATGTTCTTATCTTCTAGTTCATCATTTCTATAATTTCTGGGTCTGATTATTGACCAGTTTTTCTCCTGGTTATGAATAATATTCTCCTGCTTCATTGAACGCTTGGTAATTTTTTACTAGATGCCTGACACTAATTTTTTTAAATATTTTTTTATTATATTATGTTAGTCACCATACAGTACATCCCTGGTTTCTGATGCAAAGTTCGATGATTCATTAGTTGCGTATAACACCCAGTGCACCATGCAATACGTGCCCTCCTTACTACCCATCACCAGCCTATCCCATTCCCCCACCCCCTCCCCTCTGAAGTCCTCAGTTTGTTTCTCAGAGTCCATAGTCTCTCATGCTTCATTCCCCCTTCTGATTATCCCCCTTTCTTTATCCCTTTCTTCCCCTACCGATCTTCCTAGTTCTTATGTTCCATAGATGAGAGAAATCATATGATAATTGTCTTTCTCTGCTTGACTTATTTCACTTAGCATTATCTCCTCCAGTGCCGTCCATGTTGCAGCAAATGTTGAGAACTCGTTCTTTCTGATGGCTGAGTAATATTCCATTGTATATATGGACCACAACTTCTTAATCCAGTCATCTGTTGAAGGGCATCTCGGCTCCTTCCACGATTTAGCTATTGTGGACAGAGCATCTATAGATTGGGTGCATATGGCCCTTCTCTTCCTACGTCTGTATCTTTGGGGTAAATACCCAGTAGTGCAATGGCTGGATCATAGGGTAGCTCAATTTTTAACTTTTTAAGGGACTTCCACACTGTTTTCCAGAGTGGCTGTACCAACTTGCATTCCCACCAATAATGTAGGAGGGATCCCCTTTCTCCACATCCTCTCTAGCAATTGTTGTTTCTTGCCTTGTCAATTTTTGCCATTCTTCTGGCGTAGAATTGGTATCTTAGTGTGGTTTTGATTTGAATTTCCCTGATGGCTAATGATTTTGAACATTTTTTCATGTGTCTGTTAGCCATTTGTATGTCTTCATTGGAAAAGTGTCTGTTCATATCTTCTGCCCATTTTTTGATTTGTTTATTTGTTTCTTGTGTATTGAGTTTGAGAAGTTCTTTGTAGATCTTGGATACCAGTCTTTTATCTGTAGTGTCATTTGCAAATATCTTCTCCCATTCCGTGGGCTGCCTCTTAGTTTTTTTGACTGTTTCCTTGGCTGTGCAGCAGCTTTTTATCTTGATGAAGTCCCACAAGTTCATTTTATCTTTTGTTTCTCTTGCCTTTGGAGATGTGTCATGAAAAAGGTTGCTTTGGCCGATGTCGTAGAGGTTGCTGCCTATGTTCTCCTCTAGGATTTTGATGGATTCCAGTCTCACATCGAGGTCTTTCATCCATTTGGAGTTTATCTTTGTGTATGGTGTGAGAGAGTGGTCAAGTTTCATTCTTTTGCATGTAGCTGTCCAGTTTCCCCAGCACCATGTATTGAAGAGACTGTCTTTTTCCCACCGGATGTTTGACACTCTAATTCTACATTGGTGTTTGTTGGATTTTGTTGTATTCTCTGAAATAACATTGAACTTTATTGTGGCACAGAGTTAAGTTACCTGGGAGCAACTGGATCCTTTCAAGGCTTGATTTTAAGTTTTGTTATGGTGGGTCCAATGCAACCTTTAGTCCAGGAGTTCTTTAGTCCCAATACCAAGGTAGAACTAAATAAGAAGAGTCTCCCTCCAAGGTCTCTATTAGGAGGTCTTTCCACTCTGGCTATAAACTATTCCCAGCCTTGTGTGAGCCCCAGGAAATGTTCATGCTGCTGCTTTGGGGGGGTTTCCCTCTCAGATGCTTCCCTCTTGTGTGTAGATAGATCAGTACTCAGTAAGGGTTTTTTTTTTTTTAAAGACTTTATTTATTTATTCGACAGAGACAGAGACAGCCAGCGAGAGAGGGAACACAAGCAGGGGGAGTGGGAGAGGAAGAAGCAGACTCATAGCGGAGGAGACTGATGTGGGGCTCGATCCCAGAACGCCGGGATCACGCCCTGATCCGAAGGCAGACACTCAACCGCTATGCCACCCAGGCGCCCCCTAGCTAAGGTTCTGAAGTAACCCCTCTGCAAATCCATGGAGCTTGCACTCTCTCTGTAGCCCCCTTCTCATACCTCGATCCACAAATTCTAGTGCCTTCAACGTCCTTTCACCTGGATCTCTAATTCTTCATTGCAATGAGACTATTGAGTTCAGTTTCTTCCTCCCTGCATTGCAGTTTGCAAATTACCTCCAGGTAGCTAGCTGGAACAGTTATAGAACTCACCTCTTCTCCCTGCCTTCCGCCCCTCCTCTCAAGGCCATAGTTGAATGCTGCTTGTTGTTTAATATCTGAAAACTATTGTTTCATATATTTTGTCCAGTTTTCTAGTTATTGAAAGCAGGAGGGTAAATTCATTTCCTGTTATTCCATCTTGGCCATGAAACAGAAGTCTGTGGTTAGAAACCCCCCCCCTTTTTTTTACATATCACTGGTGAATCTATAGTTCCTTACTAAGTTTGAAGGTGTGGGTTTTTTTTTTTTAACGAATTTATTTATTTATTTGAGAAAGAGAGAGAGCATAAGCCGGGGGGGGGGGGGCAGAGAGAGAGGGAGAAGCAAGCTCCCCACGGAGCAAGAAGCCTGATGCGAGGCTCAATCCCAGGGCCTTGGGATCATGACCAGAGGCGAAGGCAGACACTTAACCGACTGAGCCACTCAGGCGCCCTTTAGAAGGTGTTTTTATCATAATTAATCATGCTGGAAACTTCACTTTGGTTACATCAGCGGCTGGCCCCTATTCCCTTCCTGACACCTGCCAGATCTGTAAAAGAAGGTAGAGTCAAACCCTTGGCTTCCCAGGTCGAGTCTTACCAATTCACTCACATACACTTTATGTGGCGACCACTGTTTTCATGTTTAGATCACCACAAATCATGATTACGTGGAGGCCACGAACTAACTATAGTTGTTGGAAATGATATATAATCAAAGATGTGAGAGGCAAGAATTCTCTCGAGTACCTTCTTTTTTTTCCTCCTTCCATGTCCTGGAGCCCCTACTCCTTGATTTGAGGCATTCAGTGGCATTCAGTCAGTTCCCTGATTCTCCAAAATCCCTTCTAAAGACTTCATGTACAAATAACTCCTGTTTCAAAATGATGTTTTCTTCTTTTTTATATACCGATCAAACTCCTATGATCTCATAGACTTAACTCATTTGCTGTAAGAAGCTTGAAGGCAGGAACTAAAGTTTATTTTTGGTATTTCATCAGTCTCTAGAAAATCATCTAACAATGGAAAAAGTCTCTCTCTCTATGCTCTGAAGCGTGGCAGCTAATAAAAAGTTGGAGATCTTGGTGGCCATCTCTGCTACCAGGTAGGGAGAGTGAGAATGAAGGCCACACGGGAAATGTGGAGAAAAAAGAGACACACAAGACTGTCACGAGGACATGATCTGGGCTCCTGGATTCAGCTACTTAGATTCACCCTTAGATTTCCCAAGGCCTGCAATTTCCCATTTTTACCTAAATTAGTTTGAATTGGGTTTTTTGTCACCAATGGATTTAGGTAATCTTTTACATCAAACACCAAGATGATTGAAGTATAAGGATTGAAGTATAAGGAAAATGGCGAGGCACATGTCAAGACAATTGATGTCTTACGATGTAGCCCCCCCTCTCTCCACAACCTGCTCCTACCCGGTCTGAGGCAGGGGAGCTCAGATGGTAGGGATCAGGTGAGATCCAAAATCCACCTGGAACACTGGAGGACCAAGGCTGGACAACTGCAACCTACAGGGTCTTGTCATTGTCAGGGGCTGCCAAATGTCCCTCAGTGGGGGTGGGGAAATGGACAGAGGCACTTCATGCTGGCTTGAACACAGACCAGAATTACCCTTTCTGTGCCCCCAAGTGCTGTTGACAAAGCAGAGTGGTAGTTTCACATTTCAGTGTTTCTATTCCTCAAGCCCTTGTGGAAGTTTCCCTCTGTTCTACCAGTCTATCAGGTTAAGCCCTGGTAACTACAGACAAGCATGGATAGGGTGGCTAGGAGAGGGGAGCACCCCACAGCCTCAGTGCTGACAGATTAGTTAGAAAAAGCATTGCTGTCTTCATTTCCCCTGGTTGGCTTTGGCCTCCCTCTCTCAGTTGTCCTTGGGCACAGGTGCAGAGTGCTGATGAAGTTCCTCTTGGACCTCTTCCAGAAGAGTCTCTGATCAAGGCACTTAGGTGAGAGCTGGTGAGAGACATTTGAATGGGCCATGCAGTGGGGCCAAGGGTTTCCTGGGTCAAGAGGCCAAGTCTCGGCTCTGCCACTGATGGATCCCTAGGGAGGTGTCAATGAAACCAAAGAAAATAATCACCCTTCCTTTTGTAAAACCATCCAGGATGTTCAAAATAGCACAGGGTTATGTTGCCTTGAATAAGCATAATGTGTTTTGCAGAATCAACCCCAATCCCTGGTTGCTAAGATGAATTTGGCAGACACCACATCACTGACAGACAAATCATGGTAACACGTGTCTTAAAAGTAAAACTTAAAAAAAAAATGAATATTGTGGGGAGACCAATAATAATGAACATTTTTGTGGGTAATCACTATGTGGTGGGTACTTTCAGAGACGACTTCTCTATTTCTGCAAAGAGGATGTTATTCCCAATTTACAGATAAAGAAAATGAGGCCCCAAGAGGCTAAATAACTACAAAACTAGAACCTAGAACATCTAGAAAGAATCTTTCTTCAACATCACTGTGCATCTTGCTATCTCATGCTACCCCCCAACAGCTAATGTGTACCCCGCCCCTACCACTCACACACACATAGAAGCCGAGGGCCAATGAGCCCCCTGTCCTAAGGAAACTTGCCTCCCGGCCCCTATTTTCTCACCGTCTTTAAAATCCAGAGGAATTAGCTTTGTCTCTCCATATGAGATTGTGGTTCCTGGGACTGTTTCACCAACACAAAACCAGCAGCAGCTGCCAGAGAAGCACACTCCCACTCATGTGAGCAGCTGGCTAATAGCCACTTTTCTTCCACTATCTCAGGGTCCTTTAATCTCCAACGATGTTTACTTCATTTTCTTACTGTGATAAAATATACATTACATAATATTTACCCTTTTAACTATTTTCAAGTATGTAGTTCAGGGCATTAAATGCATTCACGTTGGGGCGCCTGGGTAGAGCAGTCGTTGTGTCTGCCTTTGGCTCAGGGCGTGATCCCGGCATTCTGGGATCGAGCCCCACATCAGGCTCCTCCGCTGGGAGCCTGCTTCTTCCTCTCCCACTCCCCCTGCTTGTGTTCCCTCTCTCCCTGGCTGTCTCTCTCTCTCTCTGTCAAATAGATAAATAAAATCTTTAAAAAAAATAAAAAATAAAAAAAATAAATGCATTCACGTTGTCATACAACCAACCACCCACCCATTCACAGGACCCTCTTCGTCCCAAAGAGAAACTCTGTCCCCAGCAAACCGTAACTGCCCACTCCCCACTCCTCCAGCTCCCCAGCCCCTGGCAGCCAGCACTCAGCTCTCTGTCGCTATGAAGCTGACTACTCCAGACCCCTCAGAGCAGTGGAATGGTGCAGCGGTTGTGGCAGGCTCATCTCACTGAGCGTAAGGGCCTCGAGGTTCAATCACTCTGCAGCAAGAATTCCCTCCCGTTTTGAGGACGAATGATATTCTGTGTGTATCCTCCACATGCTTTTTATCCATTTATCCGTGGATAGGCCCAATGCCCTCTTGAACAACCTTATGAGAGAGAAAACCGTCCTAGTCTGGAACCCAGTTTGGTCTCCTTCTAACTTGTGTCTGTAGGTCCTAGTTCGGCCCCTCAAACGTTACACAATGTTTGATCGGAGGTCCTAGTTCCCCCATGTCAGTCCACTACTTATTTTAGGACAATTCCAGGTTGTCCTAGGACTTTCCCTTTCCGACCTATGAAATCAGACCTGAGAACGACATGCTGTGCCCAACGAGCTGCTTCGGAGGGGAGATACCTTCCATCTATCCATTCCCTGCCTCGAGCACATGGGGATCCTAACGCCATTCACTCCGTACCAGTGGCCCCCCGCCTGGAAAACTGGCCGGGAGAGTGGCTCATCTTCGCAGTCTCCTGGGGGCAGTACGGTCCGCCAGACTCCCCCCACGGCACAGAGGACCAGCAGAACCCCCAGGGGCCAGCCCCTCCTGAGCAGAGCAGAGCAGAGCAGAGCAGAGCTGCAGGCCACACTTCCAGAGCGGGGTGAACAGAGCTGGGGAACACATCAGTTATCGGCCCCAAGACATGTTTGTGAAAGATTTTCTGAACCCACATTCCTGCTTCAGCAAGTTCTCTCCAAGAACACAGTAAGGATGAAGATAAGTAAAGGAGAGGTGCCAGAGTGAGACACTGAATCGGCTACTCCCAAGATGGCCGGTGCCGGTGGCTTGCTCTGGGTATAGAGAGGAGATTTCACCACGCGCTTCTCCCCAGAGGTGGAAGGGGCAGATCAGGTTGCCTCTCACTCCTGCCCCACCCTGAGGAATGGACTCGGTGACACTGCAGGCCTTTTTCTTCCCCGGTATCTTTGAGTCAAGGCGCCATGCTGACCAAGTAGGTCAGATAAAGGACTGCACAAGCATTGTCCGAATTGCCCAGGGAGGATGTAGCCAACATTCCTAGGTGTGTTTGCAAATACGGCTGAGAGAGTAGGTGCAAAGTGAGTGATGCTGGCAAAGCACACCCGTATGTGGAGACCAGCTGTTCCCTCCTGCTACAGGTCCTTGTGGTCAATGCCTTCCAACCCCGAGGTACCCACTTTCACGCTCAGCTGCAGAGGGTGAATTCCACACTCCAAACTCCAGGCAGGTAGGTTCCCAAGTCGGCTATTGTTCATTATGATAGAATTCTGCTTTTCCCGAACTTAGTAATCCATCAATTGGCAAACTTCCCTGGTACAGATTTTTAAGATTCTAGAAAAGTCAACTCATTTATTCATTACTTACTCATTATTCACTTCTAAAACCATGGGAAATTACATTTGATAAATACCCATATAGTTATTACATCAAGGACCTCTACACAGAAGTCAGGTAACAAAATGGGTTCAAAGAAGAAAACAATTCTATCAGAAGATTAAAACTAAGGAAGTAATGAAATTAAATATGCAGTTCAGCTCTGAGTTTCCTGGAAAAAAACTAGAAAAGGAAAAAAAAAAGTTAGGCTGCGTATGTCCTATTATTTAATGAAAGAGAGCAGACAGATCCATCAGGGGATGCTGCCTTAATGCTTTCAAGTAGGAATTACTTATAAAAACCGATCTTAAATATGACTCTTCTAGGGATTCATCTACTATGTACGAAGACCTATCTGTATGCACAGATGTGTCAGTGAGTATGTAGAGATGTATATATCCATCATCCATAGTCTTTTTGTGTGTGGATTTAAGAGATAAAAAAAAATCTATCAGGCATCTTAGCAAGAACTCATCTGTTTCCGTTTATAGGAATGGCTGCCTCTCAGGGGAAGAACCTGGTGGGGAGGACGGGGATAAAGGTAATCTTAGATCCCTGGGACATCTGCACACTTACTCTATTCTTCTAGGTGGCTGATCTGATCCTACACAAGCTTGTTGTTTCATAATTTGGGGCTTTGGGCCCCTAGTCGGGGGGGGCAGGGGATGGATCAGTCTCCCCATGCCAAGCCCAGGATCCAGGTACATGAGGAAAGCTCTTTGGCACCCAAGGGCTCTGAAACCAGAGCATTTCTGTCTAAACCCACCCTGCGGGCCAAGCCTGGCATATGACTGGGGCCTACTCAGCTTCCATTTGGCATCCCAGTTCCCTGCTGGCCCTGGAACCCGGCCCCAAACCACAGCTGCCTGGCTGGGGGCCTGACAGTCTGCCCATGCCTTGCCAGAATACTCCTCTCTCTCTGGAGGGCTGGGACTTGTCATTGTTCCCCTCCCCCAGCTGCTGCGAGGGGTCCTGCTTCCTCCATGATGCCCCATACGGGCCCCGTCTCCATGAGGACGCTTGCCTTCGGTGGTTGTTTCTCTGCCCAGAGATTCTAACCGTCCCACCTCTCCAGCTTTCTGATTCAGCACCAAGGAAGTTTAGACCCGAGTTCAGCAAACCCTGGGTAGTCACGATGTAGATTCTAGGCTGTCCTTAGGAACCAGCTAGGATCAATTCTGGTTCCTCCCTTCTTCCCCACGGATCTGCTGTCTAAGAGGGTTATGAAAGCCAATGGTGGTCTCACCGTTCCTAGAGGGCAGCCCATGTGGAGGGTGTGTCCAGGTCCCCTAGCATCAGGAGGCTGTTTGTGGGACAGTGACTGTGGAGAGGGCTGTCCCTCAACCCCACAAGAGAATCAGGAGGGATTAACCAAAATGCCCAAAGTTACCACGCTGGAGTGAACAAGGTTTGCTGGCTTCACCTGGCCATGCTGCTATACAGAGACTGGGAATATATGCCCCATGACCTTCCCCTTGGAGGGAAATACAAAGAACAGATCCCCGCTAGGTCCCCTTTAAGGTGAGGAGGGCCTTCGAGAGACTGAAATACTTCCTGACCCTTGCTTGCTGTGAGAGGTCAGCAGTTGCGTCAATCTGAGATAAACCAAGGTTGGGGGCAGGAACAACGGTGGGGCTGTAAGAGCCAACCATGTCCTGCTGAAGAGTTTCCAGATGTCCCCAGCCTGAAGGACTTGTGATCCTTGGGAATCCCATCTGGAAACCCTGCCAAGCCCAGCCTGTGGGGTGCGTGCGGCCTGAGGGGTCCCGGAGACTACCAACCACCAGGAAGGCCACAGCTGTTGACTTGGCACGTGTAGTCCCATCTGCTTGAAAGGAAGAGATTTTCGTAACCGATCAAAGCAGTTCTGCGGTGCCTAGTCCACAGTAGGCCCTCAATAAACATTCATGCTTCTTCTACCCACCAGAGAGCGTTCAGCTGAGGTGGAGAGAAGGACACACCCCTGGGCTTGGCAAGTAGCGTGTGTGGCAGAGCACGGCCCCTTTGGGTGAAGGGGGAACATGTCTCTCCACACCCCTTGCTGAGGCCAGGCCTCTCAGGGAGACTTTGAGAAGCCATCCCCACGAGGAAAGAATAGTTTTCTCTGGGTTGACTCTGCCTTCCAGGAAAATATTCCTGTGGCGAGTGAGGGGACAGGAGCTGCGTGCTGGGCGGTGGAGGCTGAGGTAAAGTGTGTGAGTAAAGCATGGATGGGTCCCCACAATTTTGCTCTTCAGAGCACCTAACCCACTGAGCGGGGGCGGGGGGGGGCTTTTCTGTCACTTGAGATGTGAGTACAGGGGTATTTATTTTCATGTAATGATTGAAAAGTAGATAAAATTCAAAAATAGTGAGCCACAAGCCTGAAGTGACCTTCAACTAAAGTAGTAACAAGAAGCAATTACATAAAGAAGTACATCTGATTTTAGATGTACCAGAAAGCTAAACAAAGAAAGAAAATCCATTATTTAGGCCAAATAAGACAGGGAGCAATTCTGGACCATTTCATTATTTTCTTCAAGGAGAAATGGCACGCTGAAGGCCTAACCTGGAGCTGGGCTCGGAGTGCTGAAGCTGGGAAAATACTCCACCCAACCTCTCCCATCCCCCTTGCCCTGTGGCTACGAAACCACGCGCTCTGACCCTGGTGGGGGCTGAGGCTTCTGCTCTGCAGACGCGGGTGTGTGGCCTCGGGGCTGTGGCTGGAGGCCTCCTTGCCGGGAAGCCGCAGAGAGGGGCCTGGGACATGGGGACCATGATCACAGAAGAGGCTTGGGGCAGGACAGGTGCAAAAAGGACAAGGTAGTCATTCAACAGCAAAGCAGTTTCAAAGCCAAGTTTGCTTATGTAACTCAGGTCGGGATAGATGACTGCTCAAATAATAGTTTAAAAAAGTCTGGGTGCCTGGGTGGCTCAGTCGGTTAAGCGTCGGACTGTTGATTTTGACTCAGGTCATGATCTCAGAGTTGTGAAATCAAGCCCCATGTTGGGCTCCCCGCTTAGCCAGGAGTCTGTTTGAGATTCTCCCTCTACCCCCCACACCCCCTCTCTCTTTAAAATAAATAAATGAATCTTTTTAAAAATTGGTAAAAAAAAATCTATATCCATTTTTGAATCATTGTACATGTACTTGGAGAACAATCGCCCCATCCAGTGCATGGGAGTTGGGAAAACAGGCAAAGACCATGGCAGTTCTGGTTTTCAGAGAGAGCTTCACAAGCCCCTTTCCTTACACACTACCCCCCAGGGTGATACAGAGCTCTGGGCCTCCCTTCCAGAAACTCAGTCAGAACCTCCAAGGGTGGGGGCCCAGGAATCTGTATTTGTAAGCTTGTAAGTATAGTAATTTTGAAAACCATTAACCCAAAGGGTAAGAAACCAAATCGTTAACACATATCTCCCCCTTAATCTTGCAGTCAGCCACTGGAAAAGCACATTGGATTTGGAATCAAAATGCTTGGGTTAAAATTATGCTACTTAGCCTGCAGCCATTCACTTAATTTCCTATGGCTCCAGTTTTTCTCATTTGCAAAACAGAACTTCTACCCAGGGTTGTAAACATTAATTGACAAAGAATGTAAAAGCATTTGCAGTCGGGAGTTAAGATGGCGGAGGAGTAGGGGACCCCTTTTTCAGCTGGTCCCCTGAGTCGAGCTGGATAGGTACCAGACCAGCCTAAACAACCACGGAACCAGCCTGAGACGCAGGAAGACGCATCTGGATCTCTACAAATGAACATCTCCAGCGCTGAGTATTGAGGTACGAAGCGGGAGCCATGAAACCGCACAGATATCGGAAGATAAACGGAAGGGGAGGGAGCCGCCGCGTCGGGCGCCGGAAGCGGCAGCCACTTGCACGGGGAGCGGGCTGGGGCTCGCGGACGGCACCCGCAAAACAGCAGACTGAGACCGTGAGCCGGGTGCGCGCGCCACCAGGCATCTCGCTGAACACCGGAATCCCGG
>NW_024423344.1:26324224-26324340 GCF_017311325.1 Ursus maritimus | reverse complement strand
TAAAAACCATCTATGAAAAGCCTACAGCAAATATTATTCTCAATGGGGAAAAGCTGGAAGCCTTTCCCTTAAGATCAGGAACACAACAAGGATGCCCACTCTCGCCAGACAAGGAT